>NC_135726.1:50323290-50671581 GCF_964656455.1 Halichoerus grypus
TTATTATAATTTATTTTTATTTTTTTATTTTTTATTATGTTCAGTTAGCCAGCGTACAGTACATCATAAGTTTTTGTTGTAGTGTTCAACAATTCATGAGTTGCATATAACCCCCAGTGCTCATCCGAACATGTGCCCTCCTTAATACCCATCACCCAGTTACCCCATCCCCCCACCCTCTTCATTTTTAAAAAAAGATTTATTTATTTATTGGGGGGATAGAGAGAGAGCGCATGAGAGCGCACATGCTCATGCAGGGGATGGGGCAGAGGGAGAAGGAGAGAATCTTAAGCAGACTCCCTGCTGAGCGTGGAGCCCGATGCAGGGCTTGATCCCAGGACCCTGAGATCATGACCTGAGCCTAAATCAAGAGTCTGTCACTTAACTGACTGAGCCACCCAGGCACCCCTTAAGATTTTATCTTTAAGTAATCTCTACCCAATGTGGGGCTCAAACTTAAAACCCCAAGATGAAGAGTTGCATGCTCCACTGACTGAGCCAGCCAGGTACCCCATAACTATGGAAACTTTTAAACACTGCCAAGAAAGAATAAACTAATGAGCTTCCATAAAATTTCCTGATCATCTTTATTATTCCCATTATTACTGTTATGATGGTTTCCTGATATTTTAAGACTTTATTTATTTATTTTTTATTTATATTTTAATTTTAATTTTTTAAGATTTTATTTATTTATTTGACAGAGAAAGACACAGCGAGAGAGGGAACACAAGCAGGGGGAGTAGGAGAGGGGAAAGCAGGCTTCCCGCGGAGCAGGGAGCCCGATGCGGGGCTCGATCCCAGGACCCTGGGATCATGACCTGAGCCGAAGGCAGACGCTTAACGACTGAGCCACCCAGGTGCCCCAAGACTTCATTTTTATATAATTAAAAATTCTTCCATTGAAAAGTTGCAAAAATAGTATAAGGAATTCTCATATAATCTTTACCCAAATTCCCCAATTGTTTACATTTTGCCTGTTTTATGGCTCCGTCAGTCACATAACACCAGGAATATACCTGTAATTCAATGACAGCTTATTTTAGCTTTCTGAAGGAAGGAAGTCCCACATACGGGTATCAGGAGGTATCTTGGGAAGAGGGATTTAGGAGAGGCTGATTATAGAAATTTAGCAGCAGTTAGTTGGTAATGTTAGATATTATACTACATAATAGTGTCTATTAGTTATCTATTAGATGTTAGATATCCAGTAAGTTATTACTAATAGTAGTTAATAGTGTTATCTGTTAGGTAATGCTGGAAAACATTATATAACATGCTGTTATGTAATCCACAGTCTTGTAGTTAATTTTGTTCTGTTTTTCATTTAAAGGCCTTATAACCACTCTCCCCTCCCCCATCCGAGTTCAAAGTCCCAATTTTATGCTTTGCCTTAAGCTGTATATTTGTTTATAAACATTTTACAAAAACTTTATCACACTTGATGTTCCTTAACATGGATTGCATTCCATATCCTTTGTCTTTTTCATTGATGCTTTTCTTTTTTAACTCTTTATTTTTCCATGTAAGCTCTATGCCCAGTGTGGGGCCTTGAACTTGTGACCCCAAGATCAAGAGTCGCATGCTGTACTGACTGAGCCAGGTGCCCCTGTTCCTGAAGCAATATTTGTTTATTTATTATTTTTTTGATTTTGTTTATTTAGAGAGAGGGAGAATGCAAGTGGGGGAAGGGGCAGAGGAAGAGGGAGAGAGAGAATCTCAAGCTGACTCTGTGCTCAGTGTGGAGCCCGAGAAGGGCTCAGTCCCATGACCCTGAGATCATGACCTGAGCCGAAATCAGCAGTCGGACACCCAGTCGACTCACCCACCCAGGAGCCGGTTCTTGATGCTTTTTAAAGAGTATAGAGGGAAGTCATTTTGGAGAAAGTTCTTCATTTGGGGTTTATCTGATGTATACATGTTTAGGTTTTTTTTAAATTTTTTTTATTTTAAAGATTTTTATTTATTTATTTGACAGAGAGAGACACAGCGAGAGAGGGAACACAAGCAGGGGGAGTGGGAGAGGGAGAAGCAGGCTTCTGGCTGAGCAGGGAGCCCGATGTGGGGCTGGATCCCAGGACCCTGGGACCATGACCTGAGCCGAAGGCAGACGCTTAACGACTGAGCCACCCAGGCGCCCCTGTTTAGGTTTTGTTCTGTGTCGTTGGCAGGGATTCCGCAGAAGCACTGAGGCATCCTTGTCATTGCAACGTAACAGTAGACGAAGGATGTTGGTTTGTCTATGTTTTGGTGAACTCACCTTTGTTGACTAGCTAAGGTGATTTCTATTAGGTTTCTCCATTGTAAAGTTACTATTTTTTTTTTCATCAGAATTAATAAAGTCTTCTTATGGGAAGATACACTTGTTAGTGGGCATTCTTAAAGATTTATTTATTTATTTGAGAGAGAGGATTTTTTTTTTATTTATTTATTTGAGAGAGAGAGAGAGTGAGTTGGGGTGGGGAAGAGGGAGAGGGAGAAGCAGACTCCCCGCAGAGCAGGGAGCCCAATGTGGGGCTTGATCCCAGGACCCTGGGATCATGACCTGAGCCGAAGGCAGGCACTTAACCGACTGAGCCACCCAGGTGCACCCCATGAAATCAATGATTTTTAGTAACTTTGCTGAGTGGTGCAGCGATTGCTATAATTCAGTTTAGACCATTTTTGTTTCCCCAGTTGGATTCCTCATGCCTATTTTCAGTTAACGCCCCATTTTCTCCCCTAATACCCCAGCAACCACTAACCTGCTTTCTGTCTCCATCGATTTCCCTCTTCTGGACATTTCATAGAAAAAGAATCCTGCAGTATCTGATCTTTTGTGACTGGTATCTTTCACTTTCAGCAGTGTTTACAAGGTTCATCCATGCGGTAGCGTGATCAGTACTCCTTCCTTTTAATTGGCCAATAATATCCCATTGTATGGATTTGCCACAATTTGTTCATTCCTGCATAGGTCATAGGTCGACATCTTGGTGGTTTCCAGTACGAGGGTTATTAACGAATAACGGTGCTGTGAATATTCGTGTACGGATCATGTACGGATTCACAGTCATCGTCCCTATAGGTGAGCAGCAGCCCGGGCTACCTTTAAAGCCTTTTTTTCTGCCTTCCTAGGCACCCCGCCAGGTGCAGCTCCACCTTCCTCTTACCTGTGCAACTCAGGACTCTACACACGCCCGGAAGTAGGAGGACACAGGACCATGTTCAAGGTGAGGAGGGCTTGCCTTTCTCACTTTCCAGATTCCATCTCATTCCTCAGGTCGTCACACATTTTTCTGGGGACGACTCAAGCAGAGCAACAGGCATTTGAGGACCTATTTTGCATCAGGGTCTTACTTTGTCCCCTTTGAATTTACTTTGCACATATTTTTGGTTTTTGTTTTACTATTATTTATCTTACGGAGTAAAAAGACTAGAAATGAGCAGTTCTCCCACTTCGTTACTTCCTAACTGACAAATGAGCTGTTTTGATTTTCTCCTACTCTTATTCTTGTGGGCATGCATAACTGAATTTGTATTCATAATATACACCTAATTTTAAATTCTGATTTTTTTTTTTTCCCTTTAATGTTAAATAATGTTCATTTTTTACGGTTGCATCCCATTCCCATTGAATCGATGTATCTTTCTATCTTTAACTCCTTCCCATTCATAGACGTGCCCATGGTTTAGGGATTTTATTGTCTCAAGCAGCACTTTGGTGACCACTTTCTGACATAAAACCTTGTCCCCCCACATCAGCTCTGAAAACAGTCTGCTGGCTTTTTGTCCTCACATTTGATATGTGCCAGGTAGGCTGTTTTTTAGGTGGAATATCTAACTGCAGGCAGAGCAGAGCAGGCTGGAAGTGCTGCTTCATAGATCTTGCTGGAGGCTTGCGCTCAGGGAGAGCTGGATTCCGTCTTCCCCGTTCCTCGGTCCTAGTATCGGCCAGTGACTTGCATTCTGTGCCTTGGCTCCTCAGAGCAGCTGAGGGAGGAGGTGTCGGCCTATCTTCATCTTAAACATGTGAATATGAGAGACCCGCTCAGATTCACACAAGAAACCAAGGGCAGGAATGTGAGGCATTCTGCTCGAGTGAAAGAGATAGACAGGAAGACAGAGTTCATTTCGGGCCCTGGGCCCTGTGGCGTTTGTGTCTGGAGCGCTCTTCTTCTTTTTTAAGATTTTATTTATTTGGCAGAGAGAGCAAGCACAAGCAGGGGGAGCAGCAGAAGCAGAGGGAGAAGTAGGCTCCCCGCTGAGCAGGGGGCCCAATGCGGGGCTCAATCCCGGGACTCCGGGATCATGACCTGAGCCGAAGGCAGAGGCTTAACCAACTGAGCCACCCAGGTGCCCCTGAAAAGGTAGTTCTGTTAATTTACAATCAAATAAGTGGGAATACTAATACAACTTGTTCTTCCAAATCAGATTGCCAAAACCATAGAAAAACATATAACCTGCTCTTGGCCATTGTATGGAGAACCCAGGTTGTCGTATTCCCTTGAAAGATTAGGGAAGTAGGAAAAAGATTGGGAAGAAAATCTATCATCATTTGATCATAATTTTAAATGTGCCCATTTTTGACCTTTTAATCTTCTCTAGCAATTATTTTCAAGTCATCAGGCAGGGCAACAAGATCTACGTAAAATGATGTACTTTGCAGGATGGGTTATAATGAGAAAAATATGTAAAATTAAATATCATTTGTTCAGAACAGGTAAAGATAGAGGATCTGTTCTCTGGGATAACACAGAGCCACAAAATGTGATGGAAAAGGTACTGATGTTGGCAACATGAAGAAATAATACGATTGGGATCAGATGTTTGTTAAGCACCGACTCTGCCATGTCCTGTTCCAAAGGCTGTAGGTGTTCCCTCGTCTAATCCTTGAAGGAACTTCAGTGTGTGGCATTGGCAGGGTAGGAGGAGAAGGGCCTGGAAGCCTGCCAATGGACTTGAGTCCCTCAAACTCTGAAACCACTTCCCACCACCCTTTCCACCTCCTCAATGCTGCCCCGCTCCCAGCGGCCACCCGGTGCAAGATTGAGGTTGCCTGTGCTTGTTGTAGGAGACGGTGACGTTCAGGGACGTGGCCGTGGTCTTCACGGAGGAGGAGCTGGGGCTGCTGGACCCCGCCCAGAGGAAGCTGTACGGAGACGTGATGCTGGAGAACTTCAGGAATCTGATTTCTGTGGGTGAGCATAGGCGCTATATGCCTCAATATCTGCTTCCTGGATTGGCTCTGTGTGCTTGGGTGTTCAAGGCTTCGGGGCTCTTGAAATGGTTACCTGCGTTGATGGTGTACCAGTAGTTTTTTTAAAAAAGTAGAAAATCTCAGTTTGTTATCTCAGTTTGAAAATCTCAGTTAGCTGTAATGAATACATTACAGCAAAAATCTCCCGCCGATTGTGTGATGGACATTGGTTAGAAAGAGGATTCTGTCATGCATATATGTCTGGGTCTTGAAATAGGTCATATTTTTTTAAATGTTTGAAAAACGCTGATTTTGATTAATTGACCGGTATGTGTAGGAATCCAAATACCCATTTGTACCTTTTGTGTGTTCATTTTATTTTTAAATTTTTTTAAAAGATTTTTATTTATTTGAGAGAGAGAGGGCTTGAGAGGGGAGGAGGGGCAGAGGGAGAGGGAGAAGCAGACTCTGCTAAGTGGGGAGCCCGATGGGAGGCTTGATCCCAGGATCCCAGGATCATGACCTGAACCGAAGGCAGACACTTAACCAAGTGAGCCACCCAGGCGCCCTTGTGTGTTCATTTTAAATATGCGACTTTGCATGTTCACAATGCAGCACCCCTTTAGACATGATATATTCCGCTTAGAGAGAGCAAAAAAGCTTTGGATGATGCTAGCAACCGACAGAGAAGAGAGATCAGGTTAAGAACAAAGCAGATGGGAGTCCTTGCTGGTGTTCTTCCATGTGTCTTACTTCTTTCCCCCCCCTTTGCCATCTCACCTGGTCCAAATGGCCAGACCCCATCTTGAATCGTTTCAGCCGTCTTTGTACGGTGCACCCATTTCCACACCTTCCCTTCTATTGTCTGTTCTCCATGTAGCAGCCAGTGTGATCCTTAGGAAGTACAAGTCAGGGCGCCATTCCTCTGCTCAAAACCGTCTACAGCTTATTTTTCTTTGAGTTAAAGCCTCTTTATTTTTTATTTTTTTAAGAGTTTATTTATTTATTTGAGAGAGAAAGAGAGAGTGCAAGCAGCGGGGAGAGGCAGAGGGAGAGGGAGAAACAGACTCCCCTCTGAGCAGGGAGTCGGATGCGGAGCTCGATCCCAGGGCCCTGGGATCATGACCTGAGCCAAAGGCAGACGCTTAACCGACTGAGCCACCCAGGTTTCCGGAGTTAAAACCTCTTCAGGTGGCTTCTAGAGTCCTCCACGGTGTGCTCCTCTCTCCCACATCCCCTCTCCGCTTCCTCTTGCTCCGCCCCCTCCACTCACATCGCGCCCCCCGTGTTTCTCAGCCTGGCCGGGGACGCTGTAGTGCCCACTGCCACTGTAACAGATTGCCACACACTTCACGGCTTAGAACGACACAGGTGGACTGCCGCACAGTTCTCCGGGTCCCAGGTGTGACATGGTTCTTATGGGCTACAGTCAAAGTGTCTGCACAGATGCATTTCTTTTTGGAAATTCTCTAGGAGAGAATCTGTGTCTTTGCTTTTTCAGCTTCTAGAAGTTACCCCAGGTTTTTAAACTTGTGGCCCCTTTCCTCCATCTTCACTGCCAGCAGCCTTGCTTTCCCTGTCTGTTCTTCTGCAGTCACATTGCCTTCCTACGCTCTTCTTCCATCTCGAAGGATCCTTTCCATTGCTTTGAGCCCACCCAGAAAATAGAGGATACCCTTCCATTTTAAGGTCAGCTAATTAGCAGCCTTAATTCCATCTGCAACCTTAATTCCCCTTTGCTGTGTGATGTAACATATTCTGGGCTCCAAAAATCAGGACATGGATTCTTCGGGAGCCAGTTAATCTGCCTACTACCTATCCTCTGCCTCAGAGCCCTTACTCTCTGGCCGACATACTCTTTTACCTGAAATCCTTTGTCCCCTGCCTCCCATCCCTCCTTCCCCTCCCTCCTTCCCCTCCCCACCTCCTTCCTTCCTTCCTTCCTTCCTTCCTTCCTTCCTTCCTTCCTTCTTTCCATCCATCCGTCCATCCATCCTTCCTTCCTTCCTTCTGTCCATTCATCCTTCCTTCTGTCCATCCATCCTTCCTTCCATCCTTCCTGTCTGTGCTAAGTTCCAATATCACAAGAAAGGCCTTTTCTGACCAACTTACATAAAACATCACCTTCCCTTTACTCTTCTTGTTCCTCCTTACGTTGTGCCTCATATGTTTTTGTTTGCTTGGTCATCTCTTCTCTGTCCCCCCTGGAGTGTGATCCCCACAAGTGAGGGATTGTGTCTCTTTTGTTCATTGCTCTGTCCTCAGTGCCTAGAATCATCAGGTATGTGGCAGGTGTCTGGAAATATGTGTTGATTTGGTGAATGTGTCAATGGATGGGGGACCCTTGTGCCTCCACGGGCCAGGGAGATAGCTGTAGGTCATGTGCAAACCAGAGTGAATGAAGGATGTTGCAGGATATTGTTTGTCTTCTGATTAATGCCTATCCAGTTACTTTCTATTTCACTTACTTTCTTGGGGTGCCCTTGGCATGAATGTGTGTTGGTCTGTGCCCTTGACCCGTGTCCCAGAGAAACTTAGAAGCATTGTGGTTGTAACCATACTGAGGAACACCCTTTGCCTGTGGCTTTCCTGGAATCTTCCATTAGGGGGCATTTTCATTTCTGGGAAGAATACTTTGGGACGAGAATTCTGATTCTGATTCTCAGATCCCCCCACAGAGGGAGAAAGATCTGTTTCCTATAGTGTCAGACAGTGTAAACCAGGTTGTAAGCTGCCTTCCTCTTGAAGATTTGCCATCTGCAGCCCACTTGCCTCTTTCAAAGCCCCCACCCATGTTACTGCCCCCTGGTTTCCCCTTCCTTGTGCTTGAGGGGGAAGATTTAAGGTGAGAGTGATAGGAGACACATACGTGAGTGCTGCCTCTGTATCTGGTTCAAAAATACATCGTGCTTTTTATTTTCTACAAATTTAGCCATTAAACAAATGTTAAAGAATATAGATGTCATAAAGTTTTCCCTTGATTTTTAATGAAGATTGGGTGTTTTTCAACTAGTGAACATTCTAACCTAGAGAGAATCAGGAAACTTACTGTCACATCCTCAGAGGTACTCCCTGTTCCCCTCACACAGCTACTCTTTTTTTTTTTTTTTAGATTTATTTATTTGAGAGAGAGAGCATGTGTGCAAGTGGTGGGAGGGGCAGAGGGAGAGAGAGAGAATCCTCAAGCAGACTCCCTGCCAAGCATGGAACCTGATGCGGGGCTCAATCTCACAACCCTAAGATCACGACCTGAGCCGAAACCCAAGAACCGACTGCTAAACTGCCTGAACCACCCAGGCACCCCACACAACTGCTCTTTCTAAGGGTCAGTTTGTTAAATATAACCATGAACTACATTACCTACCAAAAAAGTACATACTCACCTAAGTAATCTTTTTCCAAGATTCTGTTCTTGCAACTTATCTTTCCATTTGAACAATTTGTTTAATTAAGAACTGGGGAACTTCTACAACCAAAGTTTTCAAGGTTTTTTGAGCATGAGCCATGGTAAGAAATGGATCTTTCATTGTAATCAGAACAAACATTTCACGTGTCAGTTCACATCTGTGACTTTCATAGGCATTTTATGTAATGACCCCTGTCCTGTTGGCTATGATGCTTTGATAGTTTCTGTCCTGGTTCTTTAATTTTATTTATTTATTTGACAGAGAGAGAGAGACAGCGAGAGAGGGAACACAAGCAGGGGGAGTGGGAAAGGGAGAAGCAGGCTTCCCGCAGAGCAGGGAGCCCGATGTAGGGCTCGATCCCAGGACCCTGGGATCATGACCCGAGCCGAAGGCAGACGCTTAAGGACTGAGCCACCCAGGCGCCCTGTGGTTCTTTTTTCTGAAAGCTTATTACACGCTTTTAAATATTTCCAGCTCACTGGAGTATTAGATCTTTTTAATTTGAAAAATTGTTGTGATGGGCTATTTTATCCACACATTTGTATATGCACTGTTTTTCTACACTCTTATCAGATAGACAGTCCTAAAGCTTCAGAAGGAACCAGTGATAGTCCCTCCTTTCTTTTCATCCCAGGGATTCTTGCCACCTTTGATTTTCTTTTTTATTTTTTTTACTTGAGAGAGAGCAGAGAGAGGGAGAAGCTGACTCCCGCTGAGCAGAGAGCCCGACGTGGGGCCAATCCCAGGACCCTGAGATCATGACCTGAGCCGAAAGGAGATGCCAAGCCGACTGAGCCACCCAGGCGCCCCCACCTTTGATTTTCTTATTAGCATCCTGCGTCATGTACCTCTGGTTCTTGATGTCCCCTATACAGCTTTTCAGCTTCCCAGCAAAACTACAGTGTTCTATCCCTTTTCTATTTCAAATAACTTACTTTGGAAAAGATGTTTTCCTTCTAGGACTTGGCTTGAACTCTCACCAAAATAGTCAAACTGGGATTCATTTATTCATTCCACATGTATTTGTTGACTATGCACCATGTTCCGGACATGATTCTGGACATTGGTTATAAAGTAGGAAAGTGTAAAATGTGTTCAGCCTACAAGGTGTAACATGTTTCCCTCCTTGATGCTGCATCATGGTGGGAAAGACACAGTGAACCACAGATGACTTATCGTGTTACATAGTGCAAGGTGCTGCGTGGAACTAAAAAAGGAGGGATGGGAGTCACCGGAGGTGAATGGGGTGAGGGCAGGATTGATTATTTTACACTGGGCGGTAAAAGGGCTCGTTGCTGGGCTCACTTTGAGCAGAGACCTAAAAATCATTAGGAACCATCCATGCATCTGTCTGGGAGGAGTTCCTGGCAGGATTGAACTCCCACTCTAGGACTGGCTCTCAGAGTTCATACCGTAACCTTACCTTTTCCTTCTCCCAGGCTCCATTTCTGTTGTTTCCACATTTTTCCTAGAGATCTGAATCTCTGTCAGGTTTTAGAGCCATGTATATTTTCTGTTCAACTTCATTTCCCTTTTGTCCTCATGAAGGAAACTTGCCTGTAGAAACTTAAGTTCCACTCTCTGCTTTATGCCTATTTTAGTTCATGTGCTTTGGGTATTTGCTCCCAAACCCGCAAGTCATTCTGGACATTCAAGATACCTCAACACTGAAGTAACTTTCCGATAAAGTGACCCAAGGCTTATATAGTTACATAGAGGCTGTTTACCACATGTCTACTGGATTGAAAGAGGGGGCAGCTTTTAATTGACTATTCATACAGGTAGGGGAGTGAATTTCTCTCTTTTTTAAAGATTTTATTTATTTGACAGAGAGGGGGAGAGAGCTCGAGAGTGCACAAGCAAGGGGAGCAGCAGGGAGAGGGAGAGGGAGAAGCAGGCTTCCTGCTGAGCAGATGCTTAACTGACTGAGCCACCCAGGTGGCCCAGATTTCTCTTTTGTAAACATTTTTTTCAGTAGTGCTTTCAAAGACTATTTTTTTAGAGCAGTTTTAGGTTCATAGCAAAAAAGAGACAGAGATCTCCCATATAAACCTGTCCCCATGTACCCACAGCATCTTACATCAATATCCCCTGCCAGATAAAATTGATGAACCTGTATTGACACGTTGTTATCACTGAGTCTGTACTCTACATTAGGGTTCATTCTTGGTGTTGTACGTTTTATGGACTTGGACAAATGGATAAAGCCATGTACACACTATTATTATATCATATAGAGTAGTTACACTGCCCTAAAAATCCTATTCTCCACCTCTTCATCCCTCCCCTCTAACCCTTGGCAACCACTGATCTTTTTACTCTGTCCATACTTTTGCCTTTTCAAGAATGTTGTAAAGTTGGAATTGTACTTTTCAGTTTGGCTTCTTTCACTTAGTAATATGCATTACATTTTCTCCATATCTTTTCATGCCTTAATAGCTCATTTCTTTTTAGCACCAAATAATATCCCATTGTGTGGATGTACCACAGTTAATATTTATCTGTTCACCTCCTGGAGGACACCTTGGTTCCTTCCAAGTTTTGTCCTTATGAATAAACCTGCTATAAAAATCTGTGTATAGTTTTTTGTGTGGGCTTAAAATTTCAACTCCTGGGATGCCTGGGTGGCTCAGTTGGTTAAGCGTCTCTGCCTTCGGCTCAGGTCATGATCCCAGGGTCCTGGGATCGAGTCCCGCATCGGGCTCCCCACGGGGAGCCTGCTTCTCCCTCTGCCTCTGCATCTCTCTCTCTGTCTCTCATGAATGGATAAATAAAACCTTTAAAAAAAAAATTTTTTTTTTCAACTCCTTTTGGTTAATACCAAATTGTGCAATAGCAGGAAGGTATGGTAAGAGTATGTTTAGTTTTGTAAGAAGCCACCAAACTCGGGGCACTTGGGTGGCTCAGTTGGTTAAGTGTCTGCCTTTGGCTCAGGTTGTGATCTTGGAGTCCTGGGATCGAGCCCTGCGTTGGGCTCCCTGCTCAGCACCGAGTCTGCTTCTCCCTCTGTCCCTCCCCCTGCTGTGTTCACTCTCTCTTTCTCTCTGTCAAATAAATAAAATCTTAAAAAAAGAAAGAAAGAAAGAAACTACCAAACCCTTCAAAAGTGGCTGTATCATTTTGCGTTCCCACCAGCAATGAATGACAGTTCTGGTTGCTCCACATCTTGGCAGCATTTGATGGTGTTGGTGTTCTGGATTTGGCCATTCTAGTATGTGTGTAGGGTATCTCGGTGTTTGGATTTGCATTTCCCTGATTACATAAGATGTGGAGCATCTTTTCATATGCTTATTGGCCCCTTTGTATATTTTCTTCAGTAAGGTGTATATTAAGGTCTTTGGTTCATTTTTAAACCAGGTTCTTTTTTTTCTTATTGTTGAGTTTTAAGAAAAGTACTTCTTAAGCTAATTGAAAAGTTTATTGAGAAAATAATCTCCAAATGTTCAGATAACCTTTGTATAAATATAGAGACTTGGGAATACCAATGAGATAATTTAGAAAACACATTTCTGAACTTAAATTATTAGAAGTGGTCAAAAATTTGTAATAGTAGCCAACTCATTTAATGTCTGTCAAAACAGAAAGATAAGATTAGGTAAACATGTTGTGCAGAATTTCCAGGAATACTTTGAATATATAAATATAAATATAAATATAAATATAAATATAAATATTTCAGGGTATTTGATATTAGGATATATAACATGAACCCAAAATTTGATTATGTTATTGCTTTTCCTGAAGTTCTAGTTGATTCATATTTTATTATATAACATTTCTGTCTCCATAATTTATTAACTACATAATTTGCTATTCAAGATTCTACACTGACTTTCAAATTCAGTGGAAATGGCCATAGGTTAACATTTGAATTATATTATCAATTTTTGAATGAAGTCTTTGGCATTTAACTTGTGCCTCTCTTAGGAGACTTGGTGTGGGGGGTGCGTGGGTGGCTCAGTCAGTTAAATGGTTGCCTTCAGTTCAGGTCATGATCCCAGGGTCCTGGGATTGAGCCCTGCTTAGCAGGGAGCCTGCTTCTCCCTCTGCCTCTGCCCTTCCTCCCCGTTTGTTCTCTCTCTCTCTAATAAATAAATAAAATCTTTAAAAAAAAAAAAGGAGACTTGGTGTATACTTGCATAGCGGATAGGAGCCCACTGGACCCCCTCTTGGATTCCATACACATGTAAACCAGAGAATAAGATACACAGTGGAAAATATTCTCTGGATTCATTCAAGTCTCATGATGTTTTCTAAATGTGAAACCTTGAGAACATTGAAAAAAGTCTTCAGTTGTCCACATCTCTGCATTCTGTCTTTACAGGAGGAAAGATCCAAAGTAAGATGAAGACTGTTATAGAAGCAGAACCACCTGAAGAGCTTTCCTGCTGGCGGATCTGGCAACAGATTGCAAGTGACTTAAACAGGTGTCAGGGCTCCATGATAAAGAGTTCTCAGCTCCCCAAACAAGGTGATTCACCCGGACAGGTTGGAGCAGGACAGTCTGCAACTCACACCCGCCAGAAACCTAATCAGTCTAGTGAATTTAAGAAATATTTCAGTGATGTCTCCAGCCTTGATCTTCATCAACAAACACACTCAGGAGTGAAGTCTCATACATGTCGTGAGTGTGGAAAAAGCTTCTGTTACAGCTCAGCACTTCATATTCATCAGAGAGTTCATCTGGGAGAGAAACGCTACAAGTGTGATGAGTGTGGTAAGGAATTCAGCCAGAGCTCATGTCTGCAAACTCATCTGAAAGTTCACACTGTGGAGAAGCCATTCAAATGTGAGAAGTGTGGGAATGGCTTCTGTCGTAGATCAGCACTTAATGTTCATTATAAATTGCACATGGAAGAGAAACCTTATAATTGTGACCAATGTGGAAGGGCCTTCATTCATGCTTCACATCTTCAGGAACATCAGAGAATCCACACTGGGGAGAAACCCTTCAAATGTGATAAATGTGGTAAGAGTTTCCGACGTAGATCATCACTTAATAGTCATTGTATGGTCCACACGGGAGAAAAACTGTACAAATGTGAGGAGTGCGGGAAGTGTTTCTTTTGTAGCTCAAATCTTCATATCCATCAGAAGGGCCACACACGAGAGAAACCTTATAAATGTGAGGAGTGTGGGAAGGGCTTCATTCAGCCTTCACATTTTCGGGCCCATCAGAGAATCCATACTGGAGAGAAACCGTATGTATGCAAAGTGTGTGGTAAAGGTTTTACTATGAGTTCAAATCTTCAGGCACATCAGAGAGTCCACACAGGAGAGAAACCATACAAATGCGATGAGTGTGGGAAGAACTTCGGTACAAAAACCCGTTATCAAGTTCATCTGGTAGTCCACACGGGAGAGAGACCCTATAAATGTGAGGTATGTGGGAAGGACTTCAGTCAGAGAGCATATCTTCAGTCCCATCTGAAGACCCACAGCATAGAGAAACCTTACAAGTGTGAGGAGTGCGGGCAGGGCTTCAATCAGAGTTCCCGACTTCAGATTCACCAGCTGATCCATACTGGCGAGAAACCACACAAATGTGAAGAGTGTGGGAAGGGATTCAATCGTAGAGCAGATCTCAAAATTCATTGCAGAATCCACACAGGAGAGAAACCATTTAATTGTGAGGAGTGTGGGAAAGTATTCAGGCAGGCCGCAAATCTTCTGGCCCATCAGAGAATCCATAGTGGAGAGAAACCATTCAAATGTGAGGAGTGTGGGAAGAGTTTTGGTCGCAGTTCACACCTTCAAGCCCATCAGAAAGTCCACACGGGAGAAAAGCCGTACAAATGTGAGGAGTGTGGGAAGGGCTTCAAATGGAGCTTGAATCTTGACATGCATCAGAGGGTCCACACAGGAGAGAAACCCTACAAGTGTGGGGAGTGTGGTAAGCACTTCAGTCAGGCCTCAAGTCTGAAGGTTCATCAGAGTGTTCACAGTGAAGAGAAACCATACAAATGTGATGTGTGTGGCAAGGTCTTCCGCCACTCTTCGCAGCTGCAGTCTCATCAGCGGGTTCACACAGGGGAGACACCTTACAAGTGTGAGACGTGTGGTCAGAGCTTCCGTTGGCGATCAAAACTTTCACATCATCGCAAAACTCATGGTGGCAATACATTTTATGAAAGTAAGAAGAGTGGTAAGAACATCAAAGAATCATCAGAAAGAAGTTCTCCAAAATGATGCTTAATAAAACCCTGAATTCTTACCATCATTGAGTCTCATAAGAGAGAAAATACTTGTGTTAGTTTAGTTGGTATTTAAGCAATAATTGAACATATCTCAGTTTTCACAAGATCACACAGTTGAGGAAACTTGTAAGTGGTGTGGTAAGTCTTTGTTCAGAATCACTTAGGAGGTAGTAGTACTTAGGAAAAGAGTTGGGGCTGGCCTTTAACACAAGTATAATGATGGGTATACCAGAATTGATACCCACTAGAATGTAAGCTCCATGAGGGCTGGGACTTTGCTGCTAAATCTATACAGCCCTCAAAGCTGGAGGCATCATAATTCTGGACTTCAAGTTATATTACAAAACTGTAGTAAACAAAATTGTATGGTACTGGCACAAAAACAGACACATAGGTCAATAAAACAGAATAGAAAACCCAGAAATGAACCCATAATTATGTGGCCAATTAATCTACGACAAAGCAGGAAAGAATATCCAATGGGAAAAAGTTTCTTTTCAACAAATGGTGTTGGAAAAAGTGGACAGCCACATGCAAAAGAATGAAATTGGACTACTTTCTTACACCATACACAAAAATAAATTCAAAATGGATGAAAGACCTAAGTGTGAGACCTGAAACCATAAAAGTCCTTGAAGAAAGCACAGGCAGTAATTTCTCTGACATCAGCTGTAGCAACTTTTTTCTAGATCGGTCTCCTGAGGCAAGAGAAACAAAAGCAAAAATAAATTATTGGGACTACATCAAAATAAAAAGCTTCTGTATAGCAAAGGAAACAATCAAAACTAAAAGGCAACCTACTCAGTGGGAGAAGGTATTTGCCAATGACATATTCGATAAGGAGTTAATGTCCAAAATATATAAAGAACTTATAAAACTCAACACTTAAAAAATGAATGATCCAATTAAAAAATAGGCACAAGACATAAATAGACATTTCTCCCAGAAGAAATCCAGGTGGCCAAGAAACACATGAAAAGATGCTCAACATCACTTATTGTCAGGGAAATGCAAATCAAAATTACAATGAGATAGCACCTCATGCCTGTCAGAATGGCTAAAATCAACAAGACAAGAAACAACAGGTTTTGGCAAGATGTGGAGAAAGGGGAACCCTCCTGCACTGTTGATGGGAATGTAAACTGGTGCAGCTACTGTGGAAAACAGTATGGAGGTTCCTCAAAAAGTTAAAAATAGAATACCCTAGGATCTAGCAATTGTACTACTAGGTATTTACCCAAAGAATACAAAAATACTAATACAAAGGGATACATGCACCCTAGTGTTTATAGCAGCATTACTTACAATAGCCAAACCACGGAAATAGCCCAAGTTTCCATCAATTGATGAATGGATAAAGAAGATGTGTATATATACAATGGAATATTATTCAGGCATAGAAAAGAATGAAATCTCGCCATTTGCAACAACATAGGTGGAGCTAGAGATTATTATGCTGAGTAAAATAAGTCAGTCAAAGACAAATACCATATGATTTCACTCATGTGGAATTCAAGAAACAAAACATGAACAAAGGGAGAAAAAGAGAGGCAAACCAAGAAACAGACTCTTAAATATAGAGAACAAACTGATGGTTACCAAAAGGGAGGTGGTTGGGGGGATGGGTTACACAGGTAATGGGGATTAAGGAGTGCACTTGTGATGAGCGCTGGGTGATATATGGGATTGTTGAATCACTATATTGTACATCTGAAACTAATACACTGTATGTTAACTAACTGGAATTTAAATAAAAGTTTTAAAAAAATCTACACAGCCTTAACATTGACTAGCACTTGTAGGTGTGCTTACTATGTGTATGTTAAATAAACATAGGAAAATTGTATCCAGAGGAGGAAACCTGCAAAATAAAATTCATTCAGGGAAATGGACATTTGTTGAAATGTAGAAAATCACCTGATATTACAATCCACACATTAATGTTATTACTGTGCTACAATTGGTTCCTCTCCTCCCACAGCCTCTGCTCTCAAGTTGGGTTCTTATCTGGGCCCCTGTCCAGTTTTCCAAGGATTGTATATGGTGTACATTGAACTATCTTTGGTAATTTTTCTGATAGTATAGACTGAAAAAGTCTTCTTTTTAGCAAGGACTTAACTGCATTTCACACAACTAATCTTTTTTATCTATCAATGTTAAGGCAGGAATTTACTATAACACTTTGAAAGTGTCACCAGTAGTTACCAATAACAATTTTCTTAATCAACCTTGAATTGGTGATTTCTAATTGCATTTCCATCCCAACTCAAAATGTTTGCCTTCTAATTACTGTAGTATTTCTTTTATCAGAACTTCTCACATAGGGTCTATACTTTATTCCCCACACCCATGAAAGGAATATGCCCCAAATTTGTGAGAATTTGATAATTTTATCAGATGTATTTCTGAGGCGAGATTTATATTTATATGCTTTTCCCTATTGGCAGCACTGAAGCATGGTTCTGGGAAAGGAGTATATGTCAGTATAGATTGTACATCTCTTTGATCTGGGAATCATATATTTGGAAGTTAAGATTATGAGATTAAAATACTAAAAAGATGAGCACCATATTGATGATGTCACTGAGTTTTTATAAATGGGATAAGTGCACATATGTAGGAATTTGAGTTTTGGTATATTCCTATATTGAAGCCATTAAGATTATGGCAGATATCTGTAATGAGAGAAATAACATAGTATGGGCTTTGAAAAATCAGATTGTAGCCTTCATAGCATAATCAAACATAGATCTTTCTGTGTTTCTGTGTGCATGCATGTGTATATGTGTACATGTATAAGATAATGTATAAAGGGATGCTCTTCCATAGTGGTTTTCCTTGGCAAGGAGCATTTTGTGGTCTTTTCCCATTTTTAAATTCCTCTCTCCTCCACCCCTGATACTTTTCCATTTAAGTTATGTTTTAGTTTTTCATTGAATATGGAATATTACCAAAGCAGTAAATTACTGTAATAGAATTTATGAAAGTACCAAATAATTATCCCTTGACATTAAGCCATTATGAGTGTTCTATATTGTCATATGGCATATAAGATCAAAATTAAGGAATGGGTTCTGGAAGCCAATTTCAAAGCCAAGAACTTCTCTGATTGCTTTACATACACAAATAACTTGATGAGTTTTAACAACTGTATCTTTGTAATTAATGCATGCTGTGCTTGAAGTATAAATCCATAACAGTGAGAGGGCAAATCCTGGAGCTAGAAGCAAAATGAGTATACATACATCGTGGAGGCATTAAAAAAAAATGATTCCTTTTTGAAAAGGTGTGCATGAAGAAAGAAAATAATAGCAGTTGACCCTCTGGATGTGGAACCAATAAAGATGAAGAGCAGGTTTGGATGCTAGTCCATAGTCAGACACAATGGTGATTTTTCATTGTAGTTAAAGAGCATTACTCACCAAATTATATCTAGTTGAGACAGGTTCCCACAATTGATTTTCTGGACCACATATTCATAGGATGTTAGTAGGTATTCACTAAGGCTTGTGTTGTATCAATTTGTGTGGTATGTTGGGGGTTCCTAAGGCTACATCCATGTTCTTTCGTTCTCTATGAATACTCACAAGACAGTAGGAGTACTCACAACTGATTTGTTACACTGAAAGGATAAAAGTAAAGTGAGAAAAGAGGGAAGGTAGGAAGGATGAAGTCTGGAGGAAATCAGGTTTTAGCTTCCAAGAGTTCTCTCCTTATGGAATCACAATGTACTAAGTTCCTTGAGCACTAAATTGTGATAACGTGTAACTGTCACCAGAGAGATGTATCAGAGACTTGGTGCCTTAGATTTTTTATTGGGGGCTGGTCACTTAGGCATTCTCTGCCTGGCATGTACCAAAATTAAAGACTCTCAGAAGGAAAATAGATATTCAGCATAAACCACGTTGCACAAAGAGTTTAGGCAATGTGAGATACTCTTAGGGAATGTTAGGAATCCTCCAGCGCAATCCAAGTACCCAGATACCGATCAAGAGCCAGGCTAGTAACCAGGCCTCTTTATAGATCGCACTCTCAGCTCTATATTAAACTTTTCTGCACACGTGACGTCAGAAAACAGTGCCTTCATTTTGGTTTGGTTTGGTTTTTGTCTTTTTGCTGTCATAAGATACCATAATAGGTTATCAGGGAATTTGTAACAGAAAACTCAGTAGATGAAAAAAAATGATTTGTCATCCTCAACCCATAAGACAGCAGGTATGGCTTATTGGTTTAAAGTTACTGAGAAACAGGATGGATACTACACAGCTGAAAATTTCTCTCCATAAAGTATTATTAATTATAAAAGGAAATAGTAGGTATATCATGGAGTAGGTATATCATGGAGAAATCTGGTGAATACTGTCTTAGCCAAGATGTTCGTATCATTGATAATAGAACAAACCAACATTTTAAGTCCCCTGATATGATGTCGCTTCACTATAATTACTGCCAAAAAAATACACAATTAAATCTGATCATGAGGGAATATCAGATAAACCCAAATTGACAAGACAGTTTCCTGCTTCACAATTACCTGACTGTAGGGAGCATAATTGATTAAAGGCTCCCACTGCTGTGTTCTAAAATCCACCACCACATTTGCATGGAGGTGTCTTACCATGATTGCTCCCAATCAACACAATAAAAATCCTAAGATGGGCCATTCTTGGAGGCTGGGACTCCTGGCTATCCAATGACTTTTTTTCAGGGACTCCCTGACAGCTTTGAAGAACTTTACTTAGCTTACAAGGCAGTTTCCCAATGTTTATAGCAGCAACGTCCACAATAACCAAACTATGGAAAGAGCTGTTGACAGATGAATGAATAAAGAAGAGGTGGTATATATATATATATATATATATATATATATATATATAATGGAATATTACTCAGCCATCAAAAAGAAGGAAATCTTGCCATTTACAACCACGTGGATGGAACTAGAGGGTATTACGCTAAGTGAAATAAGTCAGAGAAAGACAAATACCATATGATTTCACTCATATGTGGAATTTAAGAAACAAAACAGATGAACATAGGGGAAGGGAAAGAAAAATAAAATAAGATGAAATCAAAGAGGGAGACAAACCATAAGAGACTCTTAATTCTAGGGAACAAACAGTATTGCTGGAGGGGAGTTGGGTGGGGTGATGGGGTAACTAGATGATGGGCATTAAGGAGGGCACTTGATGTAATGAGCACTGGGTGTTATATGCAACTGATGAATCATTAAATTCTACCCCTGAAACTAAAAAAATATGAATGTGCAAACAAAAAAAAAATTACAAGGCAGTCTAGTATGATCACCAAATCTTTCTTCCAAAATTCCTTCACTCAGGGTCACATTTGTACCATGATCTGATGGTTCTGACAACACCCTCCCCAAGCTCCCTGTCATTTTCTCTCATAGATATTAGCCCTCATAAAATATTTGTGGTTTTTTAAAAAACGATTTTATTATTTTTTTTTTTTGAGAGAGTGTGCACATGATCTGTGGGGGGGGGGGCAGGCACAGGGAGAAGCAGACTCCCTGCTGAGCAGGGAGCCCGATGCGGCACTGAAGTGCTGATGTGCTAAATCACTAAACTGTACACCTGAAACTAGTATTACACTGTATGTTTACTAACTGGAATTTAAATAAAAACTTAAAAAAGGATGTTATGGATGCAGAAAATGGAGTCCTCTAAAATAAATTAGATGGGTGGATAAATCTTAAAAGCATACACCTGAATGGAGAAAAACACCAGAATGAATTTTATGACACAGTATCATTTATGTAAATTGAAAACACATATGCAATCTCTCTCTCTGTCAAATAAATAAATAAGTCTTTAAAAAAAATCTTTAAAAAAATCTTTAAAAAAAAACTGCACACATTTTGCACAAAAACACACCCAAAAGGTAACATGCTAAACAAATTAGAATGATTGCTTGTGGGGTAGAGAAGGGAATGGAGGATATCATGGGGAAAAGGTGAATTAAATAAATAAAATGTTAAATTATGTTGTCATATTTTATCATACTACATTCAAGATTTCAGTTTACTTGTAGTGGGAAGAACTCCTGTGTCTGGTCTGTGTGCCATGTTGTATTAAGCCAGGCATGGCTCTTGGAGGATGATTTTCCAGAAGAATTTGGAACACAAAAAACAAAAAAGACACAAGGATCCCTTAATTATTGTTCCATTGAGTTATAGGTTTCAATGTTGCTGGGGCAATTAGCCAAATCCAAAGTAGTCCAAGTGTAGGGAAAATAATGTAATTTTCCATGAATTCAGTCTTATACTAAAAAAAAAAAAAGGAAGAAAAGCACATTATTTTAGAACTATTTAATAGTGATAACCAATAAATCAAATGCATGGGTCTTTTTTTATATCTGGATTCAATAAAATTAGTCTAAGTAGACACATTTAACACAATTGAAAAATTTTTTATCAGGGCTTGGGCATAAATTGTTATTAAATATTTTTACTTTTCTTAAATGTATAATTGTACAATATATTGAGGCTTTAAAAATGTTATCAGGGGCACCTGGCTGGTTCAGGTAGTGGAACATGTGACTCTTGATCTCCCAGTCATGAGTTCAAGATCCACGTTGGGGGTGGAGACTAATTTTTAAAAAAATGTTCTTATTAGTAAGAGATAGATACTAATGTATTTACTTGTGCAAGTACATCTCTGGGATTTGCTTTAAAATATTCAAGACAAAAATAAAAATTGAGAATATATTAGAGGAAATAAAATGATATTGGCCGGTTCAAGAAGGAATGAAAAATAAAGAGAAGGTGTACAAATTGGAAAAGAAAGAATAAAATTGTTGTTACTTACAATTAACATGATTAGGTGTATAGAAAGTCCAGATAAATGTGGCTTTAACATTGAAATTTATAGATGAGTTTGGCAAGTTTGCTGGATACAAGATCCAGTACAACTTTAAGTAGTTATAATCAGCATTGTGTTCTCATTCCCAATTTCAAAAGTGAAATTTCCGTCATTTCATCAAGTATTAATTTTATTATGTAAGTTTATATTTTTGTTTTTCTAGAAATATATTGATTTCATTTAAATTCACAAATACATTTTTATAAAGTTCACAGTATCATCGTAATATTTAGTGATGTTCTCTTTTTTATTTCTGATACTATTTTTCATATATGGTTTTTTTTCTTAGTCATTCTCACCATACTTTTATCAATTTTATTGCTTTATCCACAGGGTGATCTTTTGGCCTTTTGTGGGAGGGGAAGATCCACTTAATTTTGTTCGTATTTCATCAATCTGCTCTTATTTTCTTCTGCTTTCTTTAGTTTTGCTATTTGTTTATTCACTTTCTGAGACTGATGTTTTCAGGATGGATTTTCAGCTTCTCTTCTATTTTAATATATGCATTTAAGGCTCAACATTTCCTTCTATGTGTGTGTTAAAATCTCTAGTTCCGGGGCACTTAGGTGGCTCAGTCGGTTAAGTGTCTGACTCTTTTTTTTTTTTTTTTAAGATTTTATTTATTTATTTGAGAGAGAGAGAATGAGAGACAGAGAGCATGAGAGGGAGGAGGGTCAGAGGGAGAAGCAGACTCTCTGCAGAGCAGGGAGCCCGATGCGGGACTCGATCCAGGGACTCCAGGATCATGACCTGAGCCGAAGGCAGTTGCTTAACCAACTGAGCCACCCAGGCGCCCATAAGTGTCTGACTCTTGATTTGGGCTCAGGTTATGATCTCAGGGTGATGAGATGGAACCCTGCAAGGGGCTTCGCTCAGCAGGGAGGCTGCTTGAGATTCTCTCCCTCTCCCTCCGCCCCTCCCCTGCTCATGCACGTTCTAAAATAAATAAAATCTTTTTTTTTTTTTAAAAAACCCTCCAGTTCCAACTGAGTTTGAATCTTTCTCTTTGTAGTTCTGTCAATTTTCGCTTTATAAAGTATGAACTGAAGTTATTACTTTCTGGTACTTTGAAATTTTATCATTATGAAATGACCCTCTTTATGCCAAGTAATGCTTCCCCCCCACGAAGTTCTCTTGGCGTAATATTGACATCACAAATTCTACAATTATAGAAATAATTTGAGGCCCAGGATGATGACTGACATCTTCCTTTACAAAGGATTTTCACTTGCTTCTGCAAGGGTTGGAAGAGGCCAGCAATTCATTTTCACGCAATTTCAGGGATTGAGGTGATTTTAACATTTGCGTTTAGTTCCTGCCAAAGAAGGCCCAGTTTCCTTTTGCTCTTATTCCTGTGGTGAAGCTCTTTGGGGTTTACCAGGAAGCCTCTGTGGTAGGCAACGGATTTACGTTGTTTCAGCCCCTCGAGCTTATCTAAAGTGGTACTCAGCTTCTCAGCCTTTCGATGAACAGAATCTACCCTCTTCTACGTGCTAGAATAGCAAGACCTCCGCCCAGACCTTCTTAGGGATTCCGGGAAGTGAAAACCAGGAGCTTAGAGTAGTCAGGCATTTCCGCATAAGGGGAGCAGCTTTGTCTGTTTTCCGGTCCCACAGTTGGTGAAGGGTAATAGGGAGGGCGGTGCTGCTGCCTATCGCCTCCCGCCCCAGGCAGTCGGGAACCTGTTGTGGTCCAGAGCTCCTAGTAGTCACATCCCGCAGCTACAGTGAGGCGGGTCTGTAAACGTCCCCCCACCCCCACCCCCGCCGCGGGATTCTGGGAAGTGTAGTCCAGGAGCTCCGTGTAGTCGCAGGTACCTCCAATTCAAGACGGTGGTGCTGTGGAGTTCTGGGAAGTGTAGTCCAGGAGCTCCGTGTAGTCGCAGGTACTTCCATTGAAGAAGGTGGGTCTCGGGAATTCTGGGAAGTGTAGTCCAGGAGTGCCGGTTGGTCGCAGGCACTTCCGCCCCAGGAGGACGCCGTAGCAGCCATCTTTTCCCTGATTATAGTGTTTCAGGTCCGCTGTCCACGACCCATTCAAACTTCTCCCGAAAACGCACCTGGGTCCCGCAGCCACCAGCATTTCATTTGGGGAGAAAGAGGAAGAGCGGCTAAAAACGGAGGTTTGATAGCCCAGGGTAGGGATTCGCGTTCTCCTGGGCGGAACTTCTTTGCGCGTTGGGGACCTGCCCTGGATGGGGCGGGCTCTGGTTGTGCTGCTCCGGGTTTAAGGGTCTCCCGGGCTCTCTGCACCCCTGTCCTGGCTCCCCACCTGCGAGCTAGCCGTCTTCATACGGGTGGGTTACTGGGTAGGCTACTTAATCCCTCTGTGTCTTGGTTTGCTGTTCTGTAAAAGGGAAGTAAAAGTAATACCTTCCTAATACAGTGTTGTGAGGAAAGAAGCGAGGTAGTACAAGTAAAAGGTTTATAACTGCCTGGCAGGAGACTTCTTGTTACTGATACTGCTGTAATTATCCGAGAAGCGCCCATTTCTCAGTGAGGTTCTGTGAGCCCAGGCAGCTGAATTGTCCTGGACTCCTGACCTTTTTTTGGAAGGAGAGTTGCTTCTAGCTGGTACTGGGGAGTGTGATTTATCGGGAACGGAAACACAAATCTGGTATTTATCGCAACCTCCTTTCCTTCCCCAGCCCTGACTTCTCAAAAAGCGCTGCGCGGAGGAGGAGGCATCAGCTCCGCGTGAGGAGGACTTGGCATTCTTCTACTGAGATAGTCGCGTAAATTGGAGAATGCGTGGCACACGCACTTGAGTAGTGATTGTAGCTGAGCCTTAGTTGCTAAGTTCGATTCTAAAAGCTTTACGCGGGCGCCTGGGTGGCTCAGTTGGTTAAGCGACTGCCTTCGGCTCAGGTCATGATCCTGGAGTCTTGGGATCGAGTCCCGCATCGGGCTCCCTGCTCGGCGGGGAGTCTGCTTCTCCCTCTGACCCTCCTCCCTCTCATGCTCTCTGTCTCTCATTCTCTCTCTCTCAAATAAATAAATAAAATCTTTAAAAAAAATAAAAAAAATAAAAGCTTTACGCAAATGAACACATTTCCGTCACACAGTGGCTCTGCTAAGTGGTACTGCTGTTTTTCCTACTTTATTTTATTGTTTTAAAGATTCATTTTATTTAGAGAGAGACAGCACGAGCTGGGGAGGGGCAGAAGCAGAGGGAGACGGAGAGGAAGAGAATCTCAAGCAGACTCCCCACTGCGAAGCCCTACATGGGGCTGGATCCTATGACCCAGAGATCATGACCCAAGTGGACACCAAGAGCCTGATGCTTAACCCACTGAGTCACCCTGGTGCCTGTCAATTACTTAAGTTTGGCCTGTTTGCTCTGTTAGTGACCGTCAGCCAAAACCTCCCAGGAACATACCTGTAATCAAAGAGTTAAGTTTGCTTTAGCTTGCTGAAGCAAAGAAGCCCACACACCCAGGTGTCTGGGTAAAAGGCTATTAGGTGGGGCTGCTTATAGGGTTTTGGCTTATGTTAGCTGAGTTGGGGAGTTTTAAGCAGTGAGGATTTGTTCTGGTTCGCATGCTGTTCGAAAGCAGAAGCAAGTTGATGACTGGATGTTGTAATTATTTTTAGCTAGTAGATGGGAGAAACAAGATGAGACTTCAGTTGTCACTATTAATAAAGTAGTCAGTCACTCATGTTGGGGGGGCCAGTTCTTGGGTTTGTTTTTTTTTTCCTGTCATTGTAGAATGTCTTTGTCTCTGTGTTACGGAGTCTCTTGTCCTTTTCTTGTTCATCACGATCACTGGGACTGAGTGGCCCTGTCAGATTCTCGCTGATTAGTGGGAAACACCAAGTTCTAGCTGTTGGTCCTGCTAGCTTCCAGTGCCATTTTTGGGGTCTTGCATACTTGTATTTTTTTTTTTTTTTTTTTTGCTGAACCATTTGAGGGCAAGCTAGAAACTGATCAAAATGGAATTAATTACATTGATAACACACTGGTATCTAATCCACAGCCCATATTCAGTTTTCCCAGTTTCCCCAATAAAGTCTCTGAGAGCAGTTTTCTTTTTCTAGTTCAGGGTCCAGTCCTGTGATATGCATTAAACTTAGTTTTTATTTCATTAATCTCCTTTAATCTGGAATGATTCCAGAGCACTTGGCTGGTCCAGTGGTAGGGCACGCGACTCTTGATCTCCGGGTTGTGAGTTTGAGCTCCCATTGGATATAAAGATTACTTAAAACAAAACAAAACAAAAAAATAGAATGAATCCTCTGACTTTATTTAGCTCATGATATTCACGAAGAATATTGGCAAATTATTTTGTAGAATGTCCCTCTTTTTTTGGTTTATGTGATGTTTATGATTAGGTTCAGGCTCTGCATTAGCAGCAGGGATGCTACAGAAGTAAGTGGTGAGGCCCCTTCTCAGTGCATCATGGGAAGTACGTGTCCGTTTGTGGGTTTGTCCCAATTGCTGGTTTCAACTTTGTTTTCTTCGGTAAGGTATCTGCCAGTTAATATTTTGAGACCACGTGACTATCTTACTTTTTCCCAAACTTTCACCATTTTTTTAGCTTCCATTGATGATTATCTGAACTGTCTTTCATTCTACATTTTTTGGTTTGCCTTCTGCTATCGGGGGAACTTTCTCTTCTCACTTGTTTATTTCTTATACATTCCTTTATTTATAACAATATGTTTACAACTCAGATGCCTGTCTTTTTTATTTAACTTAGGTATGGACTGTCATCCTGTTTTTTTGTTGTTGCAACATCTTGGGCTTGATTAGTTTTCTTTACCTCAATGCCTACCTGTCAAAAGTGCACACTTCCTGCTTAGAAAGAAACTTCACTTATTTTTATACCTTTTTATAAAAAGTTGGCCATGTCAATTTAGATATTATTGTTGAGGTAACAAATTATCAGGAAGACAGCCAGAGATTTTGAGCAGTCCCTGACTCATGACATGACAGAGCAACAACCTGTGAACTCCACATATTTTAACAATATTCTCTTGGTAGAAATCACATTTATAGGGATAATTTCAAACTATAGAATATCATTCTGCAGTTGGAAAGAAATAGAAACTGAGAGTGCTCTGATAGCTTCCTACCTTACAGCAATCCCATGAGGTTGATACCATTGTTCTCCCCCACTTGCAGGTGACAGAACTGAGGCAAAGAGATGTTAATCATCTTCCCAAGATGACACTGCTAGTGAATAGCCTAGCCAGGACTTCAGCCCGTGCATATTGACCCCGAAGCCTTCTCTTACTGCTGTTGTCTCAGTTTATACCCTGCCCAGAATAAGAATTACTACTGCAGAAGCTACAGGCACACTGGGACGGGGCCATTTATGTGGTTGGGCAGGTTGGTCCTCGAACTCCTACTGAAAGGGGTCAGGGGGGGTATCTGGTACGCATGCTGAGTTCTGCTCATCACGCCATGTTCACCTGCACTGTCCCATAGGTTACTGACATACTTGACGAGTTTCCATTGACTTTTTTCTCCTTTCCCAGTCTATCTTTCTAGGATTCTGTTTCCCCAGAAGGAAAGAGAATATGAACATGTTCAAGGTGAGTAGAGCTTGCCTTTCTTACTGTTAAAAATGTCATTTTAGGGGCACCTGGGGAGCTCAGTTGGTTAAGCATCTGCCTTTGGCTCCGGTTGTGATCTCTGGGTCCTGGGATCGAGCCCCACATTGGGCTCCCTGCTCGTTCTCTCTCTCTCTCTCTCTCAAATAAATAAATAAAATCTTTAAAAAAAAAATGTCATTTTAGTCCTCAGAGACTGGACACAAGTTCTCTTTTAAGGAGAGTGCATCTGAGGACTTGTTGAGTGTGTCAGGTGCTTTTTTCTTTATGACTTTTAAGTTTAATTGGTTTTGGTTTTAGCTTTTATTTCATCATTTTTTTAATCTCACAAGTAAAAGTAGAAAACTTGGGGTGCCTGGGTGGCTCAGTCGTTAAGTGTCTGCCTTTGGCTCAGGTCATGATCCCAGGGTCCTGGGATCAAGCCCCGCCTTGGGCTCCCTGCTCAGCGGAAGGCCTGCTTCTCCCTCTCCCACTCCCCCTGCTTGTGTTCCCTCTCTCGCTGTGTCTTTCTCTGTCAAATAAATAAATAAAATCTTTAAAAAAAAAAAAAGTAGAAAACTAAATAGAAATGAAAATAATCTTGCACTTCACTACTTCCGTGTATTTGTATTCATAACATAGATACAGCTTTATTTCTTTTAAGATTTTTTAAAAATCTTTCATGTCTTTATTTTGTTTTATTTATTTTTTACTTTTTAAGTTTTGTTTTATTTTTTTTAAATGGAAGCGTAGTTGACATATTAGTTTCAGGTGTATAATACAGTGACTTGACAATTAGATGCATTGCAAAATGCTCACC
The DNA here is from genome assembly GCF_964656455.1 of Halichoerus grypus. Taxonomy (NCBI): domain Eukaryota; kingdom Metazoa; phylum Chordata; class Mammalia; order Carnivora; family Phocidae; genus Halichoerus; species Halichoerus grypus. The sequence continues at coordinate 50,351,306 of NC_135726.1, forward strand.
ATGATAAGTGTAATTACAGTCTGTCACTGCACAAAGTTATTGTATTATTATTGATTATATTCCCTATGCTGTACTTTTCATCCCCTGACTTATTTTATAGCTGGAAGTTTGTACTTTTTTTCCTTCTCACCTGTTTGTCGATCCCCCAACCCCATAACATACACTTGAATCTTTTTTTTTCATTTAATACTATGCAACAATTTTTTTTAAGTTTTTATTTTTTAAAAGTCTCTCCTGATTTAACCTATTTCTCAAAAAACAGTCCTGAAAATTACTGCCTTTTTTTTTTGTCCTTAACAAGTACTCAAAATTGAAGAGGTATGTTTTATATCTGGTGCATTGGATGTTTTTTGGTAGGATATTCAAATATGGCACAGTGCGTCAGGATGAGACTTCAGCTTCACAAGAAAAGATACTGTTAGAAGCTTTTTTTTTTTTTTTTTTAAAGATTTATTTATTTATTTGAGAGAGCGAGAATGAGAGAGAGTACATGAGAGGGGGGAGGGTCAGAGGGAGAAGCAGGCTCCTCCCTGAGCAGGGAGCCCGATGCGGGACTCGATCCCGGGACTCCAGGATCATGACCTGAGCGGAAGGCAGTTGCTTAACCAACTGAGCCACCCAGGCGCCCCTGTTAGAAGCTTTCTAATTAAAGAGCTAGACTCATGCCTAAGTCACATTCATGCCTAAGTCACAAACCCTATGTGTATTTTATTTACTGTTTTTTTCCTTAGTGTATTTTTTTATTATTATTTATTTCTTAAAAATTTTATTTATTTGAGAGAGAGTGAGCACGAGCAGGGGGAGGGCAGAGGGAGAGGGAGAAGCAGGCTCCCTGCTAAGCAGGAAGCCTGACATGGGCTCAGATCCAGGACCCCGGGATCATGACCTGAGCTGAAGGCAGATGCTTAACCAACTGAGCCACCCAGGTGCCCCCAGTGTATTTTTTTTTTAATCAAAGTAATACATAACCTTAGTTTAAAAAATCCAGGGGTACTAAAGGACTTGTCGCTCACTGCATTGACACCTCAGAACAATTTTATAAAGAGGTGCTTGGTTTTATCTTCATTTTATTTATTTTTTTAAAAGATTTTATTTATTTGAGAAAGAGAGCATGAGCCTGCGAGCGCTCAAGCCGGGCAGGGGCAGAGGGGGGAGGGGCAGAGCAAGAGGGGGAAGCAGACTCCCTGCTGGGCAGGGAGCCTGACCTGGGGCTCGATCCCAGAACCCTGAGATCATGACGTGAGCCGAAGGCAGACACTTAACCAACTGAGCCACCCAGGTGCCCCTATCTTCATTTTAGATACAAAGACAAGCAGTTGTGAAAAAGACATCTGCTTAAATTCACACACAACACCAGAGATCTGGGGTCAGAGTATGGTATTCAAGTGAAGACAGATGCAGGAGGAGAGAGAGTTTCTCATTCAGTGACCTGGCATGCCCTTTTGGTTTATTTCCACAAAGAACGCCACTCTGACGTGGTTCCCACTTCAGTGGGCAGGCAGGTGCTATCAAACACTGCTGGGGCTAAACTGTTCAGTGTTTCTGGGGTAATTGGCAGTGTTAATTAAAAAGTAAAACCTTTTTAGTTTAGGATGCAGCTGTTAGAATTCTAGGGAGTTTGCTTATTACAGTGCTCACTGAGAGGGCCAGGTAAATAGAGCTTTCTTTTCCAGAGCAGCACTTTGGATGAGGCTGAGGAAGATCGGTGTGTGGCATCAGCAGGAGAGAAGGAGAAGGGCTGGGAAATCTACAGATTGCTCAGGGGCCAGAGCACCTCCCCACCCTTCATCCCCACCTGTCCCCACCCGTCCCCACCCATCCTCCCACCTCTCGCAGTGGACCTTGGGTATAAGATTGAGCTTGTATGTGTTTGTTGTAGGAGACGGTGACGTTCAAGGACGTGGCGGTGGCCTTCACAGAGGAGGAGCTGGGACTGCTGGACTCTGCCCAGAGGAAGCTATACCAGGACGTCATGTTAGAAAACTTCAGGAACCTGGTCTCAGTGGGTGAGAACAGCCTCCCTCTGGAGGATCTTTGTCACCTTGGGGTTTTAAGGCTTTGGGGCTCTTGAAATGGTTCCCTGAGTTTGGGGATTGGACTTTGCTAATTTCTGTGGGACACAGGATGTTTCTGATCTTTCTGAACAGGATCTTTCAGGTCTTTTTCATTTGGGTTTTTGTAAAGGGCTATAAATGGACAGTATACTGCTACACCTTGTCAATTTGATTTCAGATTTCACTCCTATCGCATTAGTGAATTCTAAAACTGATTTATTGAATTCTATGAGCAGTTTTGAATGAAATCAATAGGAGAGAATATCAGAACTTCTTCGGACACATTGCAGCAAAAAACTGGTTGATTGCATGAGTGTGTGAGGGCCACTGGGAGATTCAGTGAAAACAGACATGGGTTAGAAATAGGTCATTCAAACTTTCTTTGGATAGTACATATGTCTATGTATGTAGTTGGGTCATGAAGTAAGTGCTATTTCTTCAATGGGTCATGATTAAAAAAAGGTTTGAAAAACACATTTTCGATACCTTGAAAATGCAGTTGGAACTCAAATTTCCAGTAAATTTTAGTTCTAGCATGTTCATTTTATTTATTTATTTTTTAACATACCTACTTGCAATTTTAATTAACAGTTATCAAAAAACAGATTTATATACTTGGTAAGGCCCTTTTTTTTTTTTAAGATTTTATTTATTTATTTGATAGAGAGACACAGCGAGAGAGGGAACACAGGCAGGGGGAGTGGGAGAGGGAGAAGCAGGCTTCCCGTGGAGCAGGGAGTCCGACGTGGGGCTCAATCCCAGAACCCCGGGATCATGACCTGAGCTGAAGGCAGACGCTTAACGACTGAGCCACCCAGGCGCCCTGAAGGCCCTTGTTTTAATATAAGTACAAACCTTGAGGATATATTTTTTGAAGTCGGCTTCACTTTATAGACTGATAAATCCACTGTCCAAAAGTCACAGTGTTGCTTTTATTACTAATCCATCCATATAATTAAATCCATGTGGAGGGGCGCCTGGGTGGCTCAGTTGCATTCATTTTAACTCGTGATTTTGCATGTTCTCAGGACATCAGCCCTTTAAACGAGATCAATGGCACATAGAAAGAGAAGAGAGGCTCTGGTTGATGAAGACAGCAACCCAGATAGAGAGAAATGTAGGTAAGAACGAAGCAACTGTGCGTTGTCACAGTTACCTGTCCATCTGTTTTGTTTCTCGCCACCTGTGTGCTGTCGCCTGTGTCCAGGTGCCAACCCTCTGTCCTGGATTATTGCAGAAGTCTTTGCAGTGGTGCCTGCCCCCACCCTTCTTCGGTCTGTGCTTTAAGTAGCGGCCTGAGGGATCCTTTATGACTTTAAGTCCGATTATGTTAGTCTTCTGTTCAAAATTCTCTTACGGTTTCTTTAGAATAAAAACCACTTAAAGCAGCTTCTAGAGTCCTCTGTGGTCTGCTCCCACGGCGTGTCTAAATACATCTGTCCTTCCTCTTGCTCCATTTTTTCTGCCTACGGTGTCTTCCCTGCCATTTCTCAGACCTGCGAAGGAAGCTTCTGCCTCAGAGCCCTTCACTTGTTCCTCTCTGCCCGGAAGTCTCTCACCTGTAACCCTTCAGGCCCCTTCTTTACTTCTTTCAGGTCACTCAGTTCTCATCTCATGTGAGGACTCTGACCACCCTGTTGAAAATGCCATTCTCTCTTGACTCTCTCTGCGCTGCCTTATTTTGGGTGATCATCGTCTCACATATTTTTATTCATTTGTTTATTTTATCTTTGTCTCCTCACTGGAGTGTAATCTTCAAGAGTAGAGGAATTTTGTTTGTTTTGTTGATTGTTCACTATCCTCAGTGCTTAGAATAGTCCTGGTACATGGCAGGGGCTCTGTAAATCTTTGTTGAATAAATAGGAAAGCCTGCCCTCCACGGAAATAGCTAAGAGGTGAACAGATCCATGTGAAGAAGGGATATTGCAAAATATTTTTTGTCTTTAAATGAATTCTTAACCTAATTCTAATTTCTCGGCTGCCTATGGTATATGTGTGTGTGTTTGCCTTTCTGTACGAGTCGACCCGCACCAGCTCGTGCAGAGCCCTGTGCAGAATGTGTAGCACTGTCGTTGTAACCAAATCGAACACCATTCTTTCCCTGTGACCTTCCTTTAGTAGCAGAGCATACTCATCTGGGGAGGAGATTCTTTTTTGGTAGAGGATTCTTTGGTCCACTTCTTAGGCAGCTCCCCCAGAGGAGGGAAAAAAATTCACCTTCCATATCTCTTATATCAGGGAATGGAAGGTCTCAGAAAATAGCCAGCTTGTGAGTTAGCCTTTCCCTTAAAAGATTTGCCCAGCCACGTCCCATTTGCTTCTTCCGAAATGCACATACGGAATCATAAATGGATCTTACGTCGTATCCTCAGATGTAGTGTTGGTGTATAGATGTAAATATACGACTTTCGAAAGCATTTCATACGATGACAGCTTTACTGCTTGAGAATCATCTAAACATTCCCTAATAGTTCCTAGTCTGTTTCTTCTAAACATCGTAAGTGATGGAATTTATTTCCCAGCTCACCAATAAACTGCATTCTGCACTTAGAAACAGTCATTTTAAGGGGAACCCTCCTACACTGTTGGTGGGAATGCAAGCTGGTGCAGCTACTCTGGAAAACAGTATGGAGGTTCCTCAAAAAGTTGAAAATAGAGCTACCATACGATCCAGCAATTGCACTACTGAGTATTTACCCCAGAGATACAAAAGTAGGGATCCGAAAGGGTACGTGCACCCCGATGTTTATAGCAGCAATGTCCACAATAGCCAAACTGTGGAAAGAGCCAAGATGTCCATCGACAGATGAATGGATAAAGAAGATGTGGTGTATATATATATATATACATACACACAATAGAGTATTATGCAGCCATCAAAAGGAATGAGATCTTGCCATTTGCAATGACGTGGATGGAACTGGAGGGTATTATGCTGAGCGAAATAAGTCCAACAGAGAAAGACATATATCATATGACCTCACTGATATGAGGAATTCTTAATCTCAGGAAACAAACTGAGGGTTGCTGGAGTGGGGGGTGGGGTGGGAGGGATGGGGTGGCTGGGTGATAGACACTGGGGAGAGTATGTGCTCTGGTAAGCGCTGTGAATTGTGTAATACTGTTGAATCACAGACCTGTATCTCTGAAACAAATAATACATTATATGTTAAGAAAAAAAAAAAGAAGAAGATAGCAGGAGGGGAAGAATGAAGGGGGGAAATCGGAGGGGGAGACGAACCATGAGAGACGATGGACTCTGAAAAACAAACTGAGGGTTCTAGAGGGGAGGGGGGTGGGAGGATGGGTTAGCCTGGTGATGGGCATTAAGGAGGGCACGTTCTGCATGGAGCACTGGGTGTTATGCACAAACAATGAATCATGGAACACTACATAAAAAACTAATGATGTAATGTATGGTGATTAACATAACAATAAAAAATTAAAAAAAAAAAGAAAGAGTCATTCTTGTTGAAGGCCAATGTATCTATATCCAAAAATTTTCCACACTATTTTCAAAGAGACAGCATTCTTTCCTGACCTCTAAATTTGACTCCTTTTGGGGCGCCTGGGTGGCTCAGATGGTTAAGCCTCTGCCTTGGGCTCAGGATCGAGCCCCACATCGGGCTCCTGGCTCAGCGGGGAGTCTGCTTCTCCCTCTCCCTCTGCCTCTCCCCCTGCTCATGCTCTCTCTGTATTTCTGTGTCTCAAATGAATAAGTAAAATCTTAAAAAAAAAAAATTTGATTCCTTTTGAGGTGGGGGCAGGCATTTAGAGAGACAGTACAGAAGCCTCAGAAGGATCTGGTGTATGGATCTTCATGCTTTCCTTTCTTTAGCACGCTTGATTTTCTCCTCAGTACCCCTGGTATACTGCTGTCTGTGGTGTAGCCTTTCACCTTCTTAGCAAACTGTATTTTCCCATTCTTGTCCTATTTCACATACCTTACTTATAAAAGCTCTTTTGCTACTCTGACTTGTATACACTTGAACTGGGATTTAGAATTCTAGATAATCTCAGACATCAGACTGGGATCCATCTATGCATGCATTTCTTGAACACCTACTAACTGCTAGGCACTGTTAAAAGCTGTCAACACTGCAAAATGCTTGTCCTTATTGATACTGTGCTATGGTGGGAAAGACACGTAATTTTTGAAAAATGACTTAAATCGTGTGTCGGATGGCAGTAATTTTGTTTTTGTTGGATTTCATTAATGCTAAGTGGTCGGTTTCCATCACTATATAAGCCGGAGTATTTCATATATGGTGAAAAAGATAAGCTGAACCATCCTGAGGTTCATTAAAGTCTCGTACTGTGTCCTAAGTATGAAATCTTGACTCTTTGAACAAAGTTTTCACTTGTCCACATCTCTGAATTCTGTCCCTATAGGAGGGAACGATCAAAGTGAGCTGAGGACCGTTCAAGACAGAGGACCACATGAAGAGCTTTCCTGCTGGCAAATCTGGCAACACATTGCAAATGACCTATCCAGATGTCAAAACTCCATGATAAATAGTTCTCAGCTTCACAAACAAGGTGATTCCCCCTGCCAGCTTGGGGCAGGACTCGCTATTCAAACTTCTGAAGATGAGAACTGTATACTAAATTGTAAAGTGGATGGTCCTAATGGTACTGAAAGCTCAGACTTTCCAATTTTGAGAGCCCAGGACTCATGGAGGAAAACTTCTTTGACTGAGTCACAGAGTTATCGGAATAGATACCAACAAATTTCCATGAAGAATAAGCTATGTCAGTGTAAACAGGATGTTGATCCCATCAGTTGGATTTCACATCACCTAGATCCTGGAATACACAGAAGTGACCAATCTTATAGCGACGATGATTGTGAGAAAGACAGCATGAAGATTTCAACATTGGACCAGGATAGTATGACTCACACAGGACAAAAACCTTATGAGTGTAATGAATGTGAAAAATCCTTCAGTGATCTCTCTACCTTTGATCTTCCTCAGCAGTTACACTCAAAAGTGAAGTCTCATACCTGTAGTGAATGTGGAAAAGGCTTCCGTTATAGCTCAGTTCTTCGTATTCATCAGAGAGTTCATGTGGAAGAGAAAGGCTATAAGTGTGGTGAGTGTGGTAAGGAATTCAGTCAGAGCTCACTTCTGCAAACCCATCAGAAAGTCCACACTGTAGAGAAGCCATTTAAATGTGAGGAGTGTGGGAAGGGCTTTGGTCGTAGATCAGCACTTACTGTTCATTGCAAAGTCCACACAGGAGAGAAGCCTTATCATTGTGAGGAGTGTGGGCGGGCCTTCAGTCAGGCCTCTCATCTCCAGGACCATCAGAGAGTCCACACTGGGGAGAAACCATTCAGATGCGATGCATGTGGTAAAAGCTTCAGTCGGAATTCACATCTTCAATCCCATCAGAGAGTCCACACGGGAGAGAAACCATACAAATGTGAGGAGTGTGGGAAGGGCTTCATTTGTAGCTCAAATCTATACATTCATCAGAGGGTCCACACAGGAGAAAAACCCTACAAATGTGAGGAATGTGGTAAAGGCTTTAGTCGGCCTTCAAGTCTTCAGGCCCATCAGGGTGTTCACACTGGAGAGAAATCCTACATATGTAATGTGTGTGGTAAAGGCTTTACTCTGAGTTCAAATCTTCAAGCACATCAGAGAGTCCACACAGGAGAGAAGCCATACAAATGCGATGAGTGTGGGAAGAGCTTCAGGAGGAACTCCCATTATCAAGTTCATCTGGTAGTCCACACAGGGGAGAAACCCTATAAATGTGAGGTATGCGGAAAGGGCTTCAGTCAGAGTTCATATCTTCAAATCCATCTGAAGGCACACAGTGTAGAGAAACCTTACAAGTGTGAGGAGTGCGGGCAGGGCTTCAATCAGAGTTCCCGACTTCAGATTCACCAGCTGATCCATACTGGCGAGAAACCGTACAAATGTGAAGAGTGTGGGAAGGGATTCAGTCGTAGAGCAGATCTCAAAATTCACTGCAGAATCCACACAGGAGAGAAACCATATAATTGTGAGGAGTGTGGGAAAGTATTCAGGCAGGCCTCAAATCTTCTGGCCCATCAGAGAGTCCATAGTGGAGAGAAACCATTCAAATGTGAGGAGTGTGGGAAGAGTTTTGGTCGCAGTTCACACCTTCAAGCCCATCAGAAAGTCCACACGGGAGAAAAGCCGTACAAATGTGAGGAGTGTGGGAAGGGCTTCAAATGGAGCTTGAATCTTGACATGCATCAGAGGGTCCACACAGGAGAAAAACCCTACAAGTGTGGGGAGTGTGGTAAGCACTTCAGTCAGGCCTCAAGTCTTCAGCTTCATCAGAGCGTCCACACTGGAGAGAAACCTTACAAGTGTGACGTGTGTGGTAAGGTCTTCAGTCGCTCTTCACAGCTGCAGTCTCATCAGAGAGTTCACACAGGGGAGAAACCTTACAAGTGTGAGACGTGTGGTAAGAGCTTCAGCTGGCGATCAAATCTTACCATTCATCACAGAATCCATGCTGGTGATAAATCCTATAAAAGTAATAGGAGTGGGAAGAACATCAGAGAGTCCACCCAGGGAAATAGTTGTATAAAATGATTTTTTAAAAGAAAACCCAAGTGTCATGTGAATTCTTCCAATCATGAAGTTCAAAAGAAAAAATCATTTATTTCACGAAAGTCAATGTTTGAGCCACCGCTTAACATACCCCAGTAGTCAGAAGGCCACACAGCAGAGAACACTTGAAAGTGGCATAGTAAGGTACGGTTTGAACTTTGACCTTTATTAAATACTACTCAGGGGAGAGGCTTTGGAAAGGATGAGTTTTATCAGGCCTTGTAGAAAAGTATGATGGACACACTAAAATTAATGCCCATTAGAATGTAAGCTCCATAAATGCAGAGACTTGTTCTCTACATAGTCTTAACATTGCCAGGTACTTGGGAGGTGCTCAATATTTGTTAAATTAATAAATGGGGGAAATGTATATTTGAAAATTGTGTTGAGATCACCTCCAGAATTTCATAAAAATTTGTATTCAGAACGGGTAACCTACGTGTGGCCTTAATAAAATTAATTCAGGGAGACAGTTGAAAGGCGAGAAAACTACTCAGTACTGCAGTCTGTCCCAGCCTCTTACCAAGTTGGGTCTTATCTTGGACTTTGAATTTACACTGCGTAAAATCAGTGGATAGTCATCTTTTGTGACAGCATAGACTGAAAATTGATTGCTAATCCTACAATAAGCCATTACACTGTTTATTTTATTTTATTTATTTATTTTTTTTTTTTAAAGATTTTTATTTATTTGTTTAACACAGAGCACAAGTAGGCAGAGCAGCAGACAGAGGGAGAGGGAGAAGCAGGCTCTCCGCCGAGCAGGGAGCCCGATGCGGGGCTCGATCCCAGGACCCTGGGATCATGACCTGAGCCGAAGGCAGCCACTTAACGACTGAGCCACCCAGGCGCCCCTACACTGTTTATTTTAATTCTCAAGAATGTCAAGGCAGGGGTTTAAGTGTCAAAGTTATACTAATGACATACATTTCTTAGTAAATGTTGAATTGATCGTTGGTTTCTTATTCTCCACATTTCCATCCAGACTGGATGTGATTGCCTTCTAAATAAGGGTTTTAGCATTACTTTCATTGAAACTTCTTAGGTAGGGACGCCTTGGTGGCTCAGTCAGTTAAGCGTCTGCCTTCAGCTCAGGTCATGATTCTGGGGTCCTGGGATTGAGTCCCGCATCGGGCCTCTTGCTCAGTGCGGAGCCTGCTTCTCCCTCTGCCTGCTGCTCCCCCTGCTTGTGTTCTCTCTCTGACAAGTAAATGATTAAAACTTCAGGAAAAAAAAAAAACAACAAAAAACTTCTTGGGTAGAGAGGCTATTTGAAGTAGATTACTTTTGTCAAGTTCTTTACCCTATTACTCCCTCTCCCCAGGAGTAGAAAGAAGAAAAAGTTATTTGTTGGAATGTGGTAATTTTATCAAACACGTTGGTTAGTGGGGCATGACTGACTTTCACACCTTTTCCTAGCAGTGGATCTGACACTGGGCTCGATCTCACAACCCTGAGATCATGATCTGAGCTGAAATCAAGAGTTGGACGATTTAAAAAAAAAGAGTTGGGCGATCTAACTGGATGAGCCACCCAGGTACCCGAAATAATTGCTTTTTGAAAGTTGGTCAGTATGTATCAAAATCCAGAATGTGGAATCCCTTTCATCAGGAGATGGTAGAATAAGAATTTATGATTAGGAGATTCAAATAGGAGAAGAAGATCAGTAGCACATCAGTGCTGTTAATTTTGTAAAAGTGGAAATGTTCATCAGTAGGAATTTATATAAATATATTTTGATAAACTTATGCAATAACAGATTCATTAAAATGATGGCTAAGACTTAAGATAGAAGAAGTAACAGTTTAAGGTAGTTTAGGGACATCAAATACCTTAAACATGTGTGTGTCTCTGAATGTGTTAATAATGCATCCAGTCATGTGAAGGGATATTTACCCTATATAAAGTGGCAAGATTTTCAGGGATTTTTCAATATTTTACTCAGATTTTTTATTAAGCATCAGTTTTATAGTAAAATACTGTTACTTTGTGGTAACAGTAAACTGTAATTTTAAAAATTTATAAGAACATACCCCTTACAGTGAGAAATTCTATCATCATGTGGTATATAAAACCAAAACTAAGGAATAGAACTCTGGAAATCAGTTGTTAAAAAAATTTCTGTGGTCATTGAGAGACAGATATATTAGCGAGTGTAACCATATATTTGTAATTAATGTATTTGAAGTTTAAGCATAAGTCCATGTGAATAGAAGATTCTAGTGTAATTCCAACAGTGGAAATTTATACATCCTGATTCTTGTCAGACTTCCCTACTGGGTGAATGGATATCCCAGGCTGCTGGCAGTCCCTTCCAGTCTGATTAGGGAAGTAGCTGAGTTTTTCCAGACACCATGGCACAGAGAACCTTGAACTGTGGGAGGAAAGGAATGATGAGAAAATTGTTTACAGAGTAACTGAGTAGGCAAATCATAAAGATGGAGAATGAAAGTACATATGTTTTGAGGTAAAATTTAACAAAGATTCCCTAAGGAAAAGATACCCATAAGGGAGCATCTAGCATGATGGGAACAAGCTGTTGAGCGGGTTTGAATACCATTTCCTACTTAGTCATTTCACTGATACTTAACGCTTATTTGGTTAAAGGGCTTTACTCGGCAAATACATATAAATATATATGGTTTCCAAAGTTGACTTCTTGGACCACACCTTCACATGCTATGTAAAGTATATGCTACCTCAAATTGTGTTAGATATGAGAAATCCTAGGCCTTCCACGTTGAGTTTTGTTTAGTAGATACCAGGATAGCCCATCAACCCTCAAGGTAATTTTAGTTTAGTGTGTTAAACAGAAGGTTGGCAAGCTGTTTCCTGTGGGCCAAATGTGGTCCACTGCCTTTAAAGCTTTATTGGAACATCGTCATGCCCATTCATTTATGTATCTATGGCTGTTTTCTCATTGCAGTGACAGAGTTTAGTAGTTGTGACAAACACTGGCCCACAAAACCCAAAATACTTTCTGGCCCTTTACAGAAAACACCTGTCGATCCCTGTGTTAAACCAAAAAGATCTGTCTCCCATAACTGGAAAGGCCACAAGTAGAGCAGAATTTCAACCTGGTTCAGTCAGGATTTCAGAATGGTTTCCTTTTGATTCTTTTATCTGCCCTTCTGACTGATCTTGTTCTTTAGGTTGGTCCAAAGATGGTGGTAACAATAGGGACTCCCTGTTTCTTCACAGCCAGTGAAAGAGAACTAGTCTTTCATTTGTAATAATGGGTAGTTCACTACTCTCTCCGAGTGTGCATGGCTCCTCTGACCTTGACTCCCATCTACACTAAAGATTAAACTTCTGTGTATCCAGTTCCATTGACCTTTGCAGGCCATTCAATTTCAACTCCCACTTGACACCATTGGCTCACACTTATTTTGGCCTCTGGGGGATTTTCCTATCTTAGTTTTGAGCGTGGCTACATATTAACACTTTGGGGACTTGTTATATAGAGTAAGCATTTCTTTTTCTTTTTCTTTTCTTTCTTTCTTTTTTTTTTAACATAAAAAGGGACCCAAAGTCAAATTCAGTCAGCAACTGAATGATAACACATTGATTGGTTCACAACCTTGTAGATTCTTTTACGTTATAGGGCATCAAAGGGAAGGAATAGAATCCTGAAAAATTGAGGTGGGAATATATGGGCAGGTTCTAAAAAAGTTGAGGTCTTTGACCTCTAAACTTAGGTGAGTCTCCTTTGCCGTTAGGAGGAAGCCTTTTGCTCTGCTCTGACGTAGTCTCCTCTTGCCTGAAGAACCTGTAATGATCTCCCCCAAGATGGTTTCCTTGCAGGAAACTAGATCCTCTGGTGAGCTTTTCTTATTCTGACCTGAGTCAACATGAGAGTTGTGGCCCCTCAGCCAATTCCATAACGTGGGTCAGTTCCCATTTCCAGAGCACCTTAAAGGTCAGGCTGGGTCCTTTTTAAAGAATCTGATATACTGCCAAAACTGTATACCGTAAATTGTTCTAGACTTCCTCAAAGTGACTTGCAGCTATATTTTATGGAGGTCATATATTAGGTAAGTGGAAATAACCAGAATATGGAGGGGTTACTGGACACTGGAGATGACATTACTCCTGGAACCTCAAGTGCATTGTGCTCAGCAATTAATAGTGGGGCTTATAAACAACAAATAATGGATGCTTTTGCTCAGGTCCATGTATGATAGTCTGAATGGATTCCTGAGCCCATCATCTGGTTATTTTCCAAGTTCCAGAATGCAGAGTTGCAATAGAAATACCCAACAATTGGCAGAATCCTCACCTTGGTTCCCTCACCAATGAAACAAGGACTATTTTGATAAGAAAGGACAAGTAAACACTGTAACTGCCTTGTATGTACCAAAATAGAAAACCAAAAGCAATACCACATTCTTCAAGGGATTCTAGAGATTAGATACCCCTAGTGGTATCTTGGAAGTCATAGGGGTCATGTTTTCTATCATACCCCTCTTCAGTTTACTCATGTGACCTGTGCAGAAGACAGGCGAATCTTGGAGAATGACATGGGATTATTATAAATTTAATTAGGACTTGACATGACTTGCAGCTTCAGATGGGGTTTTATTGCTGGAGCAAATCACCACATCTGCTGGCACCTGATATGCAGCTATTGCGCTAACGTGCTTTTCCCCCTCTGTACCTGTTAGTAAACATCATCCAAAGAAGTTTAGTTTCATCTGGTAGGGCCATTAATACGCTTTTTTGGCCCCAGCTCAGAGCTATACCAACTTTTCAATCTTTGTTCACAGTTGAGTCCAGGAATTGGCAAACTACTGTCCAAGGGGCAAATCTGGCTGCCACTTGTTTTTGTAAATAAAATTTTACTGAAACATAGCCATGACCACTCTACATTTTGTCTATGGGGCTTTCAGACTAATGGCAGAGTTGAGTATTTGTGAGAGTTGTCTGGTCTGCAAAGCCTAAAATAATAACTATCTGGCTCTTCACAGAAATGATTTTATGGCCCCTGATATATATCTGATGACATATGAAGTGTCTGTGACAGATACGGACACTGCACGGAGCTCGCAGCATACATATTTGGGATTTGGAAGCAATGTTACGCCATTCTCTGCAGATGGCATTACTCCTGAGAAAGCAGCTTCTAGCTTCTTTGATCCCTAGTTAAAACTAAATATTTGGCCATGAGCCAGGAAATTACCATGCAACGAAGTCATAAATTTGAGCATGCCAGCAGCATTTCAGCTTCAAGAGGCAGTGACACAGATGAGACTGGGTTTAGACAGAAGTCACAAGCTGCCTGAACAAGTGATTCAGATTGCCATAGCTCCTCTTCCGGCTACTGTGACTCCCGTCTCTCAACCCATGCCAGTGGCCTCATGAGGAGTTCTCTGATCAGTTGAATGAGAAGGGAAAAATTTGGTACTGTTCTCCAAAGAGAATTACCCACCCCCCTGCTAGGAGTTTGGTTACACCAGACCCCTTCTACCATGGAAGGGACAGCACACTGTTTTCACTGGAGAAAAGTTGCTCTAGATAAGGAATTGCCTTTCCTGCTCCAGTGCTTCTGCAAAAGCACCATCTGTGGACCTTACAAAATACTGTGTTCTCCCTCATGGTATTCCATCTACCACTGCTTGTGTTTTTTTTTAAAAAAGAATTGTAGCAATTAGGCTCATGTTTGCAGGATTCACCGATCTTATACCATGTTCCCTGTTAACTGTTCTGCCTCAGTGGCTGGATGTGCCTGGATGCTCAGAATTCCTACAAACTCTGATACCTCCTTCCACATTTGTGTAAGGTTTAATTCCTATTTTAAAATTCCCTCATCTCTAAAATCATTGTGACACAGCTTTCCTGATTGAACACTGGCTGGTACTGAACCCTGGAGTGTAAGTGCCTGACGTTAAGCTATTGATTGCTGAGACATCCATTTAAAAAAAAAGTCATTTTGAATAATCATATTGCCAGCTATATGACATAGTTTCTAGCAAAACAACCAGATGAGGATCTAGGCCATCTACACCCATGAGCTTACCCTTTCAGTCGCCGTGGGTGACCTAGATAACTGACCACTTGAGTGACCTGGCTTCTGCTCTTCCATCCCCTAATTCCATTTGTATGTTGCCGTTTAGCCAATAATGAGTGAACCCACATGAAACCCCAGACATCCCACCCTTGGACTCAATCAAAGGCAAATAGCACAACTCAACAATGGGCCAAAGGATTTGAACAGACATTTCTTCAAAGAAGTTAGAGAAATGGCCAATAAGCACATGAAAAGATGGTCAACATCATTAGTTGTTAGGAAAATGTAAATCAAAACTATAATGAGATAGCATTTCACATTCACCAGACTGGCTATATCCAAAGGATTGGAAGTGGAAAAATCAGAACCATCACACGTTGTGAGTGGGAATGTACAATGGTCTGAAGCCTTTGGAAAACAGTCCAGCAGCTTCTCAAAGGTTAATCTAGCTATTATTTGTAAATGTAAGCATATGAATATGCTGTGAACCAACAAATGCATTCCTTAGATATGTGTCCTAAATAAATTCTCATACATTTGTATAGGACTATGGAGATGTATTGCATCATTATTGCCAATGGAAAATTGGGTGTCTGTCATGGAAGAGTAAATAGATAAGATGTTGTAGGCGAGTTCTATAAAATAGATTAGTGTGGGGCACCTGGGTGGCTCTGTCTGTTAAGCATCTGCCTTCAGCTCAGGTCATGATCCCAGGGTCCTGGAATTAAGCCCCGCATCGGGCTCCCTGCTCAGCAGAGAGCCTGCTTTCTCCTCTCCCTCTGCTGCTCCTCCTGCTTGTGCTCTCTCTCTGTCAAATAAATAAAATCTAAAAAAAAAAAAAAATAGATTAGATGTATGCTAAAAACATGGATGAATCTTAAAGACATACTACTGAATGAGGAAAGTAAAAAATCAATTTAGTTTTTTGCACAATACCACATATAAATTAAAAATATGTGCACACAAAACCACACCACACATATTTTGCACAAGAACACACACAAAAAGAAATAGTTGACACTAGAACAACACAGGGATTAGGGACACTGTCCCACCCAATTGAAAATCTGCATATAACTTTTGACTTCCCCAAAGCTTAATAGCCTACTATTGACCAAAGCATTACTGATAAACAGCACATATTTTGTATGTTACATGTATTATATATTGTATTCTTACAATAAAGTAAGCTAGAGAAAAGAAAATGTTATTAAAATCATAAGGAAGATAAAATATATTTATAGTACTGTACTATATTTATTGAAAAATAATCCATGTATAAGAGAACCTGCATGGTTCAAACCTGTGTTGTTCAAAAGTCAATTGTACATCAAATGAAATAATATCCTATGGGATAGACGAGTGAATGAAAGTGTTCCATGGGGAAAATAAAGGATAAGTGCAAAATTATTTTATCATATTTTATCACATTTGTCCAGGATTTCAATTGTACTGAAAAAAATTTCTGAAATATGCTTTAAAATATTTCAGCAAGAATCTTTTTTGAAAAGTGTGAATAGGCTAAAAGGAACAAGAGTTTTTGTCAAATGCATAAAATATTCCAGCAAGAATCTTTTTGCAAAGTGTGAATGGGCTAAAAGAACAAGAGTTTTTGTCAATGCACAATAAGCTTGACCAGTCTGCTGGATACCAGGCCCAGTACCATTTCATTAAAAGGGTGGTATTCAGCATTCTCTTCTGATTCCTGTCCTCAGAGATAAAATTTTCAACATTTTATCGCTAAGTATTACATGTAATTGTTGTGTAAGTCTCTTTAGAGGTTATGTTGCTAAAGAAAAAGCCATCGTATTTTAGTTTTAAGGTGGATTTTTCTAGGAGTTTATAACCATTTCACATATATTTTCAAATTTATCACTGTAATGTTTCCCCTAATGTTTTCTTAGTATCTTTACTGATGTTGCCATTTTTATCACTGAAATTGGTAATGTGTCCTTTCTGTCTTTTTTTTCTTGGGTCACTCTTATTGAACTTCATCAATTTTATTGTTTTATTCATAGACTGGTCTTCTGGCCTTTTAAAAAAATTCAGTCTATTTTGTTTTCCATTTCATGAATTTCTTATCTTCATCATTTCCTTCCATCTACTTACTGTAGTTTTTGTTTATTAAATTCCTGAGATGGAAGTTTCCATTTTTATTTTCAGCTTCTCTTCTGTTTTAGTAAATGCTCTTAAGACTCTACAGTTCCTCCTAGGTATTAAAACTTCCCACTCTGATTGCGAATGTTTTTCTCCTTGTAATTCTGTCAATTTTGGGTTTTTTTGGGGGGGGGGTAGGGGCAGAGGGAGCAGGTGAGAGAGACTCTCAAGCAGGCTCCATACCGCGTGGAGAGCCCTGCATGGGGCTGGATCCCACAACCCCAGGATCATGTCCTGAGCCAAAATCAGGAGTCAGTAGCTTAACTAACTGAGCCACCCAGGTGCCTCTTAATTTTGCTTTTTAAAGTTTGCTTTATATTACGTTGAGGCTGTTATTCTTGATAATTTGAAGCTTATGAAGTGTTTCTTTGTATACCTCCTAATGCGTTTATCTTCAAGGACTATTTGTCCAGTATTAATACATTTTAAAATTATAGAAATAATTTGAAGCCTAGGATGATGTTCTCTTTCTCTAGAAGAGATTTTCATTTGTTTTTGCTAGGTGCTTGAAGAGTGTGACAAAAAAGGTTCGCTCTAATCCAATTTCAAGTAGTGAGGTGATTTGGAGTTTGTCTTCACTCTCTACCAAAGACAATCCATTTCCGTTCTATTTTTACTGCTACAGGGCAGCACTTTGGGATTACTCACCACCCTACCCCGACCCTCGTGAGCCCCTCCCCCCCGAGTGGCTAAAGTGCTGCTCAGTTTTCAATAACAGAATCGGTAGGAGGCACCAAGGAAGAAACTCACAGCCTAAAATGACACAATTTCACCAAGATTCACTCTGGCCCTCTAGGAGTTAATACACAGACGCTCAGGGTACCCGGAAGTATTTTCGCTTCAGGGGGCGGAGCTCGAGCGTCATTCATCTCGGGCATTCTGGGAGGTGTAGTCTGGGGTCCTTGTAGCCAGGAGCGCTTCCGCTTCTGGACGGCGGGGCGCGGGAATTGTGGGAAGTGGTCCAGGAGTTCCCTCCAGTCGGAAGGAGACTCGCTGTAGGAGGGCTACGTTGCTGCTCACCTTCCTGTCAAGTAGATGTGTCTTCCATCCCAGGGACCCTTCCAAGCCTGGAACTGCCCAAGGCTGGGCGGGGAGCCAGCGGGGCCCCTGTTCTCTGGAAAAGTAGGAGAAGCCGCGGCCGGCAGAGGAGAGTGGAGTTGGGAGAGATTTGCGTTCCCCTCCTCTAAGCCTCCCGCATGGAGCACCTGGTGCTGCTAGGGGTTGGGACGGTCCGGGTCTCGTGTCTGAAGGTCTCCTAGCACTCCAGCCGGCTTTGCTCATCTACCAGTCAGCTCTTCCTAGCAGAACAACGTTATGCGATTTACTTAATCTCTCTTGGTCTCGTTATTGTCATCTTTCAAGTAGTGTCATTGGTAGTCGTTCCTTATCATTTTACATGAATTAATTCATGAAATGACCACAACAGCCTTATGAGATAGATAATGCTATTTTTTTTTTTTTTTTTTAAGCAGAGGTAGTTGGGAATAAAACATCCTACTAACACGGAAAGTCCTCTCTACATAATGTAGAAAAGTAAGCTATCTTATTACTGAATACTCACATTCAGAGCACAGTATAGTAGGTAATTTGGGGGAAGAGATTACAAAGAATGAAGTTTCACACTATACAGTCAAGCAGTTACAAGCTTTTTATACCATTATATTTTTAAAAACTGGATACATGCAGTCCAACCACTAGATACATGCATTCTCAGATTAACAATATCTTGTCTTCCTATAAGAGGACTTGACTGCACCATTTGCTGCAAATTCTTTGATAAATTTATGCTAAATTTACTTGGGAATCGTCTTAGTTAATTGACTTTATCTGAGGGAGTAATGAAATGTATCTTATCTCCCCTGTTAACAGATCTACAGTTCAGAGAGAAGCACCTTGGTTCAACTCCCACAGTGATAGGGACACTGGATTATTTTCTCAGACGTTTACATTTAAAGGGTGCAAAGCCCCGACCTTTATTTTTTAATTTTTAATTTTTTAATTTAAGAACCAGACGTTTGAAAAACACTTCTGGATTTTAAACTTGGTAAGAAGCTTATTTAGCCTCTAACAAGATTTACATGTGTGTCTAAAGGTCAGAGAAAAGATCCAAAAATCACTGGGTTTCCTATGGAAATGCTCTAAGAAAAAGGGCAGGGAGAATGCATCTTTTGGACACGGAAAATTCTTTTTTTTTCTTTTTACTTACTCTTGGTGAGCTTACCTTGTTTGCCCAAAACTTACAGCTGGTAAGAGGCAGAACTGCCATTTGAACCCAAGGTGTTAGAGCCTCAAGTCTACGGTTTAATCTCAATGTTGTACATTTTAAAAAAATAACATAGGAAATAGTTCTGTATATGGTTTGAGGAAGTCTTTTTCTATCAGGTTTGGAAGATGGTTTGGGGCTTTATATTCTCATTATAGAAAAATTCATGCCCATTACAGAGAGATTAAGACTACAAAAATATAAAAAAGAAAGAATAGGAATCACCCATAACCTCAGGATTTAGACATAACCACTGTTAACATTTGTAATGCATTTACGCATTGGTGCTGTACTACAAATGGTATCTCTTCCTTAAATATTTATTATGGAAAAACCTGAATGTACACAGAGAAAATAGTGTAATGCACCCCGCATCGGTCATCTGCAACCCTTGTCAACATTTTTCCTGTCTTATTTCATCCGTTCCCCTTCTCACACAAAATACTTTCTTGGAGGATTGGGGGAAGGAGGAGCTGACATATTTCTTTTAAGTAGGCTCCATGCCTAGTGTGGAGCCCAATGCAAGGTTTGAACTCACGACCCTGAGATCAAGACCTGAACTGAGATCAAGAGTCGGACGCTTACCCGACTGAGCCACCCAGGCACCACAGAGCTGATGTATTTTAAACCAAAACCAAGTCCTAGTCATAGAGTCAGTAGAGTCCAAAATTGGTTAACATGTCGATTGTATATGGAGAGCAAAGGAGAGTAAATGTTAACTTCAGGGTTTTCATTCTTGGCAACTAGGAGGATGGTTGTTATATAAGGAAGTCAGGAGGTATAGAAACATTGAAGTTTGGAGAGGAGTAATTATGAATTTGGTTTCTTTATTTGGAGTTTGACTTGGCATAGTCCTGTAGATCTTCATTTTTTATTTGTCTCTCCTTTAGGTACATGCTACTTTGTTGCAGGGCGTGTGTCCCATTCTTTACAGTGTGCTCCTCACCCAGCCAGAGACTTGGCAGAAGTTCTTCAGTATTTGTGGTCAGTGTAGCTGCCCAACATCCTGAAACACAGGCCTGCATCTCAGTTAGATTTTACTCAGAATTTCCGAAATGGATTTGGGAAACAATAAAAGGGAATAATACAGATTTTAGTGATCCTTTATCTCACTTTTAGCGGGATGCAGAACCTGCCAGTTTTTTCCATAGCATTCAAAAATTGATGTACAATTATTGATAATATTTTAATGATCTTATTATTTTTAAAAAAGATTTTATTTGTCAGAGAGAGAGAGAGAGAGAGAGCACCAGCAGGGGGAGCAGCAGGGAGAGGGAGAAGCAGACTCCCCGCTATGCAAGGAGCCCGATGCGGGACTCGATCCCAAGACCCTGGGATCATGACCTGAGCCAAAGGCAGATGCTTAAATGACTGAGCCCCCCAGGCGTCCCTACTTTAAGGATTGTAAAGCAAAGTTACTAAACCAACCATCCCTCATTCGTGTTTCCCATCATCTGAGGATAATATTTACTTTTTACAGGGTGGTCATGAGTCAGGTAGGGTTTCCAGTCCCCTTACATGTATTTATCAAGATGTTCCTCATCTCAGTTCTATTATCTCCATTTTGCAAGTGGAGAAAAAAGGGACAGAGTTCACAGAATAAGTGGCAGGATTAGTATTTTAATCTAGGCAGCCTGATTCCAAGCCTGTAGTCTTTGTTATTACACACTGCTTTTATTATTTTTTTTAAAGATTTTATTTTTTTGACAGAGAGAGAAGCAGGGGGAGAGGGAGAAGCAGGCTTCCGCAGAGCAGGGAGCCCGATGCGGGGCTCGATCCCAGGACCCTGGGATCATGACCTGAGCCAAAGGCAGACGCCCAACGACTGAGCCACCCAGGCCCCCCTACACACTGCTTTTATTAGCGTACAAGACAAAAACCCACAAGAAGTCTTACTGGAATAAGGAATATTTAAGCTGTAGATGAAGACTACACCCTGGAAGTGAACAGAGCACCTGGGTATGACATAATGAACAGCAGATACAAAGAGGCTTTTTGTAGGAGTACAAGTTATTCACTATGGCTGGGCATGAATAGAAAGAGGATTTGAAGAGGAAAAAAGCACGGAAGGTTCCTGTTTGTGTGACTTGCTAAGGCATTTGGAACTTCTCTTGAGAGCACTGGATAGAAATGCAGGTGAAAATAACTGAATTTCCATGTTATGCTATATCTCTCTGGTGTCAGGAAGGGAAAAAAAAAAGATTGAAATGAAGTATCTGTTCATGTTGATTAAACTCTGGTTGTCAAATGCCAAATTTTGAAACCTGGCTTTAGCACTTGCTAATTTAGTAACACGGGCAAATTACTTAACCTTCCTCTGCCTCTGGCTCCTAAGCTGTAAAATGAAAAAAGTAATAGTATTTACCTAAAAAAAAAGTTGTGACAAGAGAATCCCAGAGTCTAAAGTGTTTGGGATAGTCCCTAGCACACACTAAGTTCTTCATGAGAGATAGTTGTGTGTAACAGAAGAAATACATGTTTATTATTGAGAGTTAGATGAAAAAGGAAAGAAGCCTCAGTTCTTTTCGCTGCCACAGTTAAGAATTACAGGACAGCGAAAGGAAAGGAAAGCAGAGCAAAGTTGTATTAAAGTACACTCCAAGGGAGGAGCAGGCCAATCTAGAGAGACAATGCACCTCCCCCCCCACCCCGGACAAACTCCCAGGGGTGGGCTTATATCAATTTTTTCTTTGGGGCTGGTCCTAGGGTCACAACATTTGAGTGACAGGCCTGGATTATATAATAAGTTGCCAATTACACATGTCCTTTTCCAAAATATATTGGAAATGCCTGCACAGGGTAGGAAACTGCAACATTATTTCTCTTCTGGAGACAGGTCCGATAAGGACAAGAGGCTGCTTTCTGCACAAGTGCAACTAGCACAACAAACTTAACTCTTCCTCTGCCAGGATGTTGTAACTGCAAAATGACTGCTACAGGATGGAGTAGGGTGGTCCCTGGGTGGTCCTTGTTTGGGGCTCTCCATCAGGATATCTAAGGTCCATCCTCTTGTCGCTCATGCCTAGCTTCCTGCCTAACACGTTCAGTAAATAAGAAATGCAAACATATATTGTAGTGGATATATGGATATTTTTAGGTATTCCTCTCTGCTCCCCATCTTTATTTCTTTGAAACATCAGTGCTGTCATATATTTGAGCAAATAATAATAGTGACCATTTCATAAAAATCTAATTAAAAATAATGTATCCATCCCTCAAATTCAGAAGTCTCTCTGAGAAATGATGACAAACGCCCCGGTTGGGAACTTGATCATACAAGTATGCTGAAGCTTGTCTTTTTACTCTGAGTATGTCTAGTTGTCCTCAAAAGCCAAGTTTTGAATTATTTGTGCTATTCACAAAAGTTGACATCTACAATACAGTCTGCCTCCATTGCAATTTTTTGGGCTCTCATTCTTTTTTATATCTAAAAAGTGTCTGAAACTGCAAAATAAAGGCTATCATTTTATCCCTTCGTCTAGTAGTAGTGGGTACAATTTCATTAGTAAAGGATCACGTGACCTGCTTCTATTGCAAACTTTCTTTAAAGCTATTTGCTAAGTACGTTTTGTTTGTTTGTCAATGGGAAAAAAACTCGACTTCACTGGCATCAGACAACTGCTTTATGTCTGCAAATGGCTTCCCGGATTCTGGAAGTTGCAGTCCTCGAATTACCAATGGGGAGATTTGCTGGGGGGAAGGGGGTGGCTTAAGGGGGCGGATATAGTTCTTCCTCCTCTTGGGGGTTATGGGTAATGTAGTCCTCAACTCTGTCCGGAAACAAGGGGCGGCGGAGGCCCTTGTTCCCCCTCGGGACTTCTGGGAAGTGTAGTTCCGGGGCGCCGTGTAGTCTGAGGCACTTCCGCCCCGGAAAAGCAAGGCCGCCACCATCTTTCGGTCCGGAGGTGAGTCAGTCTTGCAGCCCCCACGACCGCTCCGAGCGTTTTCGGCCTGAGCGTGGGACTAGTCGCTCCCTAGCCGGCCGTGTTAGGATGGAGAAGTCGCGGCCGCCGGCGGAGGCTGAGAGACGGAGGGCAGAAGTTTGGATCCCTCAGCTCTCCTCCCCCACTTACCAAGCAGCGCTGCTACTCCTCTCGGTACACTCTCTGGCGACTTGTTCTCTGCGCTCTCCTTTCCTCCTCTGTAAAGTAGCGGGAGAGAGAGAGTAACCACTGGTAGAGTTGTGATTCGCAGTATACGAGATAGTACGTGTCCAAAGCTTTGAAAGGTGGCGGCACGGGATGACGGTTGGCTCTTGCTATTGATACCAGTAGTTCTGTCCGCAGCGCCCTTTTGCCGGGAAGCCCCAGTGCAGGGAGCGAGGCCCGGGCTGCGGGAGCGACGGCATGGCCCCGCCGTCATCCTCCCGGACACCGAGCTCTTCCCGGGCTGTCCCCGTCTCTCCTTCAGGAGGTCCGAGTCAGCCGCGCCGGCGCCCGGGGATGTCCGCTGCAGTTTATCCGCGAGACGGACGGGGTCGTGCTGTCCCGTCGAGTCCCGTCCTTCACCCCCGCCCCTGACTTCGGAAAGGGGAGGAGGGACGGCCTTCCACGGGCTCCTCGGCGCGTAGCCCCGGGTGCGTACCAGCCGAAGCGCTTTCTTGATCTGTCCTCTCTGTTTTCCGCTCACCAGGTTTCCTTCGCTCAGTGACTGACTTACTAGGGAAATGTCCCAATATTTATTGCATCCACCTGCGAATGTTTAATCTCCGTGTTAATATGTGTTGAGTGTGTATGTGAGTTTTAACCACAAGCACGTGTGTTTATTTTTGAATTTACCACGTTTTACATTTCTTTTTGTTCTCCTTTCTTGTCTTCAGTTTGGTTTCCTTTTATTTGCTCTCAGCTGGTTTGGAATAAAAACGGTTGTCTGTGTCAGATACTAAATTTAGCCAGTATGTGTTCTCATTCCGAGAAATGTAGAAACTAAACATGTACTTGATATTTGATGATGGCACCTCACCACCACTGCCTTTTTTAAACTGGAGGGCAGATGATAAGTCTATATTTTGTTAAAACCACCCTCCAAATTGGTCCTATCGTTCTTGGGCCTTTTTTTTTTTTTTTTTTTTAAATAACAAAGACGCAGTGTTTTCTTACCATTGCTTCTTTTCGGGTTCGTATAGTTATGATTGTTCTTCATCTTTGTTCAACTGAAATGTCCTTTTTTTCTCCTTCGTGTCAATAATCATTCGGTTGAGCATAGAATTCAAGTTTGACAATTATTTTCTTCCTTTTGGAGATAGCATTCAGTCGTTTGAGATCTCCATTCTGTTTCCTTGATTCTGTCAATCAGATTGTCATTTCTATTAGGTAAACTATTTTCTTTCTGGGAGCTTTAAGGATTCTTGTTGTTGTTTTTAGTTCTTTGCATTCCTGCATTTCAGCATGATTTTTTAGGATGTATTTATGTATTATTTATTTTTAAAGATTTTATTTATTTGAGTGAGAGAATGAGAGAGAGAGAGGGGAGGGTCAGAGGGAGAAGCAGACTCCCGGTTAAGCAGGGAGCCCGACGTGGGACTCGATCCTGGGGCTCCAGGATCATGACCTGACCCGAAGGCAGTCGCCCAACCAACTAAGCCACCCAGGCGCCCCAGGCTGTATTTATTTAAAAAAAATTTTTAGAGGTGGGGAAGGAGCAGAGGGAGAAGGAGAGAGAGAATCCCAAGTAGGCTCCATGCTCAGTGCAGAGCTCCAAGTGGGCTGGGACTCAAACCCTGAGATCATGACCTGAGCCAAAATCAAGAGTCTGACGCTTAACTGACTGAGCCACCCAGGCGCCCCAGGAGTGTATTTATTTTTATTTATACTGTTCAGAATTGCTGTATATGAACTCAGCAATTATCTTTTGAAATAAGACCTCTCTGCTATTTCTTCTGTTCTCTTTTCTTCATACTCTTCCTATCGGAGAAATGTTGGAGCCTCTCAATCTATCTTCTGTGTCTTGATTTTTATTTTGTATATTTCTTTATCTCCATGCACATAGGATAAAAGGCTTTTACCAATAAGACTTTTTGACTTCATAAAGTAAATTGACTCGAAATGATGCTTTGCTAATACCAGTGTGGATGAAATGTTATTAGGTGGGCAACAAATTATTAAGTAAGAAGAAATTTATTTATTTTTAGTTAGATAAGTAAGAAGAAATTTTAAGTTGGAATTAGGATTTTCAGAGAATAAAGGTGATTTTTATAGGAGAGCATTAATATGTGAAGTCCAGATACCTTTCAGGTTTTTTTTTTGCTATTGTTGGAAAAGACATCTGCAGATACAGTTTATGATGCAAACTATCGTCTGCTTTTTTGCAGCTGCAAGAAAAAGGGACTCCTGGTTCTTTGAACTTTCCATCTACTCATTTAATCCGTGGAACAACCTTATGAGGTGGGTATGATTTGCGGTTCTTATATTCATGTGCAGATGATCACAGTGAGGCCCAGTTTTTTCTTTAACACCCCCAATGTTATATAGATGGTAAATACTGCTTCTAGGATTTAAGCATAGGCCCTTGACTTCAGAAGCCATTTTTTTTTAACCTACATGTTAACAATACCCTTCATGTCCTACATCCTCAGGATGAGAAATTCTTATAGTAGGGATATTGCATTTGGTTGTACAGGTTGTTCACTGTCCAATGGCCCCTGGCTGACAGACTTGGTGGTTGGAATCTACTCCATGCTCTGCTTACCATTGCTCTATGTGGCGACATCTGCCTGGAAGTAGGAGAGCTTTCATATAATTTCTGCAAAGATCCACATGGGCTCCCTGGCCTGCATCTCATGGCTTCTTTGTCCTTCCCCAGTTATGCCTTCCCAGGACTCTGACCTTCCCCAGAAGGAGCAGGAGAAAATGACCAAGTTTCAGGTAAGGCATTCTTTTCTGTCTCCTCACATGTGATTTAACTTCTCACAGATTAGGCACATCTCTCTCCTCTTCCTTGGAAAAGTTAATGGAAAACAACAGATTTCTTTCTTTCTTTTTTTTTTTTTTTAAGATTTTAAGCGAGAGAGGGAACACAAGCAGGGGGAGTGGGAGAGGGAGAAGCAGGCTTCCTTCCAAGCAGGGAGCCTGATGCGGAGCTCGATCCCAGGACCCTGGGATCATGACCTGAGCCGAAGGCAGACGCCTAACGACTGAGCCACCCAGGTGCCCTAAGGCTTTCTATTTATTTATTTCACTTAGATTGTCGAAGATTTTTTTTAAAAGGAGTTATGTCCTATTTGGCCAGAGTCTAGAGATTCAGGAACACTTGTACTCTCTTGCATGAAAGGTGAATTGGGAAAACCTTTTGAGACGGAAATCTGCCACTGTGCTTTGAAAATTTTGAAAGTGTTTATTCTGTGACTTTGCAGTTGCTACTTTCAGCTACGGTCTCTGTAAAAGGATCTTTGCAGCATTGATTAAAATTAAAAATCTTGGGGAGCCTGGGTGGCTCAGTTGGTTAAGCGTCTGCCTTCGGCTCAGGTCATGATCCCAGGGTCCTGGGATTGAGTCCCGCATTGGTCTCCCTGCTCAGCAGGGAGTCTGCTTCTCCCACTCCCTCTCCCTCTGCCCTTCCCCCTGCTTGTGTGCTCTTGTGCTCTCTCTCTTGCTCTCTCTCAAATAAAATCTGGAAAAAAAAAAAAAATTGAAAATCTGTAATTATACATGATTTGGATGATGAAAGATAAATCATCAATTCTAAGGAAAGTTAAACTCTGTGGTCATAAAATGGAATGAGACACTATAACGATGATAATTGTTCAGATTTATTGAGCAATTTGCTACATGCCAGGCACCATCCTACGTGCTTTACATATACTCAGTCATCTAATGTTTTCAAACACTTTGTGGTATCGACATCATTAAAGAGAAGAGAAAATGGAGAGTGGGAAGTTAAGGAATTTCCCCAAGGTCCTAGAATTAAAACTTTGAAATTTGAGCAGAGTGCCTTCACCAGCTGTGAACGGGGCAGGTGGACACAGCATGTACGTTGAAAACACAGAAGAGCTGTGTGCTTGTCCTGAGAGGGCTGCCGAAGGCCTGTGAACACTGCAGACGTTACAAACAGTGACAGAATCCAAGCTTTGTGGGGTGGTCGGGAGGGAACAGTGAGGGGAGACAACTGTGGGACTGAAATCTGCCTGGGCTCCCTCCAAACTGTCAACAAATTTTTTGGTAATCCTCTTGATCCTTCTCGGTGCTGCCCCTTTCCCAGTGGAGATTATGGGATTGAGGTTGCGTGTGCTCGGTGTTGTAGGAGGCCGTGACGTTCAGGGACGTGGCCGTGGTCTTCACCATGGAGGAGCTGGGGCTGCTGGACTCCACCCAGAGGAAGCTGTACCGAGACGTGATGGTGGAGAATTTCAAGAACTTGGTCTCAGTGGGTGAGAACAGGCGCCCCGTGACACCCCCTTGAGAGTCAGTGTCCTTAGTTGTTCCAAAGCTTTGGACCTTTTGAATTGGTTCCCTGACCCTGAAGACACAAGTTTCTGTAATCCCTGGGATTACAGGCATAGGTTTTCCTGGTCTTTCTGCTCAGGTAAAATTCTGTCCAGGGGTGGTTTTGCCCCCAGGTGACATTTGGCAATGTCTGGAGACACTTTTGATTGTTACAGCTGGGGGGTGGGGAGGGGTGCCCCTGGCTACCAGTGCTGCTTAAACCTCCTACAATGCACTGGACAACCCGAAGGACAAAGAACTAGCCAGTCCAAAATATCACTAGTGCCTCAGTGGAGAAACCCTGTTTAGTCGTGGCATTAATTCAGTACCCTGTGCTGGCGTGGGTTTTTTTGTTTGTTTTGTTTTGTTTTTTGTTTTTTCCCAATGAAATAGAATAAAATAGAATAAGGATAGAAACTATCAGAGTTCCTTATCAAGACCTGCTCACATTGCAGCAAAAACTGACCATTTGCGGTGAGTGGTGTGAGAGTGTGGGAAATAGGATGAGAACAGACATTGGCTAAATCTAATTTTATCTCTGTCTAGACATGAACTAGGTCATGACCTAAATTTACTTATGATCGAGAAGTCCCTAAAATACCACTTAAAAGGTTCTGAGGGTTGTAGAACTTGGATAAAAATATATGTTAGCTGCGTGTGTATCTTAGAAGTGTGTATCTGCCTTTTCATAGGACATCTTCCCTTCAAGCCAGATATGGTATCCCAGTTGGAGGCAGAAGAAGAGCTTTGGATGATGGAAGGAGAACCCCAAAGAAATGGGTATTCCAGGGAAGACCACATGGCTATTCCTTCAGGTACCAGCTAATCTGCTTCTCACCACGTCCGTGATGACCACTCTTGTCCGAGTACTATCCTCCCTTTCCTGGACTGCGACAGCAGCCTCCATATTGGTCTCCCTGCCTCCTCCCTTGCCTTCCTGTCATCTGTTCTCCACATGGTACCGGAGTGATACCACATGGTACCTCAGTTAGAAAGCAAGTGAGGCCATGCCATTCCCCTGCTGAAAACCCTCCAAAGCTTCCCATTTCACTCAAAGCCCTCACAGTGGCCTGCAAGACCCTCCGATCTGGATTCCTCACCAGGTTCCTCTTTGATCAACCTTGCTTTTACCCTGACTTCGATCGTTCCTGGCATCCTGGCTCCCCTGGGGTGTTCTCTCTGCTGTTGCAGGGCCTTCGACTAGCTCCCCCTCTGCCTGGGCAGAGAGGCGGTGGCCCCTCCCTTACTAAGGTCTTTGCTCGGATTTCATCAGCATCCGCTCGGCCTTCTGTGTCTGCCCTTTCAAACATCATCCCTCTCTCCGTTCTCCAGGCCCTCACCCTGCCTTATTTTGTGTCTGAGTACTGATCGCCTCCTGACCTACTAAAACATTTTTATTTACTTGTTCACCATCGACCTCCCCATGAAGTAGGAATTTTGGCGGCTTCATTTGTTGTGTCTACTCAAAGTCTCGGATGGGCCTTCTGCATAGGAGGGGATCCTGTGCACTTGGTAAATGAATAAGTTGTTTCAATAGTTACCGTCCTTGTAGAAGTGAGCGATGATACCAGCTTTCCCGGATGGGAAGAATACCTAGTCCAGGTCCCCAGCCTTCCGATTTCTTTCCCACCTAGCCTTTTTCACTGCCCCCATCCTTCTCTTGCCCTCTCTCTCTTATCTTTCGCCTCACTTCTCCATCTCCTTTCCTTTCTCTTTAATTTACGTATTTCTCAGTTCTCCCCATTTAGAAATTAAAAACTCAATATTCCCAGAGCAAGTAAATTCATATGCTGTCCCTCTGCTTGAAAAATGAAACAGAGAAGCCTGTCTGCAAAAGTGATAAATTAGGCGACGAATTCTGTTAGTAATTGATGGATGTACCCCCTTCTTGTTTTGTCCTTTTCCATATTTATGTTACTTCACGTTTGATGTGTTCAGGATGTTAGATTCTTGCTTCACTTCTCTGGGTCTTATCTTCACGTGCAGACTTAACCTCAGGAATGATGACCCTAATAAGTATTGTTACTTCTCAGTTTTGCATGATAGAACAAGTCTCTCTTGTAACAAATCTTGTAGCATTTTCTGCCACCTTTTCTCAAAGGTTTTTTTTTTTTTTTTTTTTTAAGATTTTATTTATTTATTTGACAGAGACATAGCGAGAGCAGGAACACAAGCAGGGGGAGTGGGAGAGGGAGAAGCAGGCTCCTGGCTGAGCAGGGAGCCCGATGTGGGGCTCGATCCCAGGACGCTGGGATCATGACCTGAGCCGAAGGCAGACGCTTAATGACTGAGCCACCCAGGTGCCCCTCTCAAAGGTTTTTTGAACTCTTCAACGTCAGCATATTTCTGTGTTTTGCAATCGTGCCCCACATTCAAAAACTGTCCTAAAATGCTCTTTGTAGGTCACAAGAAGACAAAAGGCTTATTTTTATAAAGATTCTTAAAAATGA
Source organism: Halichoerus grypus (assembly GCF_964656455.1). Taxonomy (NCBI): domain Eukaryota; kingdom Metazoa; phylum Chordata; class Mammalia; order Carnivora; family Phocidae; genus Halichoerus; species Halichoerus grypus. The sequence continues at coordinate 50,381,253 of NC_135726.1, forward strand.
AAAGCTTACAGATATTGGAGACAAGTGGACATCACATCTCTGTGACTCCTAGAGATGGCCGATAGGTTTAGAGCACACTAGTGTGACCGGTGGATTGTTCTGGAACATTGTTTTCCAGTGAATGTCTAATATAACTCTCATTTCTGAGACATCTTTGAATATGTAAAGATTCATACTGATTAACCTTAGAAGATAAAAGCTATTCACAGTTATCAGGATGCATAACTAAACTATCAGAAATTATTAATGCCAGTATGCCCAGCAGTTCATTCATCAGCTCTCATGTAACAAGCTCGGTTGGCTACCTCGTTCATACAGCCAGCTTCCCACTTAACCACCCTCCCCTCTCTCTGACGCCGAAATAATCATAAAACCCATATATGGTAGTCGTTTAGTAGTTTGGACATTCAGACGTCAAAAGACACTGATATACCTGTGGAGATGAGGAGGGTCCTGGTTAGGAAAGAAAATTACAGACTTTCTGAAGTTTTCCAGTGCAGTTTGCATCCTGGCGGTATTAACTAGCTGATAGAGCAACGTGAGAAGCCTTTTACATGCTGTAGTGAGTTGTGATACCAAACACCAACTTCCCAGGTTACGGGCACAGTCCTCCTCAAGACTGCCCACTGAGACATCAGATACCAGCTGGGCTTTCCAGGGCCACCTTCACTTCTGATCCAACTGGCATTCACTAGAATAACAGAATTCAGGAAAGCTCTACACTTAAAATTATAATTGTATTATAGCAGAAAGAATACAAATCAACCATTATTTTTTTTTAAAGATTTTATTTTTAAGTAATCTCTACCCCCAAGGTGGGGCTCCAACTTAGCTCCAAGATCAAGAGTCAAATGCTCGGGGCGCCTGGGTGACTCAGTTGTTAAGTGTCTGCCTTCGGCTCAGGTCAGGATCCCAGTGTCCTGGGATTGAGCCCCGCACCGGGCTCCCTGATCAGCAGGAAGCCTGCTTCTCCCTCTCCCACTCCCCCTGCTTGTGTTCCCTCTCTCACTGTGTCTCTCTCAGTCAAATAAATAAATAAAATCGTTAAAAAAAAAAGAGTCAAACGCTCTACTGACTGAGCCAGCCAGGTGCCCCCAAAAGAATACAAATTGGAACCAGCAAAAGGAAAAGATGCATAGGGTGGGGCCTGGGAGAGTTCCCTCCCACCTCCCTCTGATAAGGACCCTTGTAACTATTTTGGGCCCATCCACATAATACAAGATAACTTCCGCATTTCAGGATTTTTTTTTTGAGAGAGTGCACATGCAAGCAGAGGAGCGGGGTGGTGAGGGTGAGGGGCAGAGGGAGAGGGAGAGAGAGTCTTTTTTTTTTTTTTATGTAGTGTTCCATGATTCATTGTTTGCGTATAACACCCAGCGCTCCATGCAGTACGTGCCCTCTTTAATACCCATCACCGGGCTAACCCATCCCCCCACCCCCTGCCCTCTAGAACCCTCAGTTTGTTTCTCAGAGTCCATAGTCTCTCATAGTTCGTCTCCCCCTCAGATTTCCCCCGCTTCATTCTTCCCTGCCTGTTATCTTCTTTTTTTTTTTTTAAACATATAATGTATTATTTGTTTCAAAGGTACAGGTCTGTGATTCAACAGTCTTACACAATTCACAGCGCTCACCATAGCACATACCCTCCCCAATGTCTATCACCCAGCCACCCCATCCCTCCCATCCCCCACCACTCCAGCAACCCTCAGTTTGTTTCCTGAGATTAAGAATTCCTCATATCAGTGAGATCATATGATACATGTCTTTCTCTGATTGACTTATTTCGCTCAGCATAATACCCTCCAGTTCCATCCATGTCATTGCAATGGCAAGATTTCATTCCTTTGAATGGCTGCATAATATTCCATTGTATATATATATACCACATCTTCTTTATCCATTCATCTGTCGATGGACATCTTGGCTCTTTCCACAGTTTGGCTATTGTGGACGTTGCTGCTATAAACATTGGGGTGCACGTACCCCTTCGGATCCCTACATTTATATCTTTGGGGTAAATATCTGGTAGAGCAATTGCTGGATTGTATGGTAGCTCTATTTTCAACTTTTTTTTTTAAATTTTATTATGTTATGTTAGTCATCATTATGTTTTTGATGTGGTGATCCACGATCCATTGTTTTCATATAACACCCAGTGCTCCATGCATTAAGCTCCTTAATACCCATCACCTGGCTAACCAACCCCCCCTCCCCCCTCCCCTCTAAAACCCTGTTTGTTTCTCAGAGTCCATAGTCTCTCAAGGTTCATCTCTCCCTCCAATTCCCCCCTCTGCTCATTTTTCCCTTCCTTCTCCTAATGTCCTCCATGCTATTCCTTATGTTCCACAAATAAGTGAAACTGTATGATAATTGACTTTCTCTGCTTGACTTATTTCACTTAGCATAATCTTCTCCAGTCCCATCCATGTTGATGTAAAAGTTGGGTATGCATCCTTTCTTTTTTTTTTTAAAAGATTTATTTATTTATTTATTTATTTATTTATTTATTTAACAGAGATAGCATAAGTAGGCAGAGCGGCAGACAGAGGGAGAGGGAGAAGCAGGCTTTCCGCTGAGCAGGGAGCCGGATGCGGGGCTTGATCCCAGGACCCTGGGATCATGACCTGAGCCGAAGGCAGCCTCTTAACCAACTGAGCCACCCAGGTGCCCTGTATTCATCTTTTCTGATGGCTGAGTAATATTCCATTGTATATATGGACCACATCTTCTTTATCCATTCATCTGTTGAAGGGCATCTCGGCTCTTTCCACAATTTGGCTATTGCGGACATTGCTGCTATGAACATTGGGGTGCATATGGCCCTTCTTTTCACTACATCTGTGTCTTTGGGGTAAATACCCAGTAGTGCAATTGCTGGGTCATAGGGTAGCTCTATTTTTAAATTTTTGAGGAACCTCCACACTGTTTTCCAAAGTGGCTGTACCAACTTGCATTCCCACCAACAGTGTAAGAGGGTTTCCCTTTCTCCACAACCTCTCCCACATTTGTTGTTTCTTTCCCTGTCCATTTTTGCCATTCTGACTGGTGTAAGGTGGTATCTCAATGTGGTTTTGATTTGGATTTCCCTGATGGCTAATGATGATGAACATTTTTTCATGTGTCTGTTAGCCATTTGTATGTCTTCTTCAGAGAAGTGTCTTTTATACCTTCTGCCCACTTTTTGACTTGATTATTTGTTTTTTGGGTGTTGAGTTTGAGAAGTTCTTTATAGATCTTGGATACCAGCCCTTTATCTGTAGTGTCATTTGCAAATATCTTCTCCCATTCTGTGGGTTGCCTCTTTGTTTTGTTGACTGTTTCCTTTGCTGTGCAGAAGCTTTTTATCTTGATGAAGTCCCAAAAGTTCATTTTTGCTTTTGTTTCACTAGCTTTTGGAGATATATCTTGAAAGAAGTTGCTGTGGCCGATGTCAAAGAGGTTACTGCCTATGTTCTCCTCTAGGATTTTGATGGATTCCTGTCTCACATTGAGGTCTTTCATCCACTTTTGAGTTTATCTTTGTGAATGGTGTTAGAGAATGGTCGAGTTTCAGTCTTCTGCATGTGGCTGTCTAATTTTCCCAGCACCATTTATTGAAGAGACTGTCTTTTTTCAGTCTCTTCATGCATACAACACATTAATAAGAGGAGGGAGAAGAACCATATGGTCCTCTCAATTGATGCAGAAAAAGCATTTGACAAAATACAACATCCTTTCCTGATTAAAACTCTTCAGAGTATAGGGATAGAAGGAACATTCCTCAAGTTCATAAAATCCATCTATGAAAAATCCACAGCGAATATCATCCTCAATGGGGAAAAGCTGAGAGTCTTTCCCTTAAGATCAGGAACACTTCAAGGATGCCCACTCTCACCACTATTGTTCAACATAGTACTAGAAAACATTGCATGTTTTTTCCTGCTTTGTCAAAGATTATTTGACCATAGAGTTGAGAGTCCATATCTGGGTTCTCTATTCTGTTCCATTGGTCTATATGTCGGTTTTTGTGCCAGTACCATGCTGTCTTGGTGATCACAGCTTTGTAATACAGCTTGAAATCGGGCAACGTGATGCCCCCAGCTTTGTTTTTCTTTTTCAACATCTCCTTGGCGATTCGGGGTCTTTTCTGATTCCATACACATTTTAGGATTGTTTGTTCCAGCACTCTGAAAAATGTCATTGGAATTTTGATCGGGATGGCATTGAAGGTATAGATTGCTCTGGGCAGCATAGACATTTTAACAATGTTTATTCTTCCGATCCATGAGCATGGAATATTTTTCTATCTTTTTGTGTCTTCTTCAATTTCTTTCATGAGTGTTCTGTAGTTCCTAGAGTGTAGATCCTTTACCTCTTTGGTTAGGTTTATTCCGAGGTATCTTATGGTTTTTGGTGCTATTGTAAATGGAATCGTTTCTCTAATTTCTCTTTTTATAGTTGCATTGTTAGTGTATAAGAAAGCAACTGATTTCTGTGCATTGATTTTGTATCCTGCCACATTAGTGAATTGCTGTATGAGTTGTAGTAATTTGGGGGTGGAGTCTTTTGGGTTTTCCACATAAAGTATCATGTCGTCTGCGAAAAGAGAGAGTTTGACTTCTTCTTTGCCAATTTGAATACCTTTTATTTCTTTTTGTTGTCTGATTGCTGTTGCTAGGACTTCTAGTACTTATTTCTCTGATTCTATTTTCTTGAATTCTGAGTTGTTTTTCCCTAGCCTCCTCTTTTCCCTTTTTATCTATTATATTGTCTTCCAAGTCGCTTATTCGTTCTTCTGCCTCACTTACCCTAGCTGTTAGATTATCTAGATTGGATTGGATCTCATTGATAGCATTTTTAAGTTCTGCCAATTCACCTTTTATTTCTGCCCTTAGAGACTATGTTGCCATTAATTGATTTCTCCATTCTAGCCATTGTCTTCACAATTGCTAGCCTGAATTCCATCTCCGACATCTTGGTTATATCTGCATCCATTTGTAAATCTGCAGCATAAGTCATAATCTCTGAGTCTTTTCTGTTTTGGGGGCTCCTCCTCCTAGTCATTCTGTTGATGGGTGTTTGAGGGAATGTATAGAGTCCAAATTATTGACCAGAACCCAAGCAAGATGCACCTGTTTTCTTGGGACCTTAGGGTTGCTGGCCTCTTGTTTTCCCAGCCTGTCTTCTGGGGGAGGGGCCTGCTGCGCTGTTACTCAGGCAACCCTGTTTGGGCAGAGTTGCCCTGCCCCCCTGTGGCGGGGGATGGGCTCAGCGGGAATCAGTTTTTGGGGCTTTTGTTCTCTGATGGCTTTCCCTGGCGGCTTTCCGCATCTCTTCCGAGAGTCAGAGCAGAAGAGACCGTTTCCAACCCTCTGCCTCAGAGCAGAGAGACCACAGTCTGTTCTTTGGTGAGCTCTCCAGGCCACACTGTCTCCGTTTCTGTCCATGCTGCTATAAACTGCAGCGTCCTGGGTTGTGCGCCCCTCTGCAGTGCTCCCAGTCCTGCCTCCAGGTCGGGGCACGTCTCTGCCCTTTGTGCTTCTAAAACCGCCAGCCGCTCCCAGTTCGCCTGCTCCCAGTTTGCCCGCGCGACCCCGCCACTCCGGGTTTCCGCCCCGGGGGCTGCCCTAAAGTCCTTTTATCGCCTGCTCCCAGTTTACCCGCGCGACCCCGCCACTCCGGGTTTCCGCCCCGGGGGCTGCCCTAAAGTCCTTTTATTGCTGCGAGTCTGTGCCCCGTCCCCAGTGTGTGAGGCTGTCGCTCACCAGCGGTGTAGGATCCCCACGGCCAGGCACCCTCCCGCTGCCGTTTATCCTCTGATATCTGCCTGCGGAATCACAGCTCCCCACTTCATACCTCAAAACCAACTGCCTGCAATATTCTGTTTGTAGAGATCCAGATCTTACATCTCAGGCTGGTTTCGCGGGTGCTCAGAGTGGTCTGGTAGATATCCAGCTCAATTCCGGGGACCAGTTGAAATAGGGTCCCCTACTCCTCCGCCATCTTTCCTTCTCCTTATTTTCAACTTTTTGAGGAACCTCCATGCTGTTTTCCAGAGTGGCTGCACCAGTTTGCATTCCCACCAACAGTGTAGGAGGGTTCCCTTTTCTCTGCATCCCTGCCAACATCCCTGTCGTTTCCTGACTTGTTAATTTTAGCCATTCTGACTGGCGTGAGGTGGTATCTCATTGAGGTTTTGATTTGGATTTCCCTGATGCCAAGCGATGTTGAGCACTTTTTCATGTGTCTGTTGGCCATTTGGATGTCTTCTTTGGAAAAATGTCTGTTCATGTCTTCTGCCCATTTCTTGATTGGATCATTTGTTTTTTGGGTGTTGAGTTTAATAAGTTCTTTATAGGTTTTCGATACTAGCCCTTTATCTGATACGTCATTTGCAAATATCTTCTCCCATTCTGTCAGTTGTCTTTGGTTTTGTTGACTATTTCTTTTGCTGTGCAAAAGCTTTTTATCTTGGTGAAGGCCTAGTAGTTCATTTTTGCCCTTGCTTCCGTTGCCTTTGGCGATGTTTCTAGGAAGAAGTTGCTGCGGCTGAGGTCGAAGAGGTTGCTGCCTGTGTTCTCCTTTAGGATGTTGATGGACTCCTGTCTCACATTTAGGTCTTTCAACCATTTGGAGTCTATTTTTGTGTGTGGTGTAAGGAAATGGTCCAGTTTCATTCTTCTGCATGTGGCTGTCCAATTTTCCCAACACCATTTGTTGAAGAGACTGTCTTTTTTCCATTGGACATTCTTTCCTGCTTTGTCGAAGATTAGTTGACCATAGGGTTGAGGGTCCATTTCTGGGCTCTCTGTTCTGTTCCATTGATCTATGTGTCTGTTTTTGTGCCAGTACCATACTGTCTTGATGATGACAGCTTTGTAATAGAGCTGGAAGTCCGGAATTGTGATGCCACCAGCTTTGCTTTTCTTTTTCAACATTCCTCTGGCCATTCAGGGTCTTTTCTGGTTCCACACAAATTTTAGGATTATTTGTTTCATTTCTTTGAAAAAAGTTGATATTTTGATAGGGATTGCATTGAATGTGTAGATTGCTCTAGGTAGCATTGACATCTTCACAATATTTGTTCTTCCAATCCATGAGCATGGAATGTTTTTCCATTTCTTTGTGTCTTCCTCAATTTCTTTCATGAGTATTTTATAGTTTTCTGAGTACAGATTCTTTGCCTCTTTGGTTAGATTTATTCCTAGGTATCTTATGGTTTTGGGCAATTGTAAATGGGATCGACTCCTTAATTTCTCTTTCTTCTGTCTTGTTGTTGGTGTATAGGAATGCCACTGATTTCTGTGCATTGATTTTATATCCTGCCACTTTACTGAATTCTTATATGAGTTCCAGCAGTTTTGGGGTGGAGTCTTTTGGGTTTTCCACATAAAGTATATCATCTGCAAAGTGTGAGAGTTTGACGACTTCTTTGACAATTTGGATGCCTTTGATTTCTTTTTGTTGTCTGATTGCTGTGGCTAGGACTTCTAATACTATGTTGAATAGCAGTGGTGATAGTGGACATCCCTGCCATGTTCCTGACCTTAGGGGGAAAGCTCTCAGTTTTTCCCCATTGAGAATGATATTTGCTGTGGGTTTTTCATAGATGGCTTTTATGATATTGAGGTATGTACCCTCTATCCCTATACTCTGAAGAGTTTTGATCAAGAAAGGATGCTGTGCTTTATCAAATGCTTTTTCTGCATCTATTGAGAGGATCATATGGTTCTTGTTCTTTCTTTTATTAATTGATTTGCAGATGTTGAACCAACCTTGCAGCCCAGGGATAAATCCCACTTGGTCGTGGTGAATAATCCTTTTAATGTACTGTTGTATTCTATTGGCTAGTGAGAATTTGGTGAGAATTTTTGCATCCATGTTCATCAAGGATATTAGTCTGTAGTTTTCCTTTTTGATGGGGTCTTTGTTTGGTTTTGGGATCAAGGTAATGGTGGCCTCATAAAACGAGTTTGGAAGTTTTCCTTCCATTTCTATTTTTTGGAACAGTTTCAGAAGAATAGGTATTAATTCTTCTTTAAATGTTTGGTAGAATTCCTCTGGGAAGCCAACTGGCCCTGGGCTTTTGTTTGTTGGGAGATTTTTGATGACTGCTTCAATTTCCTTAGTGGTTATAGGTCTGTTCAGGTTTTCTATTTCTTCCTGGTTCAGTTTTGGTAGTTGATACATCTCTAGGAATGCATCCATTTCTTCCAGATTATCTAATTTGCTGGCATAGAGTTGCTCATAATATGTTCTTAAAATTGTTTGTATTTCTTTGGTGTTGGTTGTGATCAGGGAGAGAGAATCTTAAGCAGGCTCCGTGCTGAGCCTGATGTGGGGCTTGATCCCACAACCTTGAGATCATGACCTGAGCTGAATTCAAGAGTTGGGACGCTTAACCAACTGTGCCACCCAGGCACCCCCATCTCAGGATCCTTAATTTAATGAAATCTAAAGTCCCTTTTGTCATGTACATGAACATATTCACAGGTTCCAGGGATTAGGGCATGGACATCTTTAGGGGGCCATTTGGTTAGCATACCTAGAAATGTGTACATATGTGTTGAGACTTTTTCAGCTTATATTTTTAGAATGTAACTTTACATTTAAGCAGATTAATTATTAAGGACTTGGTACCCACCCCCCCAAACATTTGAAGCCAGTGGCTTCCGTTCATTTTTAGCCATGATCCTCAATCAAATATTTTACATCTTCACCCACATGGGTGTAATGTATGTGCATATTTATTGTGTGTGTCTATAGATGAAACAAGCATTTCATATAGTGTTTTCCTTACTGCTTGTGATACACTTCTCATATTCTATTTCTTTTTTTTTTAACTATTTGTTCAATTTATGGAATTGGTTTCATAGTTCATTAATGCATCCCAACAATTTGAAAAATTGTATTACAGTGGAGATAATGTAATGAAGAAAACAAAACGCATGTTTTCTTCATGCGTGTTACAGTCTAGTGGGTCTAAAAAGACAAGAAAAAGTTAGGAAGTATACAGTAAGTCAAATAATATGTGCTGTAGGGAAAAATAAAGCAGGGTAAGACAAATGTGGAGAATCAAAGGTGTATGGGAGTGGGGAGGAATTACTTTATATTGGGTGGTGAGGAAGGCCGTACCCAACTGAGCAACATTTGAGTGGGGATCTAAAGGGAATGAATGAAAAAGTAAGCCTTGCAACTTTCTGGGAAAAAGCCTTCCAAGCCGAGTTTAACTCCCCTCTTCCTCTTCAGGGTTGCCTTTGAGAGTCTGTGCTGTGCTCTGTTTCTTTCCTTCTCCCAGGTTCCTTCTCGGTCATACGAGATTAGTTTTCCCTTTTCCTTTTCTTTCTAGAGCCCTGAATTACTACCAGGTTTAGAATAGTGAATGTTAGTATTCCAGCCACTTCCCAAATTTACTCTTGGAAGATAATTCCTGCCAGGACCTAAAGTACTATTTCCTGTCTACAATCTGAGCTTTTGTAACCTAGTAGTAGAATCCCTCTTGTCATAAGCCTACTGAAGAAAAGATGAGTAGGCTTTTAATTGATGTTATTGTAGGATGGAGTGTAAATTGTCTTTGTGGCCTGCAGCCGTTTGATTTCAAACTTACAGCTCTCGTATTAAATTATCAAATTTATGGTTCTAAATTTAGGGTCGCATTTACATTTAGTGGGTAAGAGTCTGTTGACCCCATTCTTTGCTTCCACTTGCATGGAAAACATAAAAGGATAAATGACGTTGTACAGACATGACCCTGCCCCTGGTTTATTGAGGCGTTATCCTATGGCCTAGATGTGAAATCCTGACATTTCTCTACTTAAGTATTTGCTTGTCCTCATCTCTGAATATTGCTTTTTCTTACAGGCAGCAAGAATCAAAATGAGATGGAGACACTTCGAAAAGTTGCATTGAAATACCTTTCCCATGAAGGACTATCCTGCTGGCAAATCTGGAAACAGGTTGCAAGTGATTTAACTAGGTGTCTTCAGAGAAAGTGTTCCCAGTTACTACAAGGTGATTCTGTTCAGGTTTCTGAAAATGAAAATAGTGTAATGAATCATAAAGGAAATGGCTCCACTTACACTGTAAATCAAGAGTGGTCAATTTTGAGAACCCGGGACTCTTGTGGGAATACATACCTGCGTGAGTCACAGAATCAGAGTAGAGGTCAGCAAGTTAACGTGAAAAATAACCGGCATATATGTGAGGCCTTCATGCAGAAATCACCGCTTACCAATCATATTAACACTGACACAGAACAGAAACCTTACAGATTCAACAAATGTAGCAAAAGCATGAGTGACGGCTTCAATCATCATGTACCCCCAGGAGAGGAATTCCATCCATGTCATGAGTGCGGAAAGGGCCTCAGTTATAGCTCGGTGCTTCCACATCATCAGAATGTTCACACAAGAGAGAAATGCTCTAGTCAGAGCTCACATCTGTGGACCCGTCAGAGAATTCGCCCAAGAGAGAAACTCAATAAATGTCATGGATCTGGTGATTGCTTTAGTAAGAGCTCTTTCCAGCCACTTACCCACACAGGGGAGAAGGCCTACAGATGTGATAGTTGTGGCAAGGGGTTCAGTAGCAGCACAGGCCTTATCATTCATTACAGGACTCACACTGGAGAGAAACCTTATAAATGTGAGGAGTGCGGGAAATGCTTTAGTCAAAGTTCGAACTTTCAGTGCCACCAGAGAGTCCACACTGAAGAGAAACCATATAAATGTGAAGAGTGTGGTAAGGGCTTCGGTTGGAGTGTTAATCTTCGTGTTCATCAGAGGGTCCACAGGGGTGAGAAACCCTATAAATGTGAGGAGTGTGGGAAGGGCTTCACTCAGGCCGCACACTATCACATACATCAGAGGGTCCACACTGGGGAGAAACCTTATAAATGCGATGTCTGCGGTAAGGGCTTCAGTCACAATTCGCCGTTAATATGCCATCGGAGAGTCCACACTGGAGAGAAACCGTACAAATGTGAGGCGTGTGGGAAAGGCTTTACCCGCAATACAGATCTTCACATCCATTTCCGAGTTCACACGGGAGAGAAACCCTACAAGTGTAAGGAGTGTGGGAAGGGCTTCAGTCAGGCTTCTAATCTTCAGGTCCATCAGAACGTCCACACTGGGGAGAAACGATTCAAATGTGAAACGTGTGGGAAGGGCTTCAGTCAGTCATCCAAGCTTCAAACCCATCAGAGAGTCCACACAGGAGAGAAGCCGTACAAATGTGATGTGTGTGGGAAGGACTTCAGTTACAGTTCCAATCTTAAACTGCACCAAGTGATTCACACTGGAGAAAAACCATATAAATGTGAGGAATGCGGGAAGGGCTTCAGTTGGCGATCAAATCTTCACGCTCATCAGAGAGTCCACTCTGGAGAGAAACCCTATAAATGTGAGGAGTGTGATAAGAGCTTCAGTCAGGCTATAGATTTTCGGGTACACCAGAGAGTCCACACTGGAGAGAAACCATACAAATGTGGTGTTTGTGGTAAGGGCTTCAGTCAGTCCTCTGGTCTTCAATCCCATCAGAGAGTCCACACTGGGGAGAAGCCATACAAATGTGATGTCTGTGGAAAGGGTTTTAGGTACAGCTCGCAGTTTATATACCATCAGAGAGGCCACACTGGAGAAAAACCTTATAAATGTGAGGAATGTGGGAAAGGCTTCGGAAGGAGCTTGAACCTTCGCCATCATCAGAGGGTCCACACAGGAGAGAAACCCCATAGATGTGAGGAGTGTGGTAAGGCCTTCAGTCTCCCCTCAAATCTTAGGGTCCATTTGAGTGTTCACATTAGGGAAAAACTGTTTAAATGTGAAGAGTGTGGGAAGGGCTTCAGTCAGAGTTCACGTCTTCAAGCCCATCAGAGAGTCCACACTGGAGAAAAACCGTACAAATGTGACGTATGTGGTAAGGACTTCAGTCACCGTTCACGTCTCACATACCATCAGAAAGTCCACACTGGCAGGAATCGTTAAAAGTGAAGAATGCGTTAATGGCTTTGGTCAGGATGCACATCATCACGTGTTTGGAGAGTCCGGGTTGGTAATAAACTATCAAGCATTGAGAAGAAAGGGTTTTCTTCAGATAGAATCTTTCTAACAAATCCATTAAAATAATGGCATGGAACCATAATAACAGGGATAGAACTAATATTCAGGGGAGGAATGGCTTGTGACCCTCTTGGCAAGATCCATGTGATATAAATGGTCTTTAAGAGTGAATATATGCCTAAAGATAATGCATGGAAAGGATATTTGCCATATACTAGCTAGTTTTTTGGGGGTCAGGGAAGTTTTTGGATAATTTTCCCTTTAACTTACATTTTATACTTATTTACAGTGACTATTATTTTTACTGAAGCTGTAAAGCTATGAAAAATGAATAAAATTACTAAAATTTCCTGTAACCAAGAACTCATAATATGATTGCTTTATTTCATATGGTATATTGGATTAAAATTAAGAAATAGATCCCCATTGATGAATCTTGGATCTTCAGAAGTAAATTGGTATCTGCTGCAGATGTATATAAAAGAATGGTCATTGTGTCATTGTTCATAATAGCAAACATAAACAATCAAATGGATTGCCAAGGTATTTTATGATTTATTAATCCAGTGGAACGCTATGCAAACATCAAATGGGAAAAGGTAAGTTTGTAGTTAAGGATGTTGGAAGATGTCCAGAATATATTAACCTGAAAAAACAAAGCATGGGATTTTTGTGTTACTAATATATATATATATACACACTAATATATAATGTATATATATAAATATATATATATTTACATTTCTTTAAACTTACTGTTTTGAAATAATCTAAAACTTCACAAAAAAATGTAAAAATTATATAAAATCTCTTGCATACCCTTTACTCAGATTCACCAGTTAACATGTTTGGGTCTTTCTTTGCATGTACGTGAATGTCTGTTCTTCACAGTAGGGAATGGTTTTTAGAAATCAAGACGTGGGAAATAGATATGTTACTGAGGGGATGGAGATGATAAATAGGTAGATAGGGCGGTGGATAGGGAGATACATAGGTAGAATGAATCGTGAGTTTATACTTCTACCACCAATTTTTTAAAAGATTTTATTTAGAGGGCGCCTGGGTGGCTCAGTTGGTTAAGCGACTGCCTTCGGCTCAGGTCATGATCCTGGAGTCCTGGGATCGAGTCCCGCATCGGGCTCCCTGCTCAGCAGGGGGTCTGCTTCTCCCTCTGACCCTCTTCCCTCTCGTGCTCTCTCTCATTCTCTCTCTCTCAAATAAATAAATAAAATCTTTAAAAAAAAAAAAAAAAAGAAAACTTCAAAAAAAAAAAAAAAAAGATTTTATTTAGAGAGAGAGCATGAATGGGGGGAGAGGCAGAGGGAGAAAGAGAATCTCAAGCAGACTCCATGCTGAGCATGGAGCCCAACGTGAGGCTTGATCTCACAACCCTGAAATCACGACCTGAGCTGAAATCAAGAGTCGGACACTTAGCTGACTGGAGCCACCCAGGCACCCCTCTACCACCAATTATTAATTTGACATCATAGTGTTCTTTCTAGCCTTCCCCCATTATAAATTGCATCTTTGTTCTCCAAGAGTAAAAAATTTGGCTCCCAGCATCATCCACTTATTTACTGGAGAGTGTAAACATGCACCCAGCTACAACTTGGGGGTTCTATTCATTGAAAAAGAATGGGGTATTGGACAACAAGTGCCAGAGGTGATTTGAATGGCATAGTCTTTCCACCATAACTTTTCACATTCTCAGGGCATTGACTCTTTAAACCAAGTTAAATCTCACAGGACCATGAAGAAAAGTACCCAATAGAAAAATAAATCCAAAGATAGGCATATCCAAATGAGAACCCACCAGATAGTGATTCCTTGCCGATACTAGTACAGCTAATGTGAAGGAATGGTACCTTGTGAAGGGCAGGTTGGGGAGCAGTTCTGGCCATTGACCAGCCCTGCATAACACCATCTGCTATTCACCTCCCATTTCCCCTTATACTTCTCAGAGTGAGTTTGACAATTCTCAGGACATCAAGGACTGCATCCTTCCATTGCTTCTTGAGAGAAGTAAAGTATTTTAGGAGAAACTGGAGTTAGACCAAACAAGAATATTATTTACAAAGTGGTATATTATAAATTAAAAAGCAGACTCTGGAACTAGACTTGGTCAGTTCAGCCATTTGCCAGTTGAGTAACTGCAAACAAGATGCTTAACCTCTCTGTTCCTCAGTTTGCTTGTGTGTTCAGTGTGGATGATATCTCTTCTGTTGTGAGGGTTGAAACTTTATGCCTGACATATAGTAAGAGCTGTACAGTATTAGCTATTATCTTCAATAGATAAAATTATTACTATATAGTTATGAAATTCTAAGCCAGGGAACGGTAAACTATAGGTTGTTGGTCAAATCCAGAATCTATCCTATTTTTGTATGGCCTGAAAGCAGGAATTTCACCTGTAAAGAATTTTAAGGAGGAAAAAAAGTATAAAAAAAAAAAAAAGTAAGGAGGAAGCAAAGAATATGGACTGCAAAGCCTAAAACATTTATTGTCTGGCCCTTTAAAAAAAAAAAAGACATTTATTTTAGAGTACACACACGGTGGGGAGAGGAGGGGCAGAGGGAAAGGGAGAGACAGTCCCAAGCGGACTCTACTGAGTGCAGAAGCCCACGCTGGGCTTGATCTCAAGGCCCTGAGATCAGGACCTGAGCCAAAACCGAGTCGGATGTTTAACCGACTGCGCCACTTAGGCGCCCCACAAAAAAAAAAAAAAAAGTTTTTTTTTTTTTAAATGAGGAAAGAAGGAAAAGAAGCAGAAAACAAACGCTAATATCACCCGAGAACGCACTGAACTGCAACAGTTTATACGTTTAAGGGGGAAAAAAGTGGCAACCTAGAGCAAGCGGAACCTTGCTGAGGATTCTGGGAAATGTAGTCCGCCAGAGTCGGGCAGTCAGAGCCACTTCCGCTACCGCGCGGAGGCGCTATAAGCCCGTGTTCCGCCAGGGATTCTGGGAAGCGTGGTCCCGGAGCTGCGACCGGTCCAGGCGCTTGTGCTGCGGGAGGGCGAAGCCGCGGTCAGTGGTACCTTCTGGGACGTGAGTCAGGCTGAGCCTCTGCGTCTCTGCCCAGTTCGCCTGGGCGTGGGACCTGCAGGTGCCGCCCTCGCTCTCAGGGAATAGAAGCCTCGGAGGGCAGGGGCGGCGGGGGGGCGTCACCTTGGTTTTAGGGCGGGTCGCGCGTCCCTGACTTGGCGGGCGGGGGTCGCGACCTCGGTTCCCCTGGCCTTCCACACTGCTACACGCTCTGCCGCCTTCTAGCGACACGTTCGTAGACTTGCTTAATTTCTCCGTTTCTCCTTCGTAAAGTGGAATTAAGGGTAGTTCCTCCAGAGGAGGCGTGTAGTGAGGTTTACGTGAAGCGTAAAGATGCTCGGAAGCGATCCCGGCACGGGAACAGTGGCCGGTTGTTACCAATGGGCGTTTTCTCTCCGAGAAGCTCTCAGCCCCTGAAAACTTCTGTGAGCCCGGGATGGGTTCAGAGCTGCAGCTGCAGCGTCGCTGGCCCTTCTCTGAGTCCCCGCGGGAAGCAGGGCTGTTTAGGATTCCTCCTGACTCCCCATGACCACACCCCTCTTTTTTAAAGGAAGGATTGGTCTCACCCCAGCTGGTGCCTGGGCTTGTCCACCGTGATTTATTCTGGACCAGAGGGAAAAAAAATTGTGGTATCTCCCAGCCTCTTTTCCCTTCTCCGCGCCCGAGTTCCCAGAGGGTGCAGAGAGGAGGAGGGAGTGACCCCCTGCCTCCTGCTGGTAACAGTGTCCCACCGTGAGAGAATTTAACATGATGTGCCATTTCTTTCTTTTTTATATGATCTTATTTATTTGAGAGAGAGCATGAGCGGGGGGAGGGGCAAAGTGAGAGGGAGAAGACTCCCCACTGAGCAGGGAGCCCGTGGCGGGGGCGGGGGGGGGCGGCTCCATTCCTGGACCCTGAGATCATGACCTGAGCGGAAGGCAGATGCTTAGAAGGCAGGTGCTTAACCGACTGATCCACCCACGCTCCCTGCTGTGCCATTTCTGCTCTCAAGTGGGGAACAGACTTCCTTCACTCCTAAGCAGATATTTTTCTACTGGGCACATGTTCAAATGTTTATAGAATAAATGGGAGTTAGATGAGACCTGTGTTGAAGAATGAGTAATAACAATTTGGTGACATGTTGAGTGCCAGATAGCTTTATATGCATCAATTAACTTAATCTTCCTAACACACAAATCTTCTGTGATTATCTGTACTTTACAGATGACAGCGTTGACAGGTGAAGAACTTAAGTTACTTATTTTCCCAAAGTCCAACAACAGGGAAGAGACAGAACTGGGAATTTGAGCACAGGCTGTCTGGGTTCTTGACCTTCATGCCATACACTTTTTCAGCCCTAAAATGGTAATTATGGGGCATCCCAGTTGGGTGGGGGCTGGCAGCCCAGGGGTGAAAGAATTCATCCAAGGCAGAACAGAGGAGATAGAAGTTTATCGAATACACTGCAAGAGAGGAGCAGGCAGGACAGCAAAAGAGAGACTGTTTGCCCCTGGGCAGTGGTGAGGGGCCACCGTTTTAGGGCTGAATGAGGAAGTATGGAGATGTATGGAATTTTCCCTTTTCTGGTAATCTTAGGCACTGTGCCTGGTTGTACGTAGCCCACTGGTTAGTTAGGGACTATGGCCATTTTGAGGTGGGTCACTTAATGAGTCTGTTTGCACTAGCTCGGTGGTCATTGTGGGCCCTTTTGCCTTGCTCAAGGTTTCATTGCTCAAGCCTGTTGCCAAAACACAGCCTCTACAGTAATCCCTATGTCTAGAGGAGGGAGGCCATTTGGTAATAATTTGGGACCTTAGAGGACCTGAAAGCTATGCTCATTTAATTACTTTCTTATTTTCTATGACACTCTGTTTTCTGATTATGGTGGTAGTTTGTGCTTATCATAGAGAAGTAGAGAAATAGATGAAGAAGGCCAAAAATGATCCGTAATCCCAGGATGTAGAGACAGCTGTAAACGTGTTAATGTATTTCTTTTTAGTTATTTCTGTGTATATGCATTTTTCTATGCTTCTCAGGAGTTGTATCATACTTGTAGTATTTTTATATTTGGTAACTTGTGACTGTGAACATTTTCAAACACAGATACAGACAAAATACTATAATGAATTCTCACATCCGTCAACCTTGGTCAACCTTCAACTGTTAGTCTAAGTTTTATCCATCTTGCCATATAATCCTCCCTCCCTTTTTTTGCTTGAATATTTTAATGCAAAAAAAAAAAAATCCAGACATTGAGGCAAGAGGATTTATACTAGATTATCATAAATATATGGACGTCGAGGGAGAGAGGACATAAACAATTCCAAAGTGTTTATGTGGTGATTAGGAAAATGGTGGTTAGTGAGAAAGCTAGGAGCCCTGTAAGACTTGCAGTTAAAGAGGGGCGCCTGGGTGGCTCAGTTGGTTAATCATCCAACTCTTGATTTCGGCTCAGGTCATGATCTCAGGGTCGTGAGATTAAGCCCTGTGTCAGGCTCTGAGCTCGGTGTGGAGTCGGCTTGGGATTCCCTCTCTCCCTCTCCCCCAGCCCTCTCATGTGTGTTCTCTTTCTCTGTCTCTCAAATAAATAAATAAAATCTTAAAAAAAAGAGTTGCAATTAAAGAAAAGAACATGACAAATTTAAGAGTCTCATGCTCTACCGACTGAGCTAGCCGGGCAAGAACATGACAAATTTAGTTTGTGCCTTTGGAATTTTTAATTTGCTCTTGGTTTCCTGAAGACAAATTAAGTGACAAAACAGTAAAAATGATCCATATAGATATTTTTGTCCTTTATCTCACTCTGTGGCTATATACAGAAGCCACAGCTTTTTCGGAGTATTCAAAAATTGATAGACATTTACTGATAATACTTCCATGTCCTAAAACAAACTTTCTTAGAAACAGACCAGGACTAACGCATCATCTCTGGATTTATCACCACGTCATAATAATGAAGGTGGTGAAAAGAATAACTAGCATTTATTGGGAGCTTATTATGAGTCAGGCAGAGTTTCCAGTGCTTTTTATGTATTAACTCATTTATTCCTCAAAAGAACCTTGTTATTATCCCCACGTTACAGATGAGATACAAGAAGATAAGTGGTCTCCAGAAGATCACTCAGCCAGTAACTACGGCACTGAACTAAAACCATCAGGTCTTTTTTTTTTTTTTTTTTTTAAGATTTTATTTATTTATTTGACTGAGAGAGACACAGCGAGAGAGGGAACACAAGCAGGGGGAGTGGGAGAGGGAGAAGCAGGCTTCCCGCCGAGCAGGGAGCCCGATGCGGGGCTCGATCCCAGCACCCTGGGATCATGACCTGAGCCGAAGGCAGACGCTTAACGACAAGCCACCCAGGCGCCCCTAAAACCATCAGGTCTTAACATAGCACCTCCCCATCGCCCCTTCCCCCCCACCCCCTGCCATGTTTTTCTTAACAGTATCAATCACCAGCTGACACATGATGCACATATCTGTTGGTTGGTGAATTATCTGTCTTCCCAACTATGATATCAGCTTCACGAGAGCAGGGACTTTGTTCACTGCTGTGTCTTTAATATATGGAATTGTGCCTGGCACGTAGCAGATGCTCAATAAGTGTTCGTTGAATGTATGAATGAATGTCCTTGGTGAGTAGTAATGAGGCTCTCAGCTAATATAATACAGGATGTGTCTTTATGAACTGTTCATTCGGTCATTTATATATATGTGTGTGTGTGTGTGTGTATGTACATATAATTATAAATATATATCTTTATAATATATATTATATTT
The DNA here is from genome assembly GCF_964656455.1 of Halichoerus grypus. Lineage (NCBI taxonomy): Eukaryota > Metazoa > Chordata > Mammalia > Carnivora > Phocidae > Halichoerus > Halichoerus grypus. Next base: position 50,400,098 of record NC_135726.1, read on the forward strand.
ATATAAATAATACTATATGTTTATAATACATACATATATATATATATATATATATATTTTTTTTTTTTTTTTTTTTTTTTTAAATCTCTATTAAGTGCCTGCTACATGTCATGAACTCTTCTGGGCACTGGAGAAAGAGCAGTGACCAAAATAATGCAGCTTACCTTCTGAAAAGGTGGATAGATATAAGCAAGATAAAGAAAACATCCATTAGTATGTTAGAGAGTGCTGAGACCAAGTATAAAAGGGGAGTGAATGGGACCAAAAGGGAAGTGGTGGGGTGGGGGGGTTTCAGTTACATAAATATGTCCGTGGAATAACATTTGAGTAAGGAACTGATGGTGCTGTATAAACAAACAAATAAATAAGTAACTTTAAAAATTAAATAAATACCTAAATAGGGTTTGCTTTACCCAGAGCCCAGGATTGACCCTTTTATGATTATTTTACCGTTAAGGATGACTGTGATGTTGCTTGAACAAAGCAAATAAAATAGGAAACCCAGAGGAAGAAATTGGAAGATAGAGTTCATCCTGTCCTTCTCCCAATTAGGAACAGCCTCAGAATTTTACAGCTCAGAGGAACCTCAGAGATTGAGGAGTCCAATCCTTGCCCAATGGAGTGTTTTTTCAGTCATTTTTTGATTCCTTGTGTTTTCAGTACTCAGTATATTCTGGGTGCTGGGGAGAAAAAGGTGTGTTAATCATCTCATAGGCAAAACAGATGCTTAACCACTAATTATCCCCTTGGTTGCCCCCCGGTGATGGAAGGCTTCTCGGAGTCCAGAAGTGGAGAGCCGAGCCAGGGACCCCAGACCTCACTTCCTTTCTCTCACTAAACACTGTGAAATGTCAGGTCTCCTTGCAAAACCCTGTTACTGAACAGAGCAGTAGGGGGAGGCAGAAAGAGGGCCAGCACAACGGAATTGGTGTTACAAATTGAGATTTCGTCCAGGTTTTGAGAAGTGGATCCATTGCTCTCATCTCTACTCAAGTACTTCTTCTTCTTCTTTTTTTTGTAAGATTTTATTTATTTATTTGAGAGAGAGAGAACACAAGTGGAAGGGAGGGGTAGAGGGAGAGGAGGAAGTGGGCCTCCTGCTGAGGAAGGAGCCCGATGTGGGGCTCGATCCCAGGACCCTGAGATCATGACCTGAGCTGAAGGCAGAAGCTTAACCCACTGAGCCACCCAGGCACCCCTCTACTCGAGTACTTCTGTCTGAAGTAGGAAGAGCCACGAACATGAGTGGATGCCACGTATTGGACGCTTATTTGTGTGTGTTGTGTTCATGGAAACCTCCTAACAACTCTAGATGCTAGATACTGTTATGATCCTATCTTACAGATGTAGAAAGAGGCACAAAGAGCTAGGAAGTCAGAAGAGTCGATGGTAGAATCCTGACTAACTGGCTCCAGTATCTCCCAGCAGATCACTTTCAGCAGACCTGTGCCCTCGGGCTCCCCTTTCTCTCATCCCAAGGGACAGCCTTCCTACGTCCTCTTCACGTTTGTGGTTAGAAACACGGAGACCATATAAAAACACGAGCTCTGGAGTCAAAGTTGGATTCAGGTCCATTGTCATCTCTCATAAGCTCTGGGACCTTCAGTAACTTAATCTTGTGAATCCCCCTCTTCCTCATCCATTACATGGGAGCAATAATCATCATATCATCACTTATTGAGAGTTTATATAATGTGCCAGGCACTGAGCCAAGGCTTTTTTCTTTTTTTGCTGTTTTTTGAACTTTAGGTGTATTTCACATATCATACCATTTACCCTTTTAACGTATATTCACAAGGTTGTATGACCACGACCACTATCTAATTCCAGAACATTTTCATCACCCCAAAAAGAAACCCCACACCCCTTAGCTATCACCCCTCACTCCCTGCTCTCTGAGCCCCTTGCAACCACTAATTCACTTTCTGTCTCTGGATTTGCTTAGGCAGCTTTGCTAGACTTGCTCACGTAATCCCCAGAGCAACACTATTCATTTAAATGAGAGACTGTCAAGTTTTTGTTTCAAATGAAAACATCTACAAGTCCTAATTTTAATTAGTTTTTCCTTACTACAGTGAGCATAGGAGAGGGGCAGGTACCACTGAGACTCTTCTAGCTGCGTGAGGAAAACTCAAGTATTCATACCTCCTACAAAACCAGATACTGATGTCAATTAAACATCATTTCAAGGCAACAGATTATTAAGTAATATAGCCAATCAGAATTATGGGCTTTCAGAGATAAAGGTGAATTTCTTTCTTTTTTATTTTAAAGATTTTATTTATTTATTTGACAGAGAGAGAGATAGCGAGAGAGGGGACACAGGCAGGGGGAGTGGGGGAGGGAGAAGCAGGCTTCCCGCAGAGCAGGGAGCCCGATGCGGGGCTCGATCTCAGGACCCTGGGATCACGACCTGAGCCGTAGGCAAACGCTTTACAACTGAGCCACCCAGGCGCCCCAAAGGTGAATTTCTTAAGACTAAGAATTGTAAGGGGCATCTGGCTGGCTCAGTCGGTGCAGTGTGTGACTCCTGATCTCAGGGTTATGAGTTCAAGCCCCACATTGGGGGTAGAGTTTACTTAAATAATAGATGGATAAATAGATAGAAGGAAAGAATTGTACAGGCTCTGAAATCTGGATGTCTTATAAAAGACTCCTTTACTGGAAATGATGGCAGAAGACATTTGCAAAGACAAATTTATGATTATAAATTTATATATTTATATACATATATATATAATCATAATTTTGTTACATCACCTACTTTTTTTTGCAGCTGCAGGGGAATCAGCTATAAGAGTTTCTCCCTCTACTCACATGTTGACCCTCACAACAATCCCATGAGGGAAGCACTGTTATGCACTTTTGTAGGTGACAGATTTGAGGCACAGATTTGTTTACAATTCCCACAGAGCAGCCGTCTGGGCAGGGCCTACGTCTCATGGCTTTTTTCTTTGCCAGTTCTGCCTTCCCAGGACTCTGCCCTCTCCCAGAAGCAGCCGGAGAAAATGACCAAGTTTCAGGTGAGTTGAGTTTTGATTTTTATCAAAATTGCATGCCTTTTTCTCAAAGATTAGACACATCTTTTTTCTCTTCTATGGGAAGGATAAAGGAGGAAAACAGGTATTTGTTATATGCCAGTTACTTCTTTTTTTATTGGTTCTCTTTTTTTGTTTCTATCCTTAGCTTTTGTTTTGGTTTTGGCTTTGGTTTTATTTTAGCATCATCTTCATTTCACAAATGATAGCTCAGAAATTTATAGATTTCAGAAAATTAAAAAAAAAAACCCACATTACTACACTGCGTATGTCAGCTGTTTTCCCCGTGCTATATTTATAAAGTTATAATTGCAGTATATGTACAGTTTCCAATTTTATATTTTCGCTTACTGTTACTATTTGAGTTTTTTTATGATTCAGCATTCTTTTATGTGCTCATCTTAAAAGCGTTTCTAGGGGCGCCTGGGGGGCTCAGTCGGTTAAGCGTCTGCTTTTGGCTCAGGTCATGATCGCAGGGTGTTGGGATTGAGCCCCACGTCAGGCTCCTTGCTCAGCAGGGAGCCTGCTTCTCCCTCTCCCTCTGCCGCTCCTCCACCCCACCTCTGCTTGTGCGCATACTCTCTCTCTGTTTCAAATAAATAAAAATAAAATCATTTTTTGAGTTACAGTTTACATATGATTTACATGTAATAAAGCATTTGATCAGTTTTGATGAATATGCACGCCCACATGACCACCTCCACAGTCTAGATGTAAACCATTTCTGTCACCACGAAAAGTTCTGGTTCCCTCATGTCCCTTCCCAATTAATCCCAGTCCCACACACCTGGCTGTAGGCAATGACCAATTTACTTTATGTCACTGCAGATTAGATTAATCTTAAGTTACTTGAGTTTCGTATGTTGGTCCTCAACCCTCTCGGGAGCTTCCCAGCTGTAATCTGAAATGGGCCCTGCACGCGGGAGGCAGGGAGAGATGGAAAAAAGGGGCAGGCCACTCCAGGTTGGTAGGTGGCAGTTTTACTAAGCAAAGGGAACTTACCTGTGAGGCTCGTCTTGGGCGGCAACAAGACAAATGGATCCCCTCAGCTGCCCTCCAAATCTTAGAAGTTTATAAAGAGGCCCTAACTGTCCTCAGTATACCGTGCAGATGTTTTCAACACCACATCATTATCTCAAATCTGTATCTTTGGAGCAGTCTGTGGGAGCAGGAAAGACAAGCAGAACCTACATCCCAAGGACAGGAGGGGGTGAGGAGCCTCCGAGTGCCAGGGTCCAGCTCACGGGTCATTTGGCAGTCATGTCTTTTTGATGATGTCCCCCCACATCATGTAAATGAAGTTACACAGTGTGTACTCATTTTGTGTCTGGCTCCATTTGTTCATCATAATGTTTTTGGACCCAAATCAATAGTCCTTTTTATTGCTGCATAGGTTTTCATAGTGTGGGTTTTCCACGGTTTGGTTATCCATTCACTCATTGATGGACATTTGGGTTGCTCCTTGTTTTTGGCTATTGAAAATAAACTTCTATAAGCATTTGTGTGCTAGATTTTTGGATGAACACAGGCTTTCTCTCTCTCTCTCTCTAAGTAACTAGGAGGAGAATATAATCTTTGGGCTTAACTTTGGTTTTAACTTTTTAAGAAAAAGTTAACTTTTTCTTAACTTTTTAAGAAATGCTTAACTTTTTAAGAAATTGTCAAATCATTTTCCATTGTGATTGCATATTTTATATTCTTTCCCCAAGGTGTTAGAGTTCCAGTTGGCTCCACACTTTTTCTAACATTTGATATTTTCAGTCTTAAATTTTAGTTATCCTAATGACAGTCATGTTGTGATATATCATTGTGGCTTTCATTTGTATTTTCCTGATGCCTGAGATGTTGAATGTCTTTTTTCTGCTTTTTGGTCATCTGCATCCTTTTTGAAAGGTTTGTTCAATGCTTTTGCTTATTTTTAAATTTAAGTTGTTTATTTGTATTGAATTTTAGTAGTTCTTTTAATATTCTGAATACAAGTCCTTTTGACCCATGAGCATTTAGATCTTCTTTCATTTATATCTTCTTTCATTTATCTGGGTCTTATTTCTTTCCCTCAGTCATGTTTTATAGATTTCAACATGTGGGTTTCTTACATGTATCTTGTTAAATTTATCCCTAAATGATTTATGTTTTTGGGGTGCTATTCTGAATGCTGTTGTTTTTGAAATTCAATTTCTATTTGTTTGTTGCTAGAATATAGAAATGTAACTGACTTTTGTATCTTGACTTTTCTAAATTTGCATATTAAATCTAGAAACGTTTTTCTAACCTGTCAAGATTTTCTACACAGACATCAGTAAATAAAGAGTTGTATTTTTTCCATTCCTGTCCCCATCGTGTAGACTGCTTTTTCTTTTCTTATTGCACTGGCTAAAACTGTTAGAACAATTTCGCTATATATAGCCTTTCCTTGTTCTTAATCTTAGGGAGAAAGCATTCAGTCTTCCACCACCTGGTGGGCTTTTTGTAGATGTCCATCATTGAGGTTGAGGAAGTTCCCTTCTAGTCCTACTTTACTCAGAGTTTTTATTATGAATGAGCATCAACTTTGTAAGTGCATTTTCTTTTAACAGTCAGATAGTCATATATTCCTTTGGTTCAATTAGATTCTTTGGAACCTTGTTTTTTAAGCTTGATTAGGGTGGGTGTGGAGTAACCTTTATTCCAGAGCAGTGGCTCTCAGGAGCAGCTTTGCCCCACCATGGGACATTTGGCAGTGTGTGGACATTTTGGATTGTCAGGACTAGACGGTGGGTACCATTGACAACTACTGGGCAGAGGCCAGGGATGCTGTTAAACATCCTGCAATGCACAGGATAGCGTCCAGCAATGAAGAATTGCCTGGTGCAAAATGTCAACTGTTGAGAAACTCTGTTCTAGAGATAGTTTAGCCCTTCTACTGAAGTGTGGCCCTTTTGTTGCTGCCAAATGTCCCTAATGATCAGTGAGGGCTTTCCATTTTCATTGTTTGGAATTCAGACACCTCTAAGTCCTACTAAGCTCTGGGAACCATTCAGCCCATCGCTCCTCAGATACTTTTTGCCTGGCCTGTGGAGTTCACTCCTATATTTGCACAGTTTGGTTTTTAGCACTAGACTCAAAGGGATTCCTGGGCAGATTTCCAGTGCTTTTCTTATGCATAATTCCCATTCTGGAACTCTGCTCCACATTTTCCACCTATCCAGTCTCCCCATTCTGATTTTTCTGTCTCTTCAGTCCAGCAAGGCTCTGTTTGGGTTCCCCCTTCCGGCACTTGCAGTTCAAAAGTTATCAATAGGCAAATATTTAGGGTGATCATAGGGCTCACCCCATTTGTTTCCTTCATTTCAGAGATCAAAGTATTCTGCTTTCAGTGTCTGAAAGCAGTTTCATATTTTTTTCTATTTTACTACTTATGATAGAAGGGCATGTTTGGTACCAGTTATTCTGTTAAAGCCAGAAACAGAGGTTTCTGTCACCTGCATTTTTGATGACTGCATCATATTTCAATGAATTGCTGTTCCTTAAAAAAAAAATTCCCGGTGTGCCTGGGTGGCTCAGTTGGTTGGGCGTTTGATCCCAGGGTCCTGGGATTGAGCCCCACATCAGGCTCCCTGCTCAGTGGGAGTCTGCTTCTCCCTCTCCCTCTGTGCACTCTCATGCTCTCTCTCTGGTAAATAAATAAAACCTTAAAAAAAATTTAAAAATTCCCTAATCCTAGACATTTAGGTAGTTTAAGATTTTTTTTTAAAGATTTATTTATTTGAGCGAGAGAGAGCCTGGGACAGGGAGGAGCAGAGGGAGAGGGAGAGAATCTCGAGCAGAACCCCTGCTGAGCATGGAGCCCGACAAAGGGCTCAATCTCACAATTCTGAGGTCATGACCTAAGCTAAAATCAAGAGTCAGATGCTTAACCAACTGAGCCACCCAGATTTTTAAAAAATGTTTTAGAGAACACTGCTATAACAGTTTTCCTGCATAAAAGCTTTGTTCTCAAAAAGCAGTTCTGGAGACTGCCACTTCTGGAAAGATGGAGGAGACATTATTCTTCCCACTAAGTAAAGGGCCAGAAGTCTTAGCCCAGAAGTAGTGAACTTCTCACCCCACCAGGTGTCAACAGAGTCCAAGTGGAGAATCTGGGCTTACATCCCCCAGCTGGCAGTAACAAAGCTCTGCTTCCCTTCCCCTTTGAGAGATATGTCAGAGGAGGCCTAGTGAAACAGAAGATTTAAATGAAATCCTGAGTCTGATTACAGAATACTCAAAATGTTCAAGTTTCAGTGGAAAATCATTTGGTATACAAGAACCAGTGAAATCTCAACTGGTATGAAAGACAATCAACAGACACAGTAAGATGATGCTCACTGATGTTAGTTCTCAGTTATAAGTGATATAAAATGTTAGTTGTCTGACTAAGACTTTTTTTATTGTGGTAAAATATACATAACATATATTAAGTGTACCACTCAATGGCATTAAGTACATTCACAGCGTTGTGCAACCATTACCACCACACATCTCCAGAAGTTTTTCATCTTCAAACTGAAACTCTGTACCCATTAAACAGTAACTCCTATTACTACCCCTCATCCCATTCTCTGGAAACCACCATTTTACTTTCTGTCTCTAGGTATTTGACTATTCTAGATACCTCATATAGGTAGAATCATATACACAATCCTTTTTATGACTGGCTTATTATTCACTTAGCATAATGTCTTCTAGATTCATCCACTTGACAAAGATTTTAAAGCAGCTATCATAGACATATTTTAATAAGCAATTATAGACATGCTGGGGAAAAAAAAAAACCCAAAATCTTAGCAAAGAAATAGAAGATATAAAGTAGAACCAAATGGAGATTTGAGAACTGAAAAATATAGTAAAAGAAATTTAAAAATTCAGTGGATGGGCTCAATAGCAGAATGAAGGGACAGAGGAAAGAACTTGAAAATAGAATAATAGAAATTATTTAATATGAATAAAAGAGAGAAAATAGACTGAAAAAAAAAGAACAGTCTCAGGGGCCCAGGGGACTATAACAAAATATATAACATTCATGTCATTGGGGTCCCAGGAGGAGAGGAGGAAGAGGGTGGGACTGAAGGAGTATTTGAAGAAATATGGCTGAAAATTTCCCAAATTTGCCAAAAGACATAAAACTACAGATTCAAGAAACTGAGTGAACCCCGAACAGGGTAAACTGGAAGAAATACACCAACACATCTACTGTCTTTTTTAACTTTAAAAACCCAATTTGGGGAGAAAATAAGTATTGTTTTGGTTTTGCTTTTCATAAAAATAATTTAACTTCTTGTTTAAACTAGATGTTTCTTTAAGCTTTGATAATGAGGAAGATAAACACACAAAGTATTCTGGGGTCTTCCTCCCTTCTCAGTACTCTGTTGTCATTAATAATAGTAGTAGCAATAATAAATGCAATAATAATAGCTAAAAAGAAAAAAAGAAGTACACCAACACATGTTCTAGTTAAACTTCTGAAAACTAACAAAAAAGAAAAAAAATTGTGAAGGCAGTCAGAGACATGATACCTTAGCTATAAGGGAAAAAACACTCAAAGACAGTGGATTTCTCATCAGAAACCATGGTGGCCAGAAGAAAATGGCACACTATTTTTAAAGTGCTGAATGAAAAGAACTGTCAACTCAGAAGTCTGTATCCAGTAAGGATATCCCTTGAGAATGAAGGGAAAATCAAGACATTCTCAAATTAAGGAAACTAATGTATTTGTTGCCAGTTATACTGGAAATATAAAAATTAAAAACAAATATGACCCAGGGCATCTGGGTGGCTCAGTCGGTTAAGCATCTGACTCTTGATTTTGGCTCAGGTCATGATCTCAGGGTTGTGATATCGAGCCCTGTATCAGGCTCTGCACTCAGCATGGAGTCTGTTTGAGATTCTCTCTCTCTCCCTCTCCCTCTGCCCCTCCCCCATCTCTCTCTCTAAAATAATAAATAAATAAATCTTTTAAAAAATATGGCTTGGGGTGTCTGGGTGGCTCAGTCAGTTGAGCATCTGCCTTCAGCTCAGGTCATGATCCCAGGGTCCTGGGATCGAGTGCTGCATCGGACTCCTTGCTTGGCGGGGAACCTGCTTCTCCCTCTCCCGCCTCTCCCCCCCGGTTGTGCTCTTTCTCTCTGACAAATAAATAAAAATAAAATCTTTAAAAAAAATAAAATTAAATAAAAAAATAATAAATATGACCCAACTATATGCAGTCTATAAGGAACTCACCTCAGGGGGCTCCCTTCTCCTTGCTAGATGGGATGCTACCTTATTCATGAATCACTTTATAAAACTAGATGTTCAAATTAAAAAAAAAAAAAAAAAAACACCTCACTTTAAATATAATGGTATCAGCAGGTTGAAAAGGAAAAGGATGGAAAAAGATATACCATGCAACATTAATCAAAAGAAAGCAGGGGTGACTAAATCAACGTGCAAGTGTACTCATACAGTTACCATATCACTTATAATTATATGAGTAAAACTTAGTTTCCATTGAGGACCTACCCTGTGGCAAGTGTATATGTTCTAAGCAGTGTACGGTGGAACTTCTTTGATGATGGAGGTAGTCTATATTGTACTGTCCAGTATGGTAGTCACTACCCACACGTGGCTCTGGAGCACCTGAAATGTGGCTAGTGCAACCGAGGGAGTGAATTTTTAATTTTATGTAATTTAAAATTTACACTTACATAGTCACATGTGAGTCACATGGCTACTGAATTGGACAGTACAGTTATAAAAATATCATGTATATTCCTATTTACATAACTAGGAATCTTGCAAGATGAATGCCATTACACAGATGAGGAAAATGATTGAGGATTTGTCTGTTGAAGATCTTACAGCTTGTGAGGGCCAGAGCTTGGGGATTTAAACAGGTATCATAGCATGAAAAACGGAACACTTTGACACTTTGAATGCTGTCATGTAGAGGTGGCACGTGCCTTCGGAGTGCAGAGGGTCCTTTGCATAGCTCCCCGGGAAGAGTGACCTGTTGGTTTGTCAGATTGTAGCAAAGTGACAGTCCCTTGACTTAGTGGTTGTGTGAATCAGAAAGGAAAGACAAAAATTATTTGACTCTTTTGGGACTAAATTGACCTAACATCTCTGGGACGATTTGGTAGTATCAATCAAATTATAAAATGTATATCCCCCACGATTCCAGAGTTACTGTTCTAGGGCACTGACTATAGGAATACTCACAAATGACACCATGTTAAATGTACAGGAATTATTTGTAATTGGTTGTTTTCTTTTTTTTAATTATGTTCAGTTAGCCAACATATAGTACATCATTAGTTTTTGATGTAATGTTCGACGATTCGTTAGTTGCGTATAACACCCAGTGCTCATCACAACACGTGCCCTCCTTAATGCCCATCACCCGGTTGCCCCATCCCCCACCCCCTCCCTTCTGCAACCCTCAGTTTTCAAATTTCAATTAAATTTTAAAATTTAACTTTAATTGGAAATTTTTAATTTTAAATTAGTTTTTAATTTTTTTATTGTATTGTTGATGTGACTGTGGCTAAATCTGTGGACATGACGCATGGGATGGAGAAGAGGAGGAAAGTACTCAGGTAGATCCAAGGCCCTCAGAATCCAGAACAGCTTCTCACCCATCCTCTCCACCTTCTTAGTGCTGCCTTGTCCCTACTGGCCATTGGTTATGAGATTGCGGTTGCCTGTGCTTGTTGTAGGAGATGGTGACATTCAAGGACGTGGCCGTGGTCTTCACCAGAGAGGAGCTGGGGCTGCTGGATTCCACCCAGAGGAAGCTGTACCGGGACGTGATGCTGGAGAATTTCAGGAACCTACTCTCTGTGGGTGAGCACAGGGGCCCTCTCTGACTCAACGTCAGCCCCCTGGAATGTCTTGGTTTCAAATGTGTAAGACTTGGGGACTCTTACAATGCTTCCCCAAACTTGGGGGAGGGGTCTCAGTTTCCTCATTCCTGTAGGACACCTTGTCTGTACCTTGTCTGTTTTTTGTCAGATTCCAGTTGGACATCTTGTGAGGTTTAAAATCAGTTGGTGAGTTACATCATTATTGTGTTGAATGAGATAGGTCAGAAATAGCGTAGCTCCTTGTCAGGAACTGCATACTGTGCAACAGAGATTGTGAGCAAAAGTGGGAAAGGAAATGTGACAGAAGTAGGTAATGGTTAGGATGAGGTCAACACATCTATGTGCTTGTGTACTGGATCACAACATAAAAGGTCTTTATTACAGCAGGCCATGGTCAGAATTTGGGAAAATACTACTTAAAGAGCGTAAAGATTGTAATTCTGGAATTAAAATCTATGCCTTCAATTTATTCACGTTGCACACATGCCATTTCTTTTTCATAGGATATGAACCCTTCAGGTTAGATACGACATTACCGTTGGGGAGAGAAGAGAAGCTTTGGATGATGGAGACACAAACCCCAGGGGATGGGCGTTCAGGTGAGAGGCGTGCAGCTCTGAGTCTCACCACCTCCCCGATGGCCAGCCCGCCCGAGCCCCTACCATTCATTACCCTGCCTCATCGCAGCAGCTTTCCCACTGCCTCCCTGCTCCTATGGGGCGGTCTGTTCTGCACACACATGAGGTCAGCGCATGTCATTCCATTTGTTCAGCCTCCGTGACCCCTGTCTTGGTACGACCAGCAGTCCTCATGGCGGCCATTTGAACAGTAGTGAGAAGGACTCCTCTGGGCTTGTCCTAACCTATGGTCTCTGCTTTGCCCTTGGTGAGCGCTGCCTCCTCCCTTTACGGAGTTACGTCCTCCCTGCTCTGGCCTTGCCTCTCTCCTCCTTTCCTTCCCTTCATTGTCCCCTTTTCTTTGCTCCCTTCTTCCTTCATTTATCTTTAATTTGCGTATCCCTCAGGTAAACCCAGCCTAAAATAACAGTAATCATAGTCATTCCTACTGGAGATAGCACCAAAAGCCACAACCAAATCAAACAAACAAAAAACCAGAAAAACCTATCTGCTAATCTGATGTGAGTAGTGAGGGGAAGGTCTTCCTGGTCCTTCGATTATTTCTTTTCGTGTATCCTTGTGCTGCATGAAGGTTTAATGCGGTCAGTCAGGCATGTTGGGTGCTCTTCCATCTGACTCGCTCCCTTGTTTTTATGTATAAACCTAACCTGGGGAGGTGGGATCCCAATTATTACGATTGTCTGTTTGCTTCTTAATAGGTAGCTTCCCAGTTGCTTTGCTTCCATGTACAAATCTGTACTTTTATTTTTTAATTTTGGGCTGATTTTTTATTGAAATATATCTTAGATACAGAAAACTGCACACATTATAAGCATACAGCCCCATGAATTTTCAGGGTGTAAAATGACTTATTTGTCTTACAGTTCTTTTTACTGAGGTACAATTTAAATCTACGTATCTTAAGAATGCAATTTGATGAGTTTTGACAAATGGATACTACTCTGTAACCCATATTCCTCAGAATGCTGAGCAAATCTTACAGCATATTCTATCCCCATGTCCCTTATTAAAAGTTCTTTTGGCAAACATCAGAATACCCCAGGATTTTGCATTTTGTCTGTCCATCTAGGTGCCCTACTCCATCATGAAGAATATTCTTGAGATCTGTTTTCACTGCACAGAAGCACAAACTAAAGGGTTTCTTCTCCCTTAATGATCTTTACAAACAGAAGCTCACAGAGAATGGTGCTAAGTGAATCCCACTGTCTTCGCTCCTCCTGGAGACAGTTCACGTGAGCAGAATAAGCTAGCATGATTAAAGGATTATTTCAGAACATTGTTAATGTCTACCCTAATTAGAAGTTCTATGGCACTTGTATTTTTTTTTTTTTTAAGATTTTATTTATTTATTTGAGAGAGAATGAGAGAGAGAGCACATGAGAGGGGGGAGGGTCAGAGGGCGAAGCAGACTCCCCGCCGAGCAGGGAGCCCGATGCGGGACTCGATCCCGGGACTCCAGGATCATGACCTGAGCCGAAGGCAGTTGCTTAACCAACTGAGCCACCCAGGCGCCCTCTATGGCACTTGTATTAACTATCTATTGCTATATAACAAATTACTCTTAAACTTATTGGCTTAAAACCACAAAACATTTATTTACAGTTAATGTGAGCCCAGGAATCTTGGGGCAAGTTTCTGGGTGGTTCAGGCTCAGGATCTCATGAAGTTGCTGTCAAGGAGCACCCCCAGAGCTGCAGTCCTCTGAGGGCTTGATGGGGCCGAAGGGTCTGCTTCCAAGATGGGCTCATTCACATTGTTGGCAAAATACCTCAGTTCCTTGCTGGCTATTTGGGGGTCTCAGTTCCTTGCCAAGTGGGCCTCTCCCTGGGGCTGCCTGAGTGTCCTTAGAACATGGCACCTGGTTTCCCCAAGAGCTGTGGAGAGTGGAAGGCAGAAGCCACCATGTCTTCTATGATCTAACCTTGGAAATGACATAGCATCACTTCTGCCATATTCTGTTGGTTTCATAGACTGATCCTGGTACATTGTGGGAGGGGACCTCTATAGGGGCATGGATACCAGGAGGGGGACCGCTGGAGACCATCTTGTGTGCTGACCACCACAGCACCTTTTGTACAGATATGAATCCACAAAACCTAAAAGATGAAATTAACCGTCCAGGTTTACCAGAAAATCCAGCCAAATTAAGTGGCCACAATGGTCATAGGGTTTTTACTCCCATAGGATGTGTCCACCATGGGATTACATTTTCCAGGTTTTTTTCTAGTTACAATGTTCATCAGTTGACTATTATATATTAGGACTTCATTGAAATAAGGGGGAATCCTCTCAAATCTAGCTTGTTTAATGTGTGTTTTCTGGCTAAATTAAGAATATAAAGGTACCATCTCATGGATTCATTATCAAGACAGGAAATATTTCCTTTTGCAAATACATTCTTTTCACTTTTCAAGAATGTCCTTTCTTTTTTTTTCCTGTGGAAACTCTTGGCATCACATGATAATCCACCTGTAAACACTAAAAGACAGATTCAGCCTTTTCTAGCCATTTTTGGCTTGTCCTATACAAATATGCAGGTAGTGTAATGTAACCATGATTTTAAGGCTTACAAATACATAGGATTTTGTAGCTTTTATACCCCTGCTGCAGAAAAGGCAAGAATTATTTAAGTGATTATTTTTATGAACAAGGAAGTAAAGTTTCTCCTCTGTATAATCTTTCTGGGACATCTTTTTGTTGCTCTGTAGCCTTGTATTTCTAATTTGACCTCAGTAAACATTAGTCTTGGTATAGTTGGAAATGAGTCTCCTTGGCCCTTAGTGGGCAGGAGTCTACTCATTAGCTCTTCATTTCCATAGGCATGAAAAAACCAGTGGTAAGGTCAAGCTGAAGTCTTCACTGGTTGAAAAAGGTCTCGTAGTGTGATTGACCTGTGAAATATTTCTGTCTCTGAACAAACATTCACTTGTCCACATTTTCAACTCTGAATCCTCTTTATCCTTCCAGGCCTCAGGAATCAAAACGAGATAGAGACTTTTCAAAAAGTAGGATTAAGATACCTTTTACATGAAGATGTTATATGCTGGCAGATATGGGAACAATTCACAAGTAAATTAACCAGAAATCAAGACTCAATGATAAATATGCAAAGCAAGAAGTCCAACTTGCCAAAACTAGGTGATTCCTCCTGTCAGATATGGGCAAGAGGATCTCCTCAGGTTTCTGAAGATGAAAACTATGTAATAAAGCTTCAAGGGGAGAGTTCCAATAATATCAGAAGTCAAGAGTTTCCAATGAAGACCACTGGGGATTTCTGGAAGAAAATCTATCTGAGAGAGTCACACAAGTATCAGAGTAGGTGTCAGCAAGTTGACGTAAAAAATAAACCGTGTAAGTGTGACCATTGTGTTATGACAAGGATCTCACATCATTGTGATGATCAGGAAGTACACAAAAGCAAGAAGGCTTATAGCCACAATAACTGTGGAAAAGACTTCATGAGGAAATCATGCCAACATAGTATAACCCACTCAAGAGAGAAGCACCACGTATATAGTGAGTGTGGGGAGGACATCGGTGAGAGCTCAGTGTTTTGCATTTGCCAGAGTATTCATGCAGGGGAGAAATGTGGTAGGAATGATAAGTGTGATGGGGTCTTCAGTCAGGGCTCAGACCTGCAAAATCATCAGGGAGTCAATAAAGGAGAAAAGCCCTACAAATGTCAGATATGTGCTAAGAGCTTCAATCAGAACTCCTGTCTTCCCACCCATGAGCCCCTCCACCTAGGAGGGGATCTGTATAGGTGTGGCATGTATGGGAAGAGCTCCAGTCATAGCCTAGATCTCAACGTTCGCTGTATAGACGACACTGGAGAGAAATCCTCTAAATGTGAGATGTGTGATAAAGGCTTCAATCAGACATCGCAACTTCAAGCCCATCAGAGAGCCCACCCTAGAGATAAAACCTACAAATGGGAGGCATGTGACAGGCTAGTTAATCAGAATCCTGGTCCTCATCAGAGAGTTCACACTGGAGAGAAACCATATAAATGTGAGGTATGTGGGAAGGACTTCAGTAAGGCCTCAAATCTTCAAGCCCATCAGAGAATCCACACTGGAGAGAAGCCATATAAATGTGATGTGTGTGATAAGAACTTCAGCCGGAATTCCCATCTTCAGGCCCATCAGCGAGTCCACACAGGAGAAAAACCATACAAGTGTGACACATGTGGTAAGTACTTCACTCAGATTTCACATCTTCAGGTCCATCAGAGAGTCCACACAGGAGAGAAGCCATACACGTGTGAGACATGTGGTAAGGGCTTTTGTCAGAGTTCACATCTTCAAGACCACCAGAGAGTCCACACTGGAGAGAAACCCTACAAGTGTGATATGTGTGGGAAGGGTTTCAGTTGGAGCTCCCATCTTCAAGCCCATCAGAGAGTCCATACTGGGGAGAAACCCTACAAATGTGAAGAATGTGGGAAAGGCTTCATCTGGAACTCATATCTTCATGTTCATCAGAGGATCCACACAGGAGAGAAACCCTATAAATGTGGCATGTGTGGTAAGAGCTTCAATCAGACCTCACATCTTCAAGCCCATTGGAGAGTCCATACGGGAGATAAACCCTACAAATGTTTTCACTGTGGTAAGGGCTTTAGTAAAAGTTCACGTCTGCAAGTTCATCAGAGAGTCCATAGTGGTGATAAATCCAATACACACGATGAGTGTGATAAAAGTGTTCTTCAGAATGTAGACTTCTCATTTTCATCAGAAAATCCACGCAGCAGAGACTATTTATAAAATACTGTGTTTTAATAATTCGGGAGTGAGCTGAATTTTTTTATAGTCCTCTGAATTCTGCTGGAGGAAACTTATTTGTTGTGTGAATGTAGCCAGTATTTCCAGCAGAGCTCAAAATTTCACAGTCCTCAAGACACAGAAACTGTGAGAATGGTGCAGTAAGTTTCAGTCAGAACCTTCACATTCAATCTAATCAACACAGGAGAGAGGCCTTAAAAAGGATAAGTAAGATCAGGACATTAGCAAAAGTTTACTGATGGACATGACAAATCCATGTCCACTAGAAGAGAAGCTCCATGGGGGCAGGAAGTTTGTTTACTGCTGAATGACCATGACCTCAAACCAGTGCTTAACAAACAGTATAAATGTCTAACTTGGTGGGAGAAGAAAACCTACTATAAATAAGACAAATACTTAAAAATTGACCCAGTTAGTCATAATCAGTTGTACCAAGAAAAGGATTCTTTATTACTATTATTATTATTAATTTATTTGAGAGAGCATGAGCAGCAAGGGGGAGGGACAGAGGGAGAAGCAGACTCCCGGATAAACAGGGAGCCCAACACAGAGCTCGATCCCAGGACCCCAGGATCATGACCTGAGCTGAAGGCAGATGCTTAACATACTGTCATGCAGGCGCCCAGGAAAAGGATTCTTGTTAGAAGTTTTAAAACAATTGAAGGAAGTGACAACTTCATAAAAATACATAAAATCATGCGACTTGCAATTTGAGTGTAAGATTTTTTTTTCAGTTGACTCCTGTCTGCACATCTTCACTTTTCCAGCCGTAATAAGCTTAGCTTTTCATCTTACCATTTAAGACTTTCCCTGTACATCATCAGTTTGTATAGCATACACCTCACTATCTCTTTTGGGTCTTTTGTGGCAGGAACAGACAGAATGAAAAAAAGAGGAACTTGTTTTTAATTCCATAAAAGATCATGAGAAAGGGGTGTGGAAAAGGGGAACACATTTTAGCATGCATTTTGGACATTGAACTAAGCTATTAAGGCACAGAGCATTTTGGATAGCACCCCACACTTCCTAGCTGCTTCAGTAGCTTTCAAGTTTGCTTGGTTGAACAGTATACTTTGGTGTATATTTATTGGAGAGAGAGAGAAGTTTCCCACAAAATTTTTTTTTTTTTTTTCTGGACCTTACCTTCCAGGACACTGGATATTCAAGTTCCATGTTACCAACAGAAATCCAGTGCCCGTAACACTGTGCTTTGTTGGGACACCTGGGTGGCTTAGTCGGTTCAGCAGCTCGGGTCATGATCCCAGAGTCCTGGGATCGAGTCTCACTTCAGACTCCCTGCTCCATGGGGAGCCTGCTTCTCCCTCTGCCTGCTGCTCTCCCTGCTTGTGCTCGCTCTCTCTATGTCTCTCTGACAAATAAATAAATAAAATCTTTAAAAAACAAAAGCCAAAACAAAACAAACCCTGTGCTTTGTCATTACCAGATCCTCGCGTGGGCTACTGGATCTCCTGGCTCTTTATAGCAGAATGTTTTCGGTTGTAAGAAATAGAAAACCCAGCTCAAACTAGCTGAGACAAAAGGAGAATTTATTGGTGTGCATAATTAAAAAGAATATGGGTAGGACAGGACACAGGCCCAGTTGAAATGGCTCTGGATCAATTCTTTTGTGATTTCCTCACCTCTGCCCTTCTGGTTGAGTTGGTTCTCACATTCGTTTTTTTCCAACCCACTCTTAGGAAATTTATTTAAAGAACTGACACTCCATTAACTCTTCTAGCACACACCCCCCTTTTCTATATACTTCTAAAGCAGTTGTTCTCTGAACTTCTTGTCCCTGTTAGTCAACCTAGAGGTTTGGCATTTTCCTAAATATACCATATCTAAATGCAAATATTTATAGGGTTACTGTGAGTTACCATTTGCCATTTTTATCATGCATCTGTGTTCTGGAGAAACTTTTTCTTTTCTCCTGTGTAAAGTCAGACTTTTTTTTTCTAAAAAATAATGCCTGAAATTTTTAGATAAACAAAATAATTCAGAAAAGGCATGAATGTAAGGCTGCTGACATACATAAACAATACTGGACATTTTTAGGGTATCTGTGCATATGGATGCAGATCTATTCAGTTTTACAAAACTAGGATAATATACATACTATGTTGTAACTTGATTTTCTTAATATGTTGGAAGCATTTTCTATCAATATTGGTCTATAACATTTTAATTGTGTGGTATTCCAGTAATGCAGACATACCACATTTTAACCAATTTCCTACTGACGATACAAGAACGTTGTATCTTCTAAGCAGTTCAGTGAAAATCTAGAACAGTGACATCCATCTTCATGTTCTTGTGAAGAAATTTCTAGAACCAGTGTTGTATCCAAGAATAATCACTTTTAGATTTTGGTGTATACTGGGGCAGTTTTCGAAAAGTACACAAGACTGTTTCCCTAGGATATACAATCTTGATGAGATAAAAAATGGCCTCCTGGTATTTGTCTTGCTTACCAGAAGAAAAGAAATCCTCTGTGGATAAAGATACCAGACAGAGCCTCCACATATATTGATAAGCAGTGTCTGGCATTAAAACCTAAATTCTTTTCAGGAAAAATAAAGGTTAAATGACCCCAAAACAAAAAGGTGATCGAAACTAACCCATAGTGATCCAAAAATTGGAGTTATCAAACATGAATTTTAAAATAACTTTTATTATGGTCATGAAAATATGGAGAATTTCACTGGAGAACTGCAATCTATCAAAAAAAAAAAATCAAACAGTCCTGGATTTGATAAATACAGCAACTCATTAAGAATTTAGAAGATGGCCTTAAAAGCAAATTAGATGTGGCTAATGCTGTTTATTCTCTAGCCTGAAAGCTCAGTGGACTGAGGAACTCCAAGGCAGACATCATGTTTTATTGTGTAATGACTGTGCAGTGAATGTTTATAGAAACAATGAGGCTTCAGAGGATAGGATCTTTGCTGCAGAGAATGAGTTTTGGGAGCCCTTTGGGCAACAGGTCCCAGGCAGACATGAACAAGTCTTGCTTTTGAAGGTCAAACCAGACAACTCTGCCAATAAAAATCCTTCCTCAGATTTCTTTCCAAATCAGTAATTCTGGAACTTCCTGTCCTTGGTAATTAGGGCTAGGTAGTGTGGCTGCACTTGGGAGACTTAGAAAAGAAAAAGAATGTGGAGGATTTGATTCAGAAGCACAAGAAGAGAGGTGAGAATGACAAGGGTCTCAGGTCGGGGCAGTCTTTGCAGGTAAGAAGAAAGGTGAAGGTATCTTCAAGGAAAAGGGTGTATGAGGAAATGTTTCGGGTAGGGAGGAGCCAGTTGTCATAGCTGATTAAATGTTACACTTCCTACCAAGTTATTCCCAGACTGAGTAGTCAGGAGGGTCAGGCAGACCTGGTTTTATGGATTCTTTTCTGTCATTTGCCTTCTCCTGTTCCAAAAGAAGACATTCAGAGAATTCCAGGGAAGTGAGATGTCTTTTCTTCATTATATACTTTGCCCAGTCTCAGAGATGGATAAGTCTGTCCAATGAAGAAAGCTTAACATCCACGGGGGGTTGGGGGAGTAGTACTGCAGGGACACCATTCTTATGTATTGGAGCCTCAGTGAAGCAAGTGATGGTAAATCCTTATTGTAACATAAGAAAATAGGCTTGAGAAGGTTAAAACCATGCCCTCGTTCACTCAAGTAGCAGGATTTCCACAGGTTGTCAAAATTCAAGATTTTAATTCTTAATTATGAAAAATCTCAAAAAGAGAAAATATAATGGTTCCCCACATACTCATCTCTCAAATTCAAGTTACCAGGATTTTACCACATTTGCTTAATCTTTCCCCTTTTACTTTTTACTTTAAATGCTGAGATAATTTAAAACAAATCCCTGATATATTAGTTCACACCTATCTATTTCAATAGACATCTCTTTAATATTAGCTATATTTTATAAAACCACAAAGCCATTATCAAACCTAACAAAATAATCAAATTTCTGTGATTGCTTCAAATGTTTCATTTTAGTCTAGTTTTTTTTTTCTTAATTTTTGTTTTATCTTATCCTCCATATTTTTTTTTTTTTTCTAATTTTGGTATTGGGATTATATTGGCCTCTTCTATTTTCAGGAAGAGATTGTGAAGAATTAGTTCTGATTATTCTTTAAATATTCGGTAGAATTCTACAGTGAAACCATCTGGGCTTGGGTATTGTGCCTAAGAATACAAATGTGAACTCAGACTGCTGAGGTTTAGATACTGGTGTGACCATCTAAAAGTTGTGTGACCTTATACAGGTAAATGAACCTGTCTGCCTCTATTTCTTCATTGTTAAATGAAGCTAATATTTGGAATGTTATGAATGAAAGACTTAATACATGTCAAGCAGTGGAAACTATACCGAGCTCACAATAACGACTCATGGATCTTTGTCTCACTAGTCTAATAAATGGTACACACACAAAACCTTGGCAAACAATTCTTTTTTTTTAAAATATATTTATATATTTATTTATTTATTAAAGATTTTGTTTATTTATTTGACAAAGAGAGAGAGCATGCACACAAGCAGGCAGAGGGAGAGGGAGGCAGAGAGAGAGAGGCAGAAGCAGGTTCCCTGCTGAGCAGGGAGCCCGATGTGGGACTCGATCCCAGGACCCCGGGATCAGGACCCAAGCCGAAGGCAGACGCTCAACCAACTGAGCCACCCAGTCGCCCCCATTTCTAATATATTTAAAATATTTCCTGGTCAGTGTTTTTGAGAAATTTAATCTGTTTACTGCATAGCATTTGGGACATTTGGATTTGAGTCCTATTGCCTCACTGATGATGTATGACTTTGGAAGGTTTCCTAACCATTTATCATTAGGCGTTAAGTTTCTTATCTATGAAAAGAAGTTGCTTATATACTTGGTATTTTTCTTTCAGTTAAAAAAGAGAAGTTGAAAGCTTTGCATCTGTTATTTTAGTATATGCTGTAACAGCATTTTTTGATTAAAAAGATGCAGTCTTCACTGTAAAACTGAAAAATACATAAAAGCACAAAGATTAAATATGGAATTTTTCTATCTATAAAACTATATTTGTATCTATTTTTTAAAAAAGATTGGGGACATACTGTAACCCATTTTGGTTATGTTTTTTCACTTGACAGTGAACTATTCTGAATATTTCTACATGTTATGATTTATAAATAACTGAATGGAATTATATTATGTTTTAAAAATACTTTTATTAGGGGCGCCTGGGTGGCCCAGCTGGCCAAACATCAGACTCTTGATTTCAGCTCAGGTCATGATCCCAGGGCTGTGGGACAGAGCCCTGTGTTGGGGTCTGCAGTGGGTGTGGAGCCTGCTTAAGATTCTCTCTCTTCCTCTCTCCCCCTGTCCCTCCCCGCCCCACCCCTCTCTCTAAAAAAAAAAAAAAAAATTATTAATCCATTTTTATTGAACATTTAGTTTTTTAATTATTTTACTATGAATAATGCTATTGTTGACATTCTTATAGATTAATCTTTGTACAGATACTTGATTATATCTTTAGCATAAATTCTTAAGTATGGAATTATTTAAATCTTAAATGCATTTTATTTTATTATTTTATTTTTCTATTGTTACGTTAATCGCCATACATTACATCATTAGTTTTAGATATAGTGTTCCATGATTCATTGTTTGTGCATAACACCCAGTGCTCCATGCAGAACGTGCCCTCCTTAATACCCATCACCAGGCTAACCCCTCCTCCCAACCCCCTCCCCTCTAGAACCTTCAGTTTGTCTTTCAGAGTCCATCGTCTCTCATGGTTCGTTCAGAGTCCATCGTCTATCATGGTTCGTCTCCCCCTCGGATTTCCCCCCCTTCATTCTTCCCCTCCTGCTATCTTCTTTTTTTTTTTCTTAACATATATTTTGGCAAACAATTCTTAATAGTTACATACCAAAGCAATCCCCTGAGATCAAAAATAACACAAGAATGTCTACTATCACATATTATCTATAATTATGGATATTAGCCAGTGCAAGAAAACAATAACTAAACAAGGAGTAGAAAGAAAATGAATTATTTGCAGATATTACCATGTATGTAGAAAATCCAAAAGAATCTACAAATAAAATAGAGGGGCGCCTGGGTGGCTCAGTTGGTTAACTGATGGACTCTTGCTTTCAGCTCAGGTCATGATCTCAGGGTCGTGGGATCAAGCCCCACCTGGGGCTCCACCCTGAGCATGGAACCTGCTTAAGTTTCTCCCTCTCCTCTCCCTTTGTGCCTCCCCCCCCCACACACATGCTCTGTCTAAAAAATAAAAATAAATTTAAAAAATTTAAAAATATATTAGAATTAGTAAACTTAAGCCACAACATACAATAAAAATAAAAAATTCAATAGTATTCCTATATACTAACAAAAATTACAATATTAGAAGTAAAAGAATTTATAAAGAAATTGAAAGTGGGGCATCTGGGTGGCTCAGTTGGTTAAGTGTCTACCTTCAGCTCAGGTCATGATTCCAGGGTCCTGGGATTGAGCCCTGCATGGGGCTCCCTGCTCAGCGGGGAGTCTGCTTCTCCCTCTCCCTTTGCCCCTCACCCCACTCGTGCTCTCTCTCTCCCTCTCTCTCTGTCTCTCAAATCTTTAAAAAAAAAAAGAAATCGAAAGTATCAAATAGGCAGAACTAAACCTAATGAGAGAAATGTGAGATCAACACAGAAAACAACAAAACATTACTGAGAGAAATTGCAGACCCAAACAAATGACAGACAAAAAGATAATCAAATCTCTTCAAGTTGATCCATAGATACAATATAATCTCAATAAATAACCAAGCAGGGTGTGTGTGTGTGTGTGTGTGTGTGTGTGTGCAATTTTATGTAGTTTTATTAACTACCACTACAATCAAGGTACAGAGCTGTCCCATCCCACACCCACTCCCCCACCATCCCTCAGCCCTGGCAACCGCTACTCTGTTTTCCGTCACTACAATTTCATTTCAAAAATGTTACATACTATATGCTCGCTAACTGAACATAATAAATAAAAATAAGTATCTTGCTACCCTTCAAAACAACGTTACATAAATGGAATCCTACAGTGTGCAAGCTTTTGAAATTGGCTTTTTTCATTCAGCATAATGACCTGGAAATCCAACCAAATTGTTGCTTGTATCAGTAGTTTGTTCTGTTGACCTTAAACATAAAACAGTTATTTTACCACCAAATATGGGTTTATTCGGGAATAGCAGAGAATTGCAATTTGGGGCAAGCAAGCTGCAGCAAAAACCACAGGCCAATCCAACAAAGGAGAGGAATGTTATTTTATGGAGAAGGAGGAAGTTGGAAGAGGTCAGTCACTTCAAAGGAGAGTCCATTGGACAAAGGCAATAGTTCGGGGTGATGACAATCTCTCATTGGCTGAGTTGCTGTCTTGTAGGAGAGACAGTGTATGATACAAGATGCAATGTAGACTTTCCCTGTTGGAGCCTCTAACTGATGATTCTTTCCTGTTGAGAACTTCTGTTGGGGTCTGTAATTGACACTTTTTAAAAAAGATTTTTACTTATTTGATAGACCCAGGGAGCACAAGTGCGGGGAGCAGCAGAGGGAGAGGGAGAAGCAGGTTCCCCGCTGAGCAGGGAGCCCAACTCGGGACTTGATCCCAGGACCCTGAGATCGTGACCTGAGCCAAAGGCAGACGCTCAACCTACTAAGCCATCCAGGCGCCCCTGCAATTGACACTTCTTGACGGTGAGTGGGACGGTGTGAGAGCTCCCCCTTCTGGCCTCCTGACTCCATTTTAGTGAGGTTTCCTTTTGTTAATTTTCATAGTTCCTTCGAGTGCGGACTGGTATCCCATGGGGTAGATGTACAACAGTTTGTTTAACCATGCACCCGTTAGAGGACATTTGGGTTGTTTCTGGTTTTTGATGTTATGAATAGAGCTGCTGTAAACACTCACATACAGGTTTTTGCATAAACACAAGTTTTTGTTTCTCTGGGATAAATGCTCAAGAGTGCAATGTAAATGCATGGTTTGTTTTAAACGAAATTACCAAACTATTTCCCAGAGTATCCATGATATTTTATATTCCTACCAGCAACGTATGAGTGATTCAGTTTCTTCACATCTTCACTAGCGTAGTGTTGTCACATTTTACATTTTGGGTCACATTGTCTGAGAGTCTTCCAGAAAGTCTCTACCAATATACTCTGACAAAAGGTTCATGAGAAACGTATTTCTCTATCCCGTTACCAAATAGTAAGCACTGTCAACTTCCCTGTGTCAAATATAAGGAAACAAAGAGAGGACAGAGGTTGTAAAAGATATTCATGACCTCTGACATCTGGGAACTTGGGTTTCTGTAGGGTTTTCACCATTCCCTCAGCGGTAAAGGCTATGCACGATGCCTAGACTGTGCAAATAACGTGGTTCATGCTGAACACTAGCTTTCCTTCTGGGTGTCAGGAATTTGAACATGGACAGGCAGCGTGTGCCTGTGTGACCAGCCTGCAAGAGAAACCTTGGGTACTGAGTGTCTAATGGGCTTCCTCCATAGACACACTTCACAACACTTCACATGTCTTGTCACGACTTGTTGCTGGGGAATTAAGGGTTTCCTGTGTGACTCCATATGGAGAGGACTCTTGGAAGCTTGGATTTTTTTTTTTTTCTAGACTTCACCCCATGAAACAAAGTTATAGATAAACCAGACAAAAAAAAAAAGAAAGAGAGAGAGAGGGTAGAGGAGGGAAGCACTGAGCTTCCCCGATAGACAATACTCGGTGGCATTGTCGCAACCTCCCTCCCCGGCTCTTGCTAACCCTGTAGATGTTCGATCTACTGCTCAAGGTTTGAGCAAGCTTGCAACGAGAGGGTAAAAAGGGGGACTTTTAAAAAAAGATTTGCTTATTTATTTGAGGTGGGGAGGGGCAGAGGGAGAGGGAGAGAGAAACTCAAGCAGACTGTGCTAAGCATGGAACCTGATGCAGGGCTCCATCTCATGACCCTGAGATCACGACCTGAGCCAGAATCAAGAACCAAGAGTTGGACGCTCAACTATCTATACCACCCAGGCGCCCCAAAGGAGGACTTATAAAGATACAGCTTTTGTATTTTGTGGCTATTGCCCCTGGGTGTATGATAAGAACTGATGCAAATTTATGTGCTTATAACCTAAACACTAGAGGGATCATCCCAATCAGGGGAAACCGCAGAGAATGTGTCAGGGGCCACACTCCCTTGCTTCCTGCTGCCTGTGAGCAGGCTGAAATTTCAACTTTGAATTTTGGGAACAGAATGAGTCTCTGTAAATGATGATTTTTGCTATGAGTCTTGCCTCTTGGAGCCTCTGGGGAAAAGGAGGCAACGTGAAAAGAGAGGCCATCTCCATGTGGAGATACACTTTTGGAGTTTTTAAAAGATTTTAGTTGGTAATGAGCTCTTGGGAAAATCAGATATCTGACCCTGAGAGGCAGATTACTTCTCCAACCTGGTGTGCGTATTTTTGAGAGGTCAGTTTGGACTCTAAGAATGACAAGGTAGAAAGGGCTTCGGACATCTTTACTTGGACTTGGGCACAGCTGTCTGACCCTGTAGTCTCAGCGTTGCTCCTGCCAGGGAAAAGCAGCCGGCTTTTTTGGAATGCTGAAATCGCAGATCCTCATTGCCTGGATCTGTCTCTGGGCTGAAACGCAATACTTGTCTGCCTGAGCTGTTTCAGCCCCAGCGTGTACTGTGCTGAATTGAAGTGGGATGGAATTGCTCCACTCAGGAAACTAGCTCAGACTATGTGACCCTTGCACCCCTCTGGGGGACCCTAAACTGTGACAAAACATCATGGGTGCTCCTGCTTCTGGGTATATACCCAAAGGAAATGAAAGCAGATTATGCAGGAAATGCTGCACCCCCATATTTATTGCAGTATTATTCACAATAGCCAAGATATGGAAACAACCCACGTGTCCACCAACTGATGAATGGATAAAAAAGATGTGGTGTATATATACAATGAAATGCTATTCAGCCATGAGAAAAAAGGAAATTCTGTCATTTGGGACAACATGGATAAACCTGGGGGACATTATGCTAAGTGAGATAAGTCAGAGAAAGACAAATACTATATATATATTTTACACATATATATATATTTTAAGATTTGTTTATTTGAGAGAGAGAGTGAGCCTAATATGGGGCTTGATCCCAGGACCCCGAGATCATAACCTGAGCTGAAACCAAGAGTTGGCTGCTTAACCAACTGAGCCACCCAGGTGCCCCACTATATATTTTTTATATGTGGAATCTAAAACAAAACAAAACAGAAAACTGAAGTCATGGGGCACCTGGGTAGCTCAGTTAAGCATCTGCCTTTGGCTCAGGTCATGATCCCAGGGTCCTGGGATTGAGCCCCACCCACATGGGGCTCTCTGCTCAGCATGGAGCCCGCTTCTCCCTCACCCTCTGCTGGCCGCTCTGCCTACTTGGGCACTCTCTCTCTCAAATAAATAAATATATAAAATATTTTTATTTTTATTTATTTTTTTAAAGATTTTTTATTTATTTATTTGAGAGAGAGAGAATGAGAGAGAGAGAGCACATGAGAGGGGGGAGCGTCAGAGGGAGAAGCAGACTCCCTGCCGAGCAGGGAGCCCGATGCGGGACTCGATCCAGGGACTCCAGGATCATGACCTGAGCCGAAGGCAGTCGCTTAACCAACTGAGCCACCCAGGCGCCCCTATATAAAATATTTTTAAATAAAAAACTGAAGTCATAAAAGCAGAGTAAAATGGCAGTTACCAGGGGCTAGCAGTGGGGGACTGGGAGAGATGTTGGTTAAGGCTACATCTGGTTACCAAATACACAGTGCAAGGATTATAAACAACATAACTGTATTATAAACATTAAGCTTGCTAAGAGACTAGATGTTAAGTGTTCTCAACCCTAGAAGAAATGATAAATCTGTGACACCATGTTAACTAATGCTACAGTGGCAATCCTATTGCGATATAAATGTATCAAATCAACATGTTGCACACCTTAAATTTACACAATGTTATATGCCAAATATATCTCAATAAAAAAAAGTGGATGCTGCTGCGCCCTCTGGATCCCATGGAAATACCCCCAGCGAAGGGCTTATTGCCTGATGTGGTCACCTGACACTGAGCTGCTGATCCACACTAGATGTCGATTCAGGGACTGATTGCATTCCTAGCTCGTGAGACCCGTGTGTCAAATAGAAACACGTCTGGACTTCAATTAGGAGAGACTTCGTTCAAAGGGACTTGCAGTAGGGAGAATGCTCCAATTTCACAAATCTGAAGGTGTCTCAAACTGAGACAGAAAAGAGCTTTTCTTTTCTTAAGGCAGGGTGAGTGGGCACTTTGTAGGGGAGGAGCAGGTGGCCAAAGCAGGGCTTCACAGGAAATGTTTCATGTCTTCGAAGATAGCCCAAGATCCCCTTGAGATGCTTGAGAGCAGTAGGTAAGGTAAGAAACCCAGAAGTAGCAGCCAGAAAATTACACTGTTGCTCTCCAAATCCCCAGACCCGGGAACCTCAACCATCACCTAGCCCACACCACCCCTGCTCAATTTGGGGCTCACACATCCCTCCGTTCATTTTGCAGTCTGCCCTTCCTGTGTTTGGGGGACTGTTGATACGAAGCTGTGGAAGAACTAATCACCCCTCAGGCAGTGCAAGAGGTCAATTAATAAAATATCCCTGGAGGGTGATGGAAGGCTTCACAAAGTCAACACCTGAGTAGGGTTTGAGGGGCACGTGCAAGTTCTCATGCCTGCCCTTCAGAAATGAAGGGAAAGAGGGTCTCCCAGGTGGAGACACTGGACTGAGCAAAGTGGTGAGAAAACTTGACTCGGGAAAGACTGCGTCTGGAAAGTTGGGTCTAGAGGAGGGACCCTGCTGGTGTCATGGGCAAAACTGAGCCGGGCGCACCAGCCCCTTCTTTGGTCCAGTGGGTTTTTCTGTGCAACTCCCAGTTGAAGTCATTTCCGATGCTCCTGGAGCCAGGGAGAAGTCTGTGTGCCCTGCACAGCTGTTTTCTGTATCTTTACTGCATTATGCCTCACAACAACCCTACAAGGAAGTTACGATGATCTTCCTTTTACACAGATGAGGCAACAAAGCCCAGAGAGGTAGCAGGTCAGTGTTAGAACCTCAAAGATGTGGCTCCAGAAACCACCCCCTTCCCTATGTCTTATTATCTGGCAAACAGGTCATTTGTCAGCAGGAGCTTTCTCTTTTCTGTGTTTGTGCTCCACTCCTCATGGTGGGTTGCATAGCGGCCCCCAAAGATGTCCATGTCCTAATCCCCAGAGCCCGTGAGTATGTTCCCTTGTGTGGTGCAAAAAGGACGTTGCAGGTGTGATTGAGTTAAGGGTCTTGCAATGGGGAGAGTAGCATGGATTATCCAGGTGGACCCAATGTAATCACAAGGCTCTTATAAGAGGAAGACGGGTGGTTGGAGGAAAGGAGAAATGTTATGCAGCTGGCTTTGAAGATGGCAGAAGGGGCTATGAGCAGCTTCTAGAAGCTGGAGGAGGCAAGAAATGGATTCTCTCCATGGAGCTTCCAAAAGGAATCAGACCTGCTGACACCTTGATGTCAACTCTAACACTCCCTTTGGACTTCTGACCGCTAGAACTGTAAGAAAATATATTTATGTTCGTTTAAGTTAGCACACAGTTAGGTTATTACAGCCGCCACAGGAAACAAATCCACTTCTGGACCGCCCTTTCACC
Source organism: Halichoerus grypus (assembly GCF_964656455.1). Classification (NCBI taxonomy): domain Eukaryota; kingdom Metazoa; phylum Chordata; class Mammalia; order Carnivora; family Phocidae; genus Halichoerus; species Halichoerus grypus. The sequence goes on from NC_135726.1 coordinate 50,429,145, forward strand.
GATACGGGGATCATCCCCTTTCCTCTACTGTATTTGTCTTTAGAGCAGCCCAGTAACAAAGAGCAGAGGTTCTAGACTCAGCTGGATTCGGATCCAGCCACTGCCACTTCCCAAGCTTTATGACCTGGGTAACTTAGTCTCACTGAACCTCAGTCTTCATATTTGTTAAATGGGAGCATCCATCATCAAAATCCTCATTATTTAGGGAGAATTTATCTACTGTGCCAGATCTCCCATGGATATGCTCACAAAAGCCCCCAAACAACTCTAGGGGTTGTGTTTTGTTATCACTACTCAAGTATTGTTAAACAGGGACTCCGTCTTTGTTTAACATGACACATAAAAGTTAGTTTTCACGAGTCTATGAAGAAGAGGGATGTGCTTTTGAGCCTCTTCTGGCTTCCAGAAGAAAATCCACCAGCAATTATTCCTTTTTATAAAACAAATATAAACAACAAAAAAAACCTACCAGGCAACAAATAAAACTGCCAGTCAGGATTTCAGTTTTCTTTTTTTTTTTTATATTTATTTACTTGACAGAGCGACACAGTGAGAGAGGGAACACAAGCAGGGGGAGTGGGAGAGGGAGAAACAGGCTTCCCCCCGGAGCAGGGAGCCTGATGCGGGGCTCGATCCCAGGACCCCGGGATCCTGACCTGAGCCGGAGACAGATGCTTAATGACTGAGCCACCCAGGCGTCCCAAGGATTTCAGTTTTCAAAGATGAAATTCCCTGGTGTTCAGGTGTCTTACAAGCCCATTTGCAAAGATCGCTCTATGAGGGGACTAGCCTCTGATTTTCTGCAGCTGCCAGCAGAATCCCCGCAAGCAGAATTATAACCGCTTTCCTTCTACCCACACGTTTAATCCTCACAACTACCCAATGAGGTAGGCACATGGTTATCCTCACCTTGCAGATGACCGAATTAAATCAAAGTTATTTGATCAGGTAGTAACATGGCCATGATTTAAATTCAGGCATTTTGGCACCAGGGCCAAAATACACGGTCGTGCCTCCCCTTCTCACACTGCCCAGGACTGGAGTGGCCAGCCTGGGAGCTCCAAGGAACAGTCGTTGGTGCTACCAGACCCCGCTGTTCTCATTCCAGGGGAAACTAGCGGTAGCCAGAATCTAGCCATGTGGGACCGTGTCTGTTTCATGTAGGGGGCACTTTTTTTTTTTTTTTTTTCAATTTTCACAAAGATGCCAGATAGGCTAGAGATTTCCTGGCCTTTCTCTCATGACTTCTTTTCCTTTCTCTAGTTCTGTCTTCCTGAGACTCTGTCCTTCCCCAGAAAAAGGAGGAGACAATGACCGAGTTTCAGGTGAGCTGTGCTTTTTTTATCTCCTTTTGCAATGAGTGTACACATCTTTTTCTCAATTTCATGAAGAGTGAGAGATGACACCAAATATTTAGTATCTGTAATATATCAGATATTTACTTTTTATTTGATTTCATTTATGGTTCTCATTCTTTTGTTTCACAAATAGTGTAAAAGAATTCCTACCTTACTTTATTCTGCTTTCAAATCAGCTGTTTTCAATGCTCCTTTAAAATAAACCTTCATAACTACAGTTGCAATTAGACATTTTAGAAAAAGTATGATTTTTGACTGGTGCTTTCTTTGCCGATTTTTTATAACCACTTTGAAATGTAATTCCTATAGCCTAGAATTTATCCATTTAAAGTGTAAAATTCAGTGGTTTTCGGTATATTCAGGTAGGTGCAAGTATCACCACGATTTTAGAGCATTGTCATCACCTCAAAAAGCAACCCTGTACCATTTACCACTCTCCCTATAAAAATGGAATCATCTAGTGTGTAGTCTTTTATGACTGGCCTCTTTGATATGATGTAATGCTATTGTAAACATCGGTATCCAAGTTTTTTATGTGGACCTATGTTTTCATTTCTCTGGGGTATCTCTCTTGGGTAGAGGTGGAATTGCTGGTCATATGGGAACTCTCTGTGTTTAACCATGTGAGGAACTGATGGACTGTTTTCCAAAGTGGTTGTACTAGTTTACACTCCCACCAGAAATGGATGGCTGGTTCCAGTTTCTCCACCTCCTTTTAGTTTATTTCCAGCCCTTGTCACTTAGGAATAAAGCTGCTATAAACGCTTTGCATGTAGCGTTTGGATGTGTGTTTTCATTTCTTTGGGGTAACTACCTAGGCGTGAGATTGCTGGATCTTAAGGTAAATTTTAGTCCGTTTTATTGCAAACCGTCAAACTATTTTCCAAAGAGCTGTTGTTTTTTGTGCAGTGGTTCCAGTTGCTCTGTAGTCTCAAAAGAACTTGGTATTTTCAAACTTTTTGTTTAATTTGATCCATTCTAATAGGTGTGACCCTCATTGTAGTTTTAACTTGCATTTCCCTAGGACTAAAGATACTGAGCATGTCCATGTGATTATTGGCCATTCTTATATTTTTTTAAAGTGTTTGAAAATTTTCCATTTAAGAAATCAATCAGTTGGGGCGCCTGGGTGGCTCAGTTGGTTAAGCGACTGCCTTCGGCTCAGGTCATGATCCTGGAGTCTCCAGATCGAGTCCCGCATCGGGCTCCCTGCTCGGCGGGGAGTCTGCTTCTCCCTCTGACCCTCCCCCCTCTCATATGCTTTCTCTCTCTCATAAATAAATAAAATCTTTAAAAAAAAAAAAAAAAAAATCAATCAGTTGTCTCACTGAATTCTAAGACTTTGTAAATTCTGGATGCAAGTCCTTTATCAGTTCATCTTCTACTCTCACAATGTAGCTTAACATTGAAATTTTATAATAGTGTTGTGAGTTTTTAATTTAATGAAATTTACCAAGTTTTCTTCTGATTCATCCTTTGTGTGTACAATATAAATCTTTGAATAACCCATGTTTATAAAGGTTTTCTCCTACATTTTCTTGTAAAAGTTTGATATCTCTAGTTTTGCATGTAAGTCTATGATGCAATCTTAGTAATTTCATAAATATGGTGCAAAGGATGAAGGTTCATATATCTTAACATACGGTTGTTTGATTATTTCAGTATAATTTGTTCAAAGACTGCCTTTTCTCCATTGAATTACCTTGGTACCTTTATCAAGAGTTCACTGACAGTTATGTGTGGTACTAGTTATGGATTCTGTTGCAATGAGCTGCATATCTGTTTCCATGCTAATACCACCCTGTCTTGATTGCTGTAACTTAAGAGTAAGTCCTGAAATTAGGTAGTACGCGTCTTCTAACTTCATTCTTTTTCTAAAGAACCACCATATGGAGCTCAGTAGAATGTTGCTGCTTTCCATCTCTTAGCCAGGATGTCCCTGATAAACACAATTGGCCAAACCTTAGGCGGTCATCTTAGCACTGATGCCCTGGCCAACAAATGGCCCATCTTCACGTTTATCACTATCTATTGGACCATTGCCTAAAGATTGTCCCCTCTAGGGTAAAGGACTCTGGGAATCTCTTGCCCCAATACCCAAAATCTAAATCCAGTTCCACATGTCTCTACATACTCTAAAGCCCTAAGACCTGGCCTTGCGAGGACACTCCTTTTCATTTTCAGAATTCCAGGAATTACTGATGGTTACCGAGGCACACATTTCACTTCCCCAAGTAGGCATTACTAGCTCTAGGAAAAGACCGTTGATAAAATTTTCATATTTCTCATAGGTCCCAGATAGTCCATTTAATTAAGAGACCTAATGGTGACCCCAAACAATGCCTTTTTAAATTGTAGCCCAGCAAATGGACCCCTAAATGGGTCTATATCTTGTCCCACATCTTAATTTCTCTTACTTCAGGGCTCCTTGGCAGACTCATACCAACACAAAAAAATATTTTCATCACCCTTTCCTATATTTAATGTTAGATCTTCTATGTATATAAAGACTGATTATGTTTGAGTCCTGTTAATAAGGTCTGTTTCTGTCTTTATAAATTTTTGATCTTGCCCCCATCCTATAAGGGCTGGAAACCAGATGGAAGGTACTCTCCTGGGACCTATTTGAGCCTAAACTTCCACCACCCCCCCCGAAAACTTTCCTGAATATTCATGTTATAAGGGGTGGATAATCTCTGTTTTCCCTCTGATCCTCTTTGGGAAATTTGTGTTCCAGGGCCATCCCCAAAGACCGTGTGGATTGCCAGAAAGGGAGACAGAAAATTCACCTAGTAAATATTACTCTTGGACATAATAAAATCAACACTGTATTAGTTTGCTAGGGCTGGGATTAACAAAATGTCACAGACTGGGTGGCTTAACAACAGAAACTCATTTTCTCTAGAGGCTGGAAGTCCAAGATCAAGGTGTGGGCAGGTTTGCTGCTTTTGAGGCCCCTCTCCTGCACTTGGAGATGGTGCCTTCTTGTTGTGTCCTCACATTGTCTTCTCTTTGTGCTGAGCATACCTGGTGTCTCTTTGAGTTGTCCAAGTTTCCCCCTCTTATAAGGACACCCAGTCAGATTGGATTAAGGTCTATCCCCAAAGACTTAATTTTAACTTCATCACCTCTTTAAAAGCCTTAGTTGTGAATATAGTCAAATTCTGAGGTACTGGGTGTTAGGACTTCAAAATATGAATTTGTGTGGGTGGTTGGACACAATTCAGCCCATTGCAATGTCCTATCCCATAATGATGAAATCAGACATGGTAATGATAATACATGCCAAGGAATCTCAACATCCTACAGCAAAGCCCATCCAGTGCAGCCACACACCATTCTGTTGACTGTTGGTCTGGTTACTACTGATTCGGATGCACTCATTGGTTTGCAACCAGGAGGCTCAAACCCTCCAAGTAAACCAGTTTCAACCAGACATGGTAAATGCTGAAGCTTGCATGCCATCAAGTTTAGCTAATATAAGCCCTACAATCTAAAGACCCTGCCTGGGCGCCTGGGTGGCTCAGTCGTTGAGCGTCTGCCTTCAGCTCCGGTCATGATCTCAGGGTCCTGGGATCGAGCCCCGCATCGGGCTCCCTGCTCAGCGGGAAGCCTGCTTCTCCCTCTCCCACTCCCCCTGCTTGTGTTCCTGCTCTCGCTGTCTCTCTCTGTCGAATAAATAAATAAAATCTTTAAAAAATAAATAAAGACCCTGCCTATCACTGACCAATCCAACAATTGGGGTAAAGAGCCCTGAGTAATTAGCCAAATTAGAAGGCTTGCCTATTGGCTAAGGATGGATGTTTCAATTGGCAAGCAAACTGACACCCTATGAGCAACATACACTCAAATCAGCTATATGATTTAGAACATATTTGCAACAGGACCCCTTCCCATCGGTTACATACAAATACCACTAATTTTTACATATACTTTATCAAACTGTCAGTTTATACCCTCATAACATAACAGTCTGACCTGCCACCTTGACCCAAGAAATTCACCAAGTTCTAACAACTTGAAGCCTATATCTTCTTGATGGCAATTGTTTCCTGACCTGTTGACTTTACCATATCTCAGTTACTCCATCATTAGTACACTGTATTTTAAAATAGTAGATGACAGGGTCATCTGTAAATAGCTTTATTTCTTTTTTATTATGTTCAGTTAGCCACTGTAGAGTACATCATTAGTTTTGATGTGGTGCTCAATGATTCATTAGTTGCATATAACACCCAGTGCTCATCATATGTGCCCTCCTTAATACCCATCACCCTGTTGCCCCATCCCCCCACCCCTTCCCCTCTGAGACCCTCAGTTTTTTTCCCGGAGTCTAGAGTCTCTCATGGTTTGTCTCCCGCTCTGATTTCTCCCCCGTCAGTTTTCCCTCCCTTCCTCTACGGTCCTCCGTGTTATTGCTTATGTCCCACATATGAGTGAAACCATATGATAATTGTCTTTCTCTGCTTGACTTACTTAGCATAATCCCCTCCAGTTCCATCCATGTTGATGTAAATGGTGGGTATTCATCCTTTCTGATGGCTGAGTAGCATCCCATTGTATATATGGACCACATCTTTATCCATTCATCTGTTGAAGGGCATCTTGCTTCTACAGTTTGGCTATTGTGGACATTTCTGCTAGAACATTGGGGTGCATATGCCCCTTCTTTTCACTACATCTGTATCTTTGGTGTAAATACCTAGTACTGCAATTGCTGGGTCGTGGGGGAGCTCTATTTTTAACGTCTTGAGGAAACTCCATACTGTTTTCCAGAGTGGCTGTACCAGCTTGCATTCCCACTGACAGGGTGTAAGAGGTTCCCCTTTCTCCACATCCTCGCCAACATTTGTTGTTTCCTGTCTTGTTAATTTTTGCTATTCTAACTGGTGTAAGGTGGTATCTCATTGTGGTTTTGATTTGAATTTCCCTGATGGCTACTGATGTTGAACACTTTTTCATGTGTCTGTTAGCCATTTGTATGTCTTCTTTGGAGAAGTGTCCATTGATGTCTTCTGCCCATTTTTCGACTGGATTATTTATTTTTTGGGTGTTGAGTTTGAGAAGTTCTTTATAGATCTTGGATATCAGCCCTTTATCTGTAATGTCATTTGCAAATATCTTCTCCCATTCTGTTGGTTGCCTCTTAGTTTTGTTGATTGTTTCCTTTGCTGTGCAGAAGTTTTATTTCTTTCTAGTCTGTACTCCTATTAGTTTTTGCACTAACTTGGACCTCCAGTCCAATATTGAACAGAAGTAGTGAAACTGGACATCTTTGCCTTGTTCTCAATCTTAGCAAGAAGGTATTCATTCTTTCAATATTTAGTATGACATTAGCTGTAGAGTTAAAGATTTTATTTATTAGAAAGAGACAGTGAACGAGAGAGCAAGCAGGAGTGGGGGGGGGGGGACAGAAGGAGAAGGAGAAGCAGACTTCCCACTGAGTAGTGAGCCTGACGTGGGGCTTGATCCTGGGACTCCAGGATCATGACCTGAGCTGAAGGCAGACACTTGATCAACTGAGCCAACCAGGCAACCCAGCTGTAGAGTTTTTATAGATCCCTTTTATGAGAGAGCAATCCTTCTATTCATAGTTAATTGAGAATGTTAATCATTTATGGGTGTTGAGTTTTATAGCTATTAAAATGGCCATGTCATTTTTTTAGTATCATATTAACATGGTGAATTATATTGATAAAATTTTAAATGTTAAACCAACATTGCATTCCCTGAATGATCCCCACTTGGTCATGAATTTATTCTTTGTAAATATTGCTGGATTCAATTTCCTAATGTTTGGGTAAAATTTTCACGTATATTTGTGAAATTTATCCATCTCTATAGTTCGTTTTTCTCTTCACCACCCCCATGCAGTACTTGTTACTCCCTGTGATTTGTTTATTCCATAACTGGAATCCTGTATTTCCCACTCCCCTTTACCCATTTTGCCCAGTCCCCACTCCCTCCACTCTAGCAACCATCAGTTCTCTATATTTGAGTCTGCCTCTGTTTTTTGTTTGTTTTAAATTCCGCACATACGTGTAATCATAGGGCATTTGTCTTTCTCTGACTTACTTCACTTAGCATAATACTCTCTAGGTCCATCCATGCTATTGCAAATGGCAATATCTCATTCTTTTTTTTTAAAGATTTTATTTTTTATTTTTATTCAATTAAGCAACATATAGTACATCATTAGTTTTTGATGTAGTGTTCAATGATTCATTAGTTGCTTTTTTATTTGAGAGAGAGAGCGAGAGTGCACTAGTGGTGGGTGGGGAGGGGCAGAGGGAGAGAGAGAAGCAGACTCCCCTCTGAGCAGGGAGCCCAATGAGGGACTCGATCCCAGGACCCTGAGCTCATGACTTGAGCTGAAAGCAGACGCTTAACTGACTGAGCCACCCAGGTGCCCCTATTTCATTCTTTCTATGCTTAGTAATATTCCATTTTATATATATATTCCATTCCAAATATAAATATTCCATTTATATATATATACTATATGTGTATATATAAATATTGTATATATGTGTATATGTATATAAACATAAAATACACACACACATGCATACACACCACATCTTTATCCATTCATCTATTGATGGACACTTGGGTTGTTTCCACATTTTGGCTGTTGTAAAGCTGCAGTAAATGTAAAGGTGCATACATCTTTTTCAATTAGTATTTTCATTTTGTTTGGGTAAATACCCAGTAGTTACTGGATCATATGGTATTTCTATTTTTAATTTTTTGAGGAACCTCCATACCATTTCCCATAGTGGCTTCACCAACTTCAGTTCCCACCAACAGTGCACAAGGGTTCCTTTTTCTCCACATCTTTGCCAACACTTGTTATTTCTTTTTGGTAATAGCCAGTCTGACAGGTGTAAGGTGATATCTCATTGTTTTTCTTGGAATGTGTGCTTTTATTAGGTAATTTATTTTTTTAAAGATTTTATTTATTTGACAGAGAGATAGAGAGCACAAGTAGGCAGAGCAGGCTCTCCTGCCGAGGAGGGAGCCCGACGCGGGGCTCAGTCCCAGGACTCTGGGATCATGACCTGAGCCGAAGGCAGCCGCGTAACTGACTGAGCCACTTAGGCACCCCAGATAATTTTTTAAGGTGACCATTTTGGATATGCTGGATTGGTATTAAAAACAGAAAATATATGCTTGCATTTCTAGTACAGGCTAAAATTATGGAGATGATATTAAAATGATTACTTGTCTTTATTCAAAAGTTTTCTTTTGAAGAAAAGAATTCATGGCTTGAAATAAGCTTTAAAAAATCACCAGTGTCAGATTTATACTACAAAAATAAAGTAGAATTTAACCCTATTTTATAGAACACATTACACCGATTGTGGGAGGGGTTATCACTGTCCTAATGTAGGAGACAGAGAATGACTCAGCATTATAGTCATGTGGTAAGTGATCTTAGAGTCCCAAATAACACAGGAGAATTATGGTTTCAGAGGTAACCTGACTATAGAACTTGATCTACTTTTGTGCCATAAACCTAACTAATCTGACATCTTGTTTGAAATGCTTCACTGTGTTGTCAGAGGTAAACATAATTATGGAAACAAAGTTTTCCATGGTAGAATGCTTATCTGCCAAAGCCTTTGACACATTGGTTCCTACAGCAATTCTGTAAAGTAGGTATTTCCATATCCTTTTCACAAATGAAGATACTGAGGCCCAGGGTGTTAAACTAGGCCACTTAGCTAACAAATACACAAACCAGACCATTTTAGCCCAGGTAAATATAACACCAAAGCCCAAACTCTTAACCAGTAAGCTTACACTGTCTTGTTTAAGGATTTTGCCTGATTCTGTTTAGGAAAAATAATTCATTCTGGTCACAGAACATAAGAGATTGAAGGAAATTTATAATTTTTTAAATCCTTCTATATTACATATAGAAAAACAGGCCTTTTAAACTTTATGATAAAAATAAGGTGTTTATACTTATCTGTAAAACATAGTAAGGGCATAGTTTTGTTTTAAATGCATTTCTTTGTCTAACGTACCAAACCATCCATACATTACCTAGCACTTCCCAAAGGTAAATTACCTTTGGACTATTTATGCAAACAGAATAGGGTAGCATGGTGAGCTGAGGAGGAAGTGAAAGTATGTTGAATTGTACTGTGTACTGTGATAGGTATTGGATAATTTTCACATAATTTAGTTTTAGAGATTTGATACAGGTTGATCCCAGAAGAATGCTAAATGAACAGCAGTAAATGGTTGAATCTGCTTTGCTTGCTTCTGTTCCCTACCCGTGGTGAGGAAAGCAATGAATGATTCCTTTAGTGGAAACCATCCATGCTCCAATAGTATATGTGATATTTGAAGTCTCCGGCTCTTCTCACTTCTTCTTTCTACCTCAGGATCTGTAAGAGCCTTGAGTGTGTCCTACAAATACCATTTTTGTCTGTAGACTTTCCCTTAGTTTTCAGAGCATTTTTAGAGACCTCTGAATCATCAGGAATAACACAGGGTAGATGAGAAGAAGGGAGATTGGTAATTTATGGAATAATCAAATTTTAGCACTGGAAATGGCCCAGTTGGTTTTACAGATCTATCTCTCCAGCCACTGGTATTTCAAAGATGTGGAAACTGAGACCCACCAAGCTCTCGTGATCTACATTCCCAGTTAGATTCAGATATCAATCCACCTGGAATGAGGTGGCACCCATCCAGGACTTTTCCCTGAATGACTTTATACTTTTATATACATTTAACTATATGATGTGCAGAATCCCAAGTAGATATTTGGGGCTTTAGGATATTGGTTTATTTACAGTGTTTTTGAGTGTATCTGTTTGTTTGTTTGTTTGTTTTTTAATGGTTGCTTTGGCTATTATGTTGAAGTGTGGAAGCCTTCCATTTAGGATCGTTTACCTTCCCTACTTTTAAATATCACTGTCTTGAATATCAGGTGGTGGTTTGGTATTTGTTTCAATCATCTAATATGTTTTATAAAACTCAGGAAGATTATTGTATGTGGCCATTTTTCTTTTTTTAAAATTCAATTAGCCAACATATAGTACATCATTAGTTTCAGATGTAGAGTTCAGTAATTCATCAGTTGCATATAACACCCAGTGCTCCTATCATGTGCTCTCCGTAATGCCCATCACCCAGTTACCCCATACCCCCCCACCTCCCCTTCCACAACCCTCAGTTTGTTTCCCAGAGTCAAGAGTTGTCTCTATGGTTTGTCTCCCCTTTCTTCCCATTCAGTTTTCCCTCCCTTCCCCTATGATCTTCTGCATTATTTCTTATATTCCACACAAGTGAAACCATATGATACTTGTCTTTCTCTGACTCATTTCACTCAGCATAATCCCTTCCAGTTCCATCCATGTTGATGTAAATGGTAAGATTTCATCTTTTTTGATGGCTAATATTCCACTGTGTGTGTGTGTGTGTATGTGAATACACACACACACATATATATGTATATATATGTATATACCACATCATCTTTATCCATTCATCTGTTGATGGACATCTGGGCTCTTTCCATAGTTTGGCTATTGTGGACATTGCTGCTATAAACATTGGGGACATTGCTGCCATTGGGTGGAGTGATCTAAAAAGGTACCCCTTCAGATCACTACATTTGTATCTTTGGGGTAAATACCAGTAGTGCAATTGCTGGGTTGTAGGGTAGCTCCATTTTTAACTTCTTAAGGAACCTCCATACTGTTTTCCAGAGTGGCTGCACCATCTTGCATTCCCACCAACAGTGTAAGAGGGTTCCCCTTTCTCTACAACCTCTCCAACATTTGTTGTTTCCTGACTTGTTAATTATAACCATTCTGACTGGTGTGAGGTGGTATCTCATTGTGGTTTTGATTTGTATTTCCCTGATGCCAAGTGATGTTGAACATTTTTTCATGCATCTGTTGGCCATTTGTATGTTTTCTTTGAGGAAATGTCTGTTCATGTCTTCTGCCTATTTCTTGACTGGTATTTGTTTTTTTGGGTGTTGAGTTTGATAAGCCATATTTCTGTTCCTTTTGTTCTTCCTTATGTTCCAACATTCCTTCTATTACCATTTCCTTTCTGTTTGAAATTTTTTTCAGCCATTATTTAAAGGTAGGTCACTAGCAACAAATTCTTTGTTTTCCTTCATCTGAGGATGTCGCTATTTTTCCTTCATCCTGAAGGATAGTTTTGCTGGATATATAATTTGAAGATGAGTTTTTTGTTTGTTTTTCCAGCACTTGGAAAATGTGCAACTTCTTCTGACCTCCATATCTCACTGTGGTTTTGATTTGCATTTCCTTGATGGTTAGTGATGTTGAGCATCTTTTCATGTGTCCATTTGCCATCTGTATGTCTTCTTTGAAAAAATGTCTATTCAGGTCTCTGCCCATTTTAATCAGATGATTTGTGTGTTTGGCGTTGAGTTGTAGGAATGCTTTATATATTTTGGATATTAACCTTTTATCAGATATATCATTTGCAAACATGTTCTCCAGTAGGTTGCCTTTTTGTTTTATTGATGGTTTCCTTTGCTGTGCAAAAAACACAGTTTGCCGTTCTTGTAATATCTTTGGTTTGGATATCAAAGAAATGCTGGCTTCATAAAATGAATGGAAAAGAATTTCCTCCAATTCTCCAGAAGACTTTGTATAGAATTAGTATTAATTTAACTGTTCAGTAGAATCTACCCATGCAGCAATCTGAGACTTGAATTTTTAATTAGTTTTTTGTATTTTAAGGAACATATTTAACTACAGATTCCATTTTTTAAATACAGGAATACAATGGCTCTATATTTCTTGTTGGGTTTATAATGGATATTTTATATCTTTTAAGGAATTTTTCATCTAGGTTTTATGGGTACAAATGTGTTTGTAATATTTTATCTTTTAATGGCTTTAGTATCTCTAATGATGCCCACTCTCATTCCTGATATTGATAATTTTGATCTTGTCTCTTTCTTCCTACTTAGAGTGGTTAGAGATTTGATTTTTATTGGTCTTGTCAAAGAATCAAAATTTTTGTCTCACTGATTCATCTCCATTCTGTTTCTGGTTTTTGTTTCATGATTTCTGCTTTATTTTATTTTTATTTTTTTAATTTAATTTAATTTTATTATGTTATGTTAGTCACCATACAGTACATCGTTAGTTTTTGATGTAGTGTTCCATGACTTATTGTTTTCATATAACACACAGTGCTCCATGCAATACTTGCCCTCCTAAATACCCATCACTGGGCTAGCCCATCCTCCCATCCCCCTCCCCTCTAAAACCCTCCGTTTGTTTCCCTGGAGTCCATAGTCTCTCATGGTTCATCTCCCGCTCTGATTTCCCCCCCTTCATTTTTCCTTTCCTTCTCCTAATGTCCTCCATGCTATTCCTTATGTTCCACAAATTAGTGAAACCATATGATGATTGACTTTCTCTGCTTGACTTATTTCACTTAGCAAAATCTCCTCCAGCCCCATCCATGTTGATACAAAAGTTGGGTATTCATCCTTTCTGATGGCTGAGTAATATTCCATTGTATCTATGGACCACATCTTCTTTATCCATTCATCTGTTGAAGGGCATCTCAGCTCTTTCCACAGTTTGGCTATTATGGACATTTCTACTATGAACATTGGGGTGCATATGGCCCTTCTTTTCACTACCTCTGTGTCTTTGGGGTAAATACCCAGTAGTGCAATTGCTGGGTCATAGGGTAGCTCTATTTTTAAGTTTTTGAGGAACCTCCACACTGTTTTCCAAAGTGGCTGTACCAACTTGCATTCCCACCAACAGTGTAAGAGGGTTCCCCTCTCTCCACAACCTCTCCAACATTTGTTGTTTCTTTCCCTGTCCATTTTTGCCATTCTAACTGGTGTAAGGTGGTATCTCAGCATGGTTTTGATTTGAATTTCCCTGATGGCTAATGATGATGAACATATTTTCATGTGTCTGTTAGCCATTTGTCTTCTTTGGAGAAGTGTCTGTTCATGTCTTCTGCTTTATTATTTTTTTCCAAATTAAACTTTGAGTTTAATTGACTTCTCTTTTTTTCTAGTATCTGGATGTGAAAGCTTAGGTCCTTGATTCTTCTATTTCAATATAAACACCTCATGTTATAAATTCTTGCACCACTTTAGTTGCATAAACTCCTTTTGTGTTTTACTTTACCCTTGTGATTTTTTTTTTTTTTTTTTGGTCCCATCTCATATTTATGATTTCAACTCTTTTAAAAGTTGCAGTGTACCTGAAAGGAATTTGTAATCTGCCGTTGGGTGGAGTGATCTAAAAATGCCAGTTATGTCAAGGTGGTTGATAGAGGTGTTCAGGTTCTCTGTCTTTACGGATTATCTGTTTACTTCTTCTGTGTTTTCAGAGAAAAGAGCATGGAAGTCTCCAACTCCAGTTGTGGCTGTGTCAATATCTTTGATTTCGATCCTCTTTTGATTCATGTATGTTTAAGTACGTTAAGTAGATGTATACATATTTACAATGGTTATGTCTTCTTAATAAATTTACTCCTTTATCTTTGAGGAATGTCTTTATTTACACCTATTAATAGTTTTGTTCTAAAGTCTATTCTTTTTTTTTTTTTTAAGATTTTATTTATTTATTTGACAGAGAGACAGCGAGAGGGAACACAAGCAGGGGGAGTGGGAGACGGAGAAGCAGGCTTCCCGCTGAGCAGGGAGCCTGATGCAGGGCTCAATCCCAGGACCCTGGGATCATGACCTGAGCCGAAGGCAAATGCTTAATGACTGAACCACCCAGGCACCCCCTAAAGTCTATTCTTATAATAATACAGACACTCTAGGTTTTTTTAAATTAGTATTTGCATCTGTTTCCATCATGTTATTTTTCCTATCTGCAAAGAAGAGAAAGTAAAACTTGTAAATTCATTCTGTGATGCCAGCATTACCCTGATACCAAAACCAGATAAAGACACCACAAAAAAGAGAACTATAGGTCAATATCTTTGGTGAACATGGATGCAAAAAATCCTCAACGAAATACTAGCAAACCAAATCCAGCAATGCATTTTAACTCATCATTAGGGAAATACAAATCAAAACCACAATGAGATACCACCTCACACCAGTCAGAATGGCTAAAATTAACAACACAGGAAACAACAGCTGTTGGCAAGGGTGCAGAGAAAGGGGAACCCTCTTACACTGTTGGTAGGAATGCAAACTGCTACAGCCACTCTGGAAAACAGTATAGAGGTTCCTCAAAAAGTTAAAAAATAAAACTACCCTATGACCTAGCAATTGCACTAGTAGGTATTTACCCAAAGGATACAAAAATACTGATTTGAAGGGGCACATGCACCCTGATGTTTTATAGCAGCATTATCAACAATAGCCAAACTATGGAAAGAGCCCAGATGTCCACTGATTGATAAATGGATGGAGAAGATATGGTATATATACACAATGGAATATTACTCAGCTATCAAAAAGAAAAAAATCTTGCCATTTGCAACCATATGGACTAAGAAGTGAATGCAGTAAAGTCTCAGGATACAAAAGATGCGTGGGATAACTTCGATCTTTTTGAATTTGTTAAGACTTGTTTTGTGGCCTAATAGGTGATCTATTCTGGAGAATATTCCATGTGCACTTGAAAATAATGTGTATTCTGCTGTTTTAGGATAGAATGTTCGAAATATATCTGTTAAATCCACCTGATCCATTGTGTCATAGAAAACCATTGTTTTCTTGTTGATTTTCTTATTGGATGATCTGTCCATCAATGTAAGTGTGCTGTTAAAGTCCCCTACCATTATTGTAGTACTATCGATTAGTTACTTAAAGTTTGTTACTGTTTTATGTATTTGGGTGCTCCTATGTTGAGTACATAAATACTTAAAAATGTTATATCCTCTTGTTGGATTGTCCCCTTTGTTATTGTGTCCTTCTTTGTCTCTTGTTACAGTCTTTGTTTTAAAATCTAGTTTATCCAACATAAGTTGGCTACTCCAGCTTTCTTTTGATGTCCATTTGCATGATAAATGCTTTTCTATCCCCTCACTTTCAATCTGCAGGTGTCTGTGGGTCTAAAATGAGTCTCTGTAGACAGCATATAGATGGGTCTTTTTTTTTTTTTATCTGTTCTGTCACCCTGTGTCTTTTGATGGGAGCATTTAGTCCATTTACATTCAAAGTAATTATTGATATATATTTATTGCCATTTATTACTTGTTTGTGGTTGTTTCTGAATACTTTCTCTGATCCTTCCTTCTCTTTTATGGTTTGCTGGTTTTCTTTAGTGATATATTTGGATTTTTTCCTCTTTGTTCTTTGCCTGTTTATTAGTGGTTTTTGATTTGTGGTTACCATTAGGTTTACATAGAACATTTTCTGCATATAGCAGTCTATATTAACTTGATGTTTAAGTTTGAATATGTTCTTTACTTCACCCACCCCCACACACTCATTTTAAGTATATGGTATCATACTTTATTTTGTGAGTTCCTGGACTGATTTTTTACTGAAATATTCATCAATCCTGCTTTTGTGGTTCCTACCTTCATACTGTCACTTATGGTCTTTCTTTTCTACTCAAGGAGTCCCCTTTAATATTTGATATTTGGAAAATCTGTCCAATTTTCCCAGCACCATTTATTGAAGAGGACTGTCTTTTTTTCTGTTGGATATTCTTTCTTGCTTTGTCGAAGATTAGTTGACTACAGAGTTGAGGGTCCATTTCTGGGGTCTTTATTCTGTTCCATTGATCTATGTGTCTGTTTTTGTGCCAGTACCGTACTGTCTTGATGATGATTACAGCTTTGTAATACAGCTTGAAGTCAGGTATTGTGATGCCCCCAGCTTTGGTTTTTGTTTTGTTTTGTTTTGTTTTTAACATTCCCCTGGTGATTCGGGGTCTCTTCTGGTTCCATACAAATTTTAGGATTGTTTGTTCTGTGAAAAATATCAATGATATTTTGATAGGGATTGCACTGAATGGGTAGATTGCTCTGGGCAGCATAGACATTTTAACAATGTTTATTCTTCTAATCCATGAGCATGGAAAATTTTTCCATCTCTTTCTGTCTTCTTCAATTTCTTTCATAAGTGTTTTGGAGTTTCTAGAGTACAGATCCTTTACCTCTTTGGTTAGGTTTATTCCTAGGTATTTTATGGTTTTTGGTGCAATTGTGAATGGGATCAATTCCTTAATTTCTCTTTCTTCAGTCACATTGTTAGTGTATAGAAATGCAACTGATTTCTGTGCATAGATTTTGTATCCTGCCACGTTGCTCAAGTGCTGTATGAGTTCTAGTGTTTTGGGGTGGAGTCTTTTGGGTTTTCCACATAAAGTGTCATGTCATCTGTGAAGAGAGAGTTTGACTTCTTCTTTGACAAATTGAATGCCTTTTATTTCTTTTTGTTGTCTGATTGGTGAGGCTAGGACTTCTAGTACTATGTTGAACAATAGTGGTGAGAGTGGGCATCCCTGCCGCGTTCCTGACCTTAAGGGAAAAGCTCTCAGTTTTTCCCCATCGAGAATGATATTCGCTAAGGGCTTTTCATAGATGGCTTTTATGATACTGAGGAATGTTCCCTCTACCCCTACACTGTGAAGAGTTTTAATCAAGAAAGGATGGTGTATTTTGTCAAATGCTTTTTCTGCATCAATTGAGAGGATCATATGGTTCTTTTCTTTTATTAATGTGTTCTATCCCATTGATTGATTTGTGAATGTTGAACCACGCTTGCATCCCAGGAATAAATCACACCTGGTCATGGTGAATAATGCCTTTAATGTACTGTTGGATCTTACTAGCTAATATCTTGTTGAGTATTTTGGCATCCATGTTCATCAGGGATATTGGTCTGTAATTCTCTTTTTTGATGGGGTCTTTGGTTTGGGGATCAAGGTAATACAGAACTCATAGAATGAGTTTGGAATTTCCCTCCATTTCTATTTTTGAAACAGCTTCAGTAGACTAGGTATTATGTCTTCTTTAAATGTTTGGTAGAATACCCTGGGAATCCATCTGGCCCTGGACTCTTGTTTTTTGGGAGGTTTTTGATTATTGCTTCAATTTCCTTGCTGGTTATTTGTCTGTTTAGATTTTCTACCTCTTCCTGTTTGTCTTGGTAGTTTATAAGTTTCCAGGAATGCATCCATTTCTTCCAGATTGCCTAATTTGTTGGCATATGGTTGCTCATAATATGTTCTAACAATTGCTTGTATTTCCTTTGTATTGGTTGTGATCTCTCCCCTTTCATTCGTGTTTTTATTAACCATATTTATTCTTCCAATCCATAAGCATGGAATGTCTTTCCATTTCTTTGTGTCCTCTTCTTCAGTTTCTTTCATCAGTGTTTTATAATTTTCAGAGTACAGATCTTTTATCTCTTTGGTTAGGCTTATTCCTAGGTATCTTACGGTTTTTGGTACAACCTAACCTTACACCCAAAGGAGCTAGAAAAAGAACAAATGAAGCCTAAAGCCAGCAGAAGGAAGGAAATGCTGAAGATTAGAGCAGAAATAAATGATAGAGAAAATAAAACCCAATATAACAGATCAATGAAACCAGGAGCTTGTTCTTTGGAAAAATTAATAAAATTGATAAACCCCTAGCCAGACACTTATCAAAAAGAGAAGAGAAAGGACCCAAATAAAATCACAAATGAGAGAGGAGAAATAACAAACAACACCACAGAAATATAAACAATTAGAAGAGAATATTATGAAAAACTGAGTTCTCAATATGTAACTTCTTTGAAACCCTGCAGGTTATCCCTTTTCTGTTTTCAGTAAGTTTTCATATTAAACATAATTTTTGTATTATGTTAGTCCCCATACAGTACATCATTAGTTTTTGATGTAGTGTTTCGTGATTTATTGTTTGCGTATATACACCCAGTGCTCCATGCAATATGTGCCCTCCTTAATACCCATCGCCAGGCTAACCCATACCCTACCCCCTCCCCTCTAAAACCTTCAGTTTGTTTCCCTGGAGTCCATAGTCTCTCATGGTTCATCTCCCCTTCTGATTTCCCCCCCTTCATTTTTCCTTTCTTTCTCCTAATGTCCTCCATGCTATTCCTTATGTTCCACAAGTTAGTGAAACCATATGATGATTGACTTTCTCTGCTTGACTTATTTCACTTAGCATAATCTCCTCCAGCCCCATCCATGTTGATGCGAAAGTTGGGTATTCATCCTTTCTGATGGCTGAGTAATATTCCATTGTATCTATGGACCACATCTTTATCCATTCATCTGTTGAAGGGCATCTTGGCTCTTTCCACAGTTTGGCTATTGCGGACATTGCTACTGTGAACATTGGGGTGCATATGGCCCTTCTTTTCACTACCTCTGTGTCTTTGGGGTAAATACCCAGTAGTGCAATTGCTGGGTCATAGGGTAGCTCTATTTTTAATTTTTTTGAGGAACCTCCACACAGTTTTCCAAAGTGGCTCTGCATTCCCACCAACAGTGTAATAGGGTTCCCCTTTCTCCACAACCTCTCCAACATTTGTTGTTTCTTGCTTTGCCAATTTTTGCCATTCTAACTGGTGTAACGTGGTATCTCTGTGGTTTTGATTTGAATTTCCCTGATGGCTAATGATAATGAACATTTTTTCATATGTCTTTTAGCCATTTGTCTTCTTTAGAGAAGTGTCTGTTGATGTTTTCTGCCCATTTTTTGACTGGATTATTTGTTTTTTGGGTGTTGAGTTTGAGAAGTTCTTTATAGATCTTGGATATCAGTCCTTTGTCTGTAGTATCATTTGCAAAAATCTCCCATTCTGTGGATTGCCTCTTTGTTTTGTTGACTGTTTCCTTTGCTGTGCAGAAGCTTTTTATCTTGATTAAGTCCCAAAAGTTCATTTTTTTTTTTTTTTTTGTTCCCCTTGCCTTTGGGGACGGGTCTTGAAAGAAGTTGCTGTGGCCGATGTCGAAGAGGTTACTGCCTATGTTCTCCTCTAGGATTTTGATGGATTCCTGTCTCACATTGAGGTCTTTCATCCATTTTGAGTTTATCTTTGTGTATGGAGTAAGAGAATGGTCGAGTTTCATTCTGTATATAGCTGTCCAATTTCCCCGGCACCATTTATTGAAGAGACTGTCTTTTTTCCATTGCATAGTTTTTCCTGCTTTGTTGAAGATTATTTGACCATAGAGTTGAGGGTCCATATCTGGGCTCTCTCTTCTGTTCCATTGGTCTATATATCTGTTTGTGCCAGTACCATATTAAACATAATTTTTGTTTCTCTTCTAAAGTAGACAGGACAAGTATCATTATCCACAGTTTTCAGATGAAGAAACTGTTGCTTACTAAGACTTGGAGACAAGGGGGTTCAGGAAATAAAGTAAAAGAAAAAAAGTATGTGCCAACAAACTGGGCAACCTGGAAGAAATGGCTAAATTCCTAGAAATATATAAATTATCAAAACCAAAACAGGAAGAAATAGAAAACCTGAACAGACTGATAACCAGCAAAGAAATTGAGTCAGTAATAAAAATCTCTCAAGAAACAAAAGTCCAGGGCCAGATGGCTTCACAGGGGAATTCTACCAAACATTTAAAAAGTTAATACCTGTTCTTCTCAAACTATTCCAAAAAAAAATAATAATAATGAAGGAAAACTTAAATTCATTCTATGAGGCCAGCTTTACCCTGATACAAAACCAGATAAAGACCTCACTAAAAAAAGAGAACTGCAGGCCAATATCCTCGATGAACAGGGATGCAAAAATTCTCAACAAAATACTAGCAAACCAAATCCAGCAGTATATTAAAAGAATTATTCACCATGACCAAATGGGATTTATTCCTGGGTTGCAAGGGTGGTTCAATATTTTCACCAATCAATATGATGCACCACATTAATAAAAGAGAGGATTAGAATAGATGCAGAAAATGCACTTGACAAAGTACAGCATCTATTCTTGATAAAAACCCTCAAAGTAGGGATAGAGAGAACGTACCTCAACATCATAAAGGGCATATATGAAAAGCTTACAGCTAACATCATCTCAGTGGGGAAAAATTGAAAGATTTTCCTCTATGGTCAGGAACAGGTGTACATATATACACCGCATCTTCTTTATTCATTAATAAATGGACACTTGTGCTGCTTTCATAATTTAGCTATTGTATATAATGCTGCAGTAAACACAGTGGTGCATAAAGCTTTTTGAATTACTGTTTTTGTATTCTTTGAGTAAATACCGGTAGTGGAATTGATGGATCATATGGTAGTTCTATTTTTAATTTTTTGATGGTTTCACTGTCTTTTGATTGGAGCATTTAGTCCATTTACTTTCGAAGTAACTATTGATAGCTGTGTACTTATTACCAGTTTGTTACTTGTTTTGTGGTGGTTTTTCTCTTTCTCTTGCTGTCTTCTGTTAGCTTTGTTTATTGATATACTTGACTTTTTATTGTTTGCATATCTGTTACTGGTTTTTGATTCATGGTTCCCATTCTGTTTGTATATAATATCATCTACATATTTACAGTCTATTAAGTTGATGGTCGCTTATGTTTGAACTCATTCTTTACTCCCCTCACCTCTCCATCTTAGGTCTATGGTGTCATAATTTACATCCTTTTATTTTGTGAGCCCCTTGACTGATTTTTATAGATATACTTTTTTCCTTTTGTGCTTTCTGTTTTTCTTACTCCTGTTTATGGTCTTTCCTTTCCACTCAAATAGTCCCCTTTAGCGTTTCTTATTGGGCTGCTTTAGTGGCCATGAACTCCTTTAGCTTTTGTTTGTATGGGAAAGGAAACTCTTTATCTCTCCTTCTATTCTGTATGATAGCCTTGCTGAATAGAGTATTCTTGGTTGCAGGTTTTTTTCTTTTAGTACTTTCAAGATATCACACCACTCTCTTCTGGCCTGCAAAGTTTCTGCTGAAAAATCAGCTGAATACCTTTTGGGGTTTCCCTTGTACATAACTATTTTCTTTCCTCATGCTTTTAAAGTTCCCTCTTTATCACTGCTTTTTGCCATTTCAATTACTATATGTCTTGATGTGAACTTCCTTGGGTTGATTTTGTTGGGGGCTTTCTGCCTCCTGGATCTGATTTCCTTCCCCAGATTTGGATTTTCAGCTATTATCTCTTCAAATAATTTTTCTGCCCCCTTTTCCCCTTCTGGGATCCCAATAATGTGAATGTTATTAGGCTTGATTGTGTCAGAGTTCCTTTAATCTATTTTCATTTTTTTCATTATTATTTTTTTTTTGTTCTCCTGTTCAGCTTGATTGCTTTCCATTACTCCCATCTTCCAGGTTGCTGATCCATTCTTCTGCTTCCTCAAGTCTATTCATTCTATCTAGTGTATTTTTAATTTCTGTTACTGAGTTCTTCATCTCTGATTGGTTCTTTTTTATGTTTTCTATCTCTGTGTTAAGGGTCTCACTGAGGTCCTCCACTCTTTACTCAAGTCCAGTGAATATCTTTATGACCAGTACTTTAATTCTCTATCATGCATATTACTTATCTCTGTTTAGCTCTTTCTTTGATTTTGTCCTCTTCTTTCATTTGGGACATATTCCTATGTTTCCTCATTTTGTCTAACTCTCTGTGTCTATTTCTATGTGTTAGGAAAGTCAGTTATGTTTCCTGCTCTTGGAAGTAGTGGCCTTATGAAGAAAAGATAGTGTAGTGCCCTGCAGTGAAATGTCCCCTGTTCTCCAGAATCTGGAACTTAGTATCTCCTATGTGTGTTACATGCACTCTGCTGCTGTGGCTGAGCTGCTTTGCCTTTAGTCCAATCATCTGCAATCGTTCTCTTTGCCTGTTGAGGGCAGGGTTGTTAGTGAGCCAGTCTGGGGCTGCTTTGGGCTTAAACTGAGTCAGACCAGGCATTTTCCAGAGCTGCAGCAGCACTGAACTGCACTCTCCCTGTGTTGTCCCTGGAGAAGCTTTCATCGGTGGGTGGGGTCTGTAGTCAGAAACAATGTCTGCCCCCATGCGCACTGCTGGGGCTGCAGTCCAACTGGTGTGTGTGGTTGTCTTCCCCTTTCCCTTGGGCAGGAGTGGAGTGGTGGTGGCCTTTGTCAGGGATGCTTGAACACTGCCAGGCTTGTGGCACTGCTTTGGATAGGATCTGGCCAAGGACATATTGGAGGGGGCAGGTCTTCAGGAGAATGTGGGGACAGGGTGCATGATACCCAGCAAGGTCAGCACTGGTCAGCTAAAGAGGGGACTTGCAGCCACCCAGAATTCCTGCTTAGGGCAGGGCAGGTCCACAGGAGAATGCGTGGCATTTTTCATACTGCTGCTTCTGTGCTGCATCTGTAGGGCTGTTTGTTTTGCTGTCTCTTTAAGGGTAAGAACTACATTTCCTATTGCCCTCCAAGCTCTTGCAGAGCCACCTGCTAATTTTTAAAGTTCCAGTTGCTCAGCTCCACTGACAGTAAAAACTCATGAAATTCGGCTCCTCTGGTTTTCAAAGCCAAATGTTATGGAGAGTTTTCTTCTGTGTGGGTCCCCCATGCCTGGGTGCCTGGATTGGCGTCTGGTTTTCTCCCCCCTCTGCATCCATAGTGTGTCCTCTGCCCCCCTCCCCAGACTGTTTCACAGGTTCATTTAGCTTCTGTGTCTCTGCCCTTCCTACCCTCTTTGATGTGGCCTCTTCTTTACATGTAGGCCTGGAGAGTCTGTTCTGCTAGTCTTTGGGTCATTTTCTGGGGGATTTACACTGATTTGGGTGTTATCTAGGTGTATCTGTGGGAAGAGGTGAGCTTAGAGTCCTCCTACTCCACTGTCAACCCCCTAGAACTTTTATTTGGTTATTTTTTGATAGTCTTTATTTCTTAGTTAAGATTTCTTATTTTTTCCTTCATGGTAAGGATATTTTCCTTTACATTTTAAGCATAGTTTATAATAGCTTTTTTAAAATAATAGCTTTTAAAAATCATTGCCTGATTCCCACATCTGGATCATCTTGGCATTGATCTCCATTGATCTGTTTTCTCTTGAGAATAGGTCATGTTTTCCAGTTTTCATTTTCTCAAATATCTAAATTATATCTTGGGCATTGTGATTAATATACTGAGGAAACTGGATTTCATTATGTTCCTCCAGAGTATTTTTAAAAATATTTTTATTAGGCTCTTAATTTAGTTGGGCTCAACTTTCCTGTGGGTGGCAGCTCAAATTTTAATTCACTTCTGTTAGTATTGGCTTGGCTCCTTTAAGTATCCTCTGTCCTTTATAGTTGAGGAGTCAGCCACATATTTGCGAAATGCTTATACACAGAATTTGGAGGTTCCCTTCCCTGGCCCCCTTCCAGGATATCCTACGTACCTCATTTTCCAATAGCAGTTATGTATAGGCCTTGAACCCTTTTGTTGGAAAACTTAGGGTTTTCCGTGTATGTTTTAGCTGCCCTAAAATAGTGCAGACTGGACTTGCTTTCAGGGTTAAAGTCATAAAAAGTAGGAAACTGACCTTCTATTATTTCCTTCTTCCAACTGTTGACCCATCTCCAGAATCTGCCTGCTTTTGTGCATTCTCCAGTGCCTTTGGATAGTCTTAATATTTGGTCAGAATTTATACTGGTTATCTGCTGGAGTTTTAATGCAATAGGAACTACTTGGCCAGCACATTTAAAATGCTTCTATCATCATAAAATTCATATATGGTTACTTATGGTTACTTGTTTACATATATTTACACTATTAAGCAGCGCACCTCTAAAGCCGTTTTCCAGCTACATCATGACAACTCATGAAATGTTGCACAGATAACTTATTCTAACAATTGATCAATCTCAAAAGTCTGAAACTTTTTTTTTTTTTAATCCCGAGTGTTGGCATTATTACTGTAATAGCCTTTTTCTGAGAATTGCAATATTCTTAAGTGAAAGATAAAAATTGGGGTTGGAACTAGTGGGCAAAAATACACATAAGTCACAGCCTATCTGGACCATATATTGTAGATTGCTTCATCTAGCATATATTCCTAACCCAATTTGCTCTTCTCTGCCTCTTCTATAGACTGGGAAACAAACACTCTTGAAGTATTTCTTCCTGTGTTAGAGGTTGACATGAGACACAGTTTTGGGCACTGGGATGTAAATGGAAGTCTGCTCTCCTTTCCAGATATAGGGGGAATTAAGGTAAGAGAGAGTGAAAAGGGGGGTAGAAGTAATGGATTTTAGGTCCTTGTGAGTTCTGAGTTATTAAAATGAGAACAAAGAGGATATAAGCTGGTAAAACAAGAGTTGGTGATTAGATAGAATGGAATGTTTGAATCTGAGATTACAGAGGGGTTTCCATTTACATTATCTTATTTTATTTCTATTAATTAACATATAGTATATCATTAGTTTTGGATGTAGAGTTCAGTTATTCATCAGTTGCATATTACACCCAGTGCTCATTACATCACATTCCCTCTGTTTACTTTCTTGCTGGCAAGATGTTACCTTTGGAGCCAGGGGCTGAGGTGCTGTGGAAGACAAGACCATTGGCAGAGTACTCAAGGAACTGAGAGGCCAGGGTTTTGGAAGTGGATATAATAATCTGCAAGTAGTCTGACAAGAGTAGTGACAGGGTAGCAAGACTGGTTCTGGAGATCAAATCAAGGAACAAGGAAGAATGAACAGAGACTGGTAGGTGGCTGCACGAAGGAATAGTGGGTAGTTTGTGCAAATTAATGGGGGGAGAGGGAGATAATCATTTGGAAGGGAAAATGAACAAAGATACATACATCCTATGTCCAAGCCTGGTAACTAGTGCAAGGAGCATGAGAGAAAACAGGAGACCATTTGGAAGAGTTAGAGTCCTTGGTGGGGGGACAACTTTCTTCATTGAACTTTCATAATAGTTATTAACAATGCCTCCTTTACAGGTAGAATTTTTTTCCCATTAAACTGTCCAAGCCTCAGAGCAACTGTATCAACTGTGGAGTTGGGAAACTTTCTTTGACCCTACAAGTCTATACTCACTAGCTCTCTTTTCATTTATATATAAAAATATATATAAATTTTAATCCTGGCACATTTCAAATATAAAGAAAAATATAACCATTTACAAGCCATCCATTTACAAGCCATCCAACCATTTACAAGCCAACTTTTGTGAATCTACCCAATTTCCACCATGCATTATAACCTCCCCATTCCTATGACCTGTCCCCCAAAGGAATATAATACAGTCATTAAAGATTAATTTCATGAAAAAAAGTACTTATTGTATACTTCTAAGGCGGTAAATCAAAAACTTTAATAAACATGTCTAAACCATATATCTAAATAAAATCAGCACAAATAAAAAATATATTAGGGTACTTTTGGAACTAGAGTTTTATCTGAATTTAATTCCCTTCCCAGTTTTTATAAATTACAAGATGGGGAGAGGAGAACCTGAAAGGGAATATCAACATTTAAGAAAATAATCTAACTTTATTTCACATGAATAATATAACTGGTTGAATGGAGATAAAAGAAATAGGCAAACTAACTTTGTTTAAAAGTACTTTGTCTATATACTTGGTCTAAAGAGAAAAAGAACCGTAAACAAATCCTGAACACAATCAGGTTTGTTTTTTACAATGCTCTTGTGTAGCAACTCCAAACTACTTGCTATGTATTAGAGGACTGAACAAATCAGTAAACAGATTGATGATAGTGGGAGCCAATTTGACTGTTGGAAGTCAACATGGAATACGGAAAAACTAGAAATACTTACTTGAAGTTGAAGGTATCCACATTTTACACATACATACATAAACATGAAAGACTGGTATCCCAATAAGATAACACACAGCACCCAGATCTTAGTTTCTAAATACCAAACTGCTCAAAGGAATCAGGTCTCTGTAGAATCTGTGGCTGTAGCAGACCATATACAAGATAAACCCAAGATATTATTATACCAGAAAACAAGCATTCATATTGATGATAGAGAAAAGAGACCTAGGGAGGAAGGGAAAGCTCCTCTATAGATAGAATGCCAAATGCTAAATATAAGAGGAAGGACGGACCAAGAAAGCCATCACTTTGCAATCATAGTAATAACTGTTTCAGACAAAAATATCAACACTAAAACTAGCAGGTGAAAGATAATGAGGTAGTTACTACATAAAGATCTCCCCACAAATTAGTTACTAATTTCAAGGGCAAAACAGCAACTTTATAGTGGAGAACCTTGAAGTCATCAGTATATTCAAGGGATCAAAACTATCACTGATAAAACATGTTTCCTGTTGTAATGCGCTCAGACTATGTGTCACTCATGGAATATTCTTGCCACACTAATTTGAATTTAATCACAAGGAATCAAACTCCTATTTAGGGATAATCTACAAAATACCCCATACTCTTTGAAGATACCAATTTCATGAAAGACAGAGAAAGGCCGTGGAACTGATCCAGATTCAAAGACTAAAGAAACATGACAACTTTATGCAGGGTATGACCCATCTTAAGATTTGATCCTGGAATAGGAAAAAAAAAATTGATATAAACATATGGGACAACTGTGGAATTTGAGTAAGTTGTAGATTAGAAAATATTGTAAGCAAAGTCCGGTAGTCTTAAAATATGTTTGCAAATTCCTTGACACTTCTCTTATCAAGAGGTGGAGTCCATGCTCCCTCTCCTTGATCCTAGACGGGTTTTTGTGACTGCTGCCTCAGATTCTAACACTGTAACCTCCAACAGTAGATTAGACAAGGCCATAGTACTCCTGCTGGTTTCTCTTGGGATACTCTGAGCCTCCACATAGCGTCCAGTCAGTATGAAGTGGCCATGCCAAAGGGTCCACATAAAGCTAGAAAGACATGCTTGAGGAACAAAAGCTGTTTGGGTTCTCTCAGCTCCGGTGCTAGACAACTGAATGATCTGGTTGGACTCTAATCACAGTAGATACACTAAGGCTATATAGGAATTTTGTTCTTGCATCTTTCCTGAAAGTTGAGAATACATTGAAAATATAGGCTTTAAAACACTCTCAAAACATTACAAGTTTAAAAATGTATTATAATAACCCCTTTTAAAGTAATCAGATCACCTATAAGTGAAACCGTATGACAATTGTCTTTCTCAGCTTGACTTATTTCACTTAGCATAAACCCCTCCAGTTCCATCCATGTCGATGCAAATGGTGGGTATTCATCCTTTCTGATGGCTGAGTAATATTCCATTGTATCTATGGACCACATCTTCTTTATCCATTCGTCTCTTGAAGGGCATCTTGGCTTCTTCCACAGTTTGGCTATTGTGGACATTGCTGCTATGAACATTGGGACATAAGGATTAGCATGGAGGACATTAGGAGAAGGAAGGGAAAAATGAAGGGGGGTGGGAATCAGAGTGGGAGATGAACCATGAGAGACTATGGACTCTGGGGAAACAAACTGAGGGTTTCAGAGGGAAGGGGGATGGGGGGATGGGTTAGCCTGGTGATGGGCATTAAGGGGGGCACATATTGCAGTGAGCACTGGGTGTTATATGCCAACAATGAATCATGGAACACTACATCAAAAACTAATGAAATACTGTATGGTGACTAATATAATAATCAGATCATATTTATACATATATGAGAATATTCTACATATAGATCACAAACTTATACGTATGAATATGATTTGGTTACCTTTAAAGGGGGCATTAGAGATTTACATGTATATATATCTCCTACAGAACCTTATGTCTCTGGCCACTTTTCTATGCATATTCTGGGTATTTACCAATGTTAGTAACCATAAATTTACTTTTTCATTGCATTCTGCATAATATTCCACTGAATGGATAAGTCCTAAATTGTTTTGTCAGTCTAACTGATGAATGCAAATTGTGCCATTACCAATAATGAAACAATGAACATTCTTTCATGTGGATCTGTAAATAGGTTTCATGCCCTATGGTGAGATAAGATTATTAGATTTAGCTCTAAGGTTTAGATTTATTTTTTATTTTTTAAAGATTTTATTCATTTGACAGAGAGTGAGAAAGGGAACATAAGCAGGGGGAGTGGGAGAGGGAGAAGCAGGCTTCCTGCAGAGCAGGGAGCTCGATGTGGGGCTTGATCCCAGGACCCTGGGATCATGACCTAAGCTGAAGGCAGACGCTTGCACCCCAAGCTTTAGATTTACATTAGATTTAGCATTAAGGAATATTTGTGTAATTTTACTGTCTCATAGTTTTACTGTTTTGGTAAACAGTAATAATGGTCACTGTAGATAATTTTTCAAAAAGCTAAAACCTCCCTAAGCCTCTCTGCCAGAGTAAACAAGGTAGCATGTCCGTGAACGTCCCTCTACATATTACCTCCTTGTATGTAAGGGCATCTGTAGGTATACATATTATTACTTGGGCCACACATACTGGGAAGCCTCTAATGTAGCCTTCTCATGAATGATGGTTCTCTGTCCTTACAGACCAGGTCCTTTTTTTTTTTTTTTTTTTTTGTGGCTGTGTATTATATTTATTCCACTATTTTGCTAATACTTATTTCCTTTAAAAAAAATCCGTATAAACATCCTTATGTACATGCTCACTTTTGCTATAATCTCTTAAACAAAGCATCTAGTGCTAGGATTCCCAGGTCAAAGGGTATTTTGATATATATTGACCAGTTTATGTCCACTCCTGACAAGAGGTATTGAACACAGAATGCCCTGTAAACGGTAATCCACCTAAATTGTTACATTTAATGAAATCTCAATAAAAACCCAACTGGTTTCTTGCTCTGCCCTCCAGTGGGGGGGGAGGGGGAGATGGGGGTGGGGTGTGACAAAATTAATGTCCTTGAAATCTGCCAAAGCCCCTGCCTACACAGGTCTGGATGAAGGACTGTGCATAGGAAAGGCAATCTGACCTAAGCGTGAAGGGAAATAATGAGAAGAAACCAATTACTAACAATTCAAGTTTACTAAAAAACTTCTTGTCATTAGTAACTACTTTTAACACTTTGAAAGAGTAACAGTGAAATCCTACCTTAATTAGGGTCCAAAATTTCCAGGCATATAAATTATAGTATGTTATTAGTTAAAAACAGTATTTTCAGTCTATAAAACACAAACTAATGATACTAAATATTACACTGTACACAAGGGCTGACATACTACAAAGAACCAGGGCCGGATGGAGGATGGGGGCCATTCACAAATTGCATCCAAATTTGCACTACTGCAGATGGCAGCATGACATGATTTTCTGTACTTGTCCTGAAATCTCATTAAGGCTACTTGCAGGATTCCTTTTGAGTATGTTGTTATGAAATCTGGGTAGGGGGGTACAATTTTCAAATACTTGTCCTAATGATAGATCTTCTCCTTGTTCAGTAATTGCTGGGCATCTCTTAGGAGCCAAGCACACTTCTACACGGTAGAGATAAAGCAGTGAAAAACATCCCTCCCTACATGGAGGTTACATTGCCATTGCCGTTAATTTTACTTGTCCCTTATGATACTTTCATTAAAGTTCTGCCCCTAATCTTCATTTATAAGGCCTCTTTCCTGGGTAGACTCAGATGAATTTTGAAATTCTTTTGCATTGCATCCTGAAGATTGGGACATTCAGAACTCAAACATTGACTGTATTTATAGGTTTTCTCTCTGTGAAATCTGATGTTTGTAAAGAATTTATCTCCCAACTGAGTCCTTAAAACAGCACTTTACAGAGCTTACTTGCATGTGAAGATTCCTTGAGGCTTCTGAGTTCTGAAGGAACTTTCCACAATTCCCAGCATCGATTTTCCAATAGAGAGGAGGATGTGAACTTTAACTGAAGGCTACACCACACCTCACATGTCTACAGATTTCCTCCAGTGTGGACTCTCTGATGGTATACAAGATGTGATCTCTGGCTGAAGCCTTTACAACAGACATCACATATGTATGGCCTTTCCCCAGTGTGGACCCTCTGATGGGTGTGAAAATGCGAGGCCTGACTGAAGCCTTTACCACACTGCTGACATGTATAGGGTTTCTCTCCTGTGTGAACTCTCTGATGAGCACTGAGCCCAGCACTCCAACTAAATTCTTTCCCACATTCCTCACATTTAAATGGTTTCTCTCCAGTGTGAATTATCTGATGGACTTGAAGATTTGACCTCTGGCTGAAGGCCTTACCACATGTATCACATTTATATGGTTTCTCTCCGGTGTGGACTCTCTGATGGGCTTGAAGATGTGAGGCCTGGCTGAATCGCTTCTGACACGCTTCACACTTGAATGGCTTCTCCCCGGTGTGGACACTCTGATGAGCTTGAAGATTTGAGGCCTGACTGAAGCCCTTCCCACACTCTTCACATTTATAAGGTTTCTCTCCTGTGTGGACCCTCTGATGATTGTGAAGATTCAAGCTCCAATTGAAGCGCTTCCCACACACCTCACATTTGTATGGTTTTTCTCCAGTGTGGACCCTCTGGTGGGCTTGAAAATACGAACTTTGACTGAAGCCTTTACCACACACATTGCAGCGAAATGGTTTCTCTCCTGTGTGAACTCTCTGATGGCTCTGAAAACTTGAGGCTGAACTAAAACCCTTCCCACACTCTTCACACTTATATGGTTTCTCCCCAGTGTGGACTCGTTGGTGGCTGTGAAGATTAAAGCTCAAACTGAAGCACTTCCCACACTCATCACACTTGTATGGTTTCTCTTCAGTGTGGACTCTTTGATGGGTATGAAGATTTGAGCTACAACTAAAGCGTTTACCACAATCTCCACATTTGTATGGTTTCTCTCCAGTGTGGATTCTCTCGTGGGCCTGAAGATGTGATCTCTGAGTGAAGCCCTTCCCGCACACCTCACATTTGTAAGGTTTCTCTCCAGTGTGAACTCTGCAATGAATATTCAGATCAGTGCTACGACTGAAGCCCTTCCCACAACTTTCACATCGGTAGGGTTTCTCTCCTGTGTGGATAGGCAAATGGGCATAAAGATGTGAGGTCTGGTTAAAGCTCTTACCACACTCAAGGCACGAATAGGGCTTCTCCCCTGTGTGGACTCTCTGGTGAGTCTGCAGGTTTGAGCTCTGGCTGAAACCCTTCCCACACTCATGACACCAATAGCGTTTCTTTCCTGTGTAAACACTTTGCTGAATGGGAACAGCCGAGCTATAACTGGTGTCCTCCTCATGTGCACTGTAAGGGGGGGACTTCTTTCCCGAGTGTACCTGTTGATGAAGTTCAAGACTGGGGCCATCACTGAATGCTTTCTCACATTCACTACAGTGGTAGGTCTGCTGGATAAGAGGGGACACCTTACCACAGTCACTAGTGTGAGCTTTGTCTCTTTTGTGCACTGTATCGTCATCATGGTGGTGTGAAATACAACTGAAAATGTTAACGTATGGAGCAAATATACATAACTGGCTTTTCATCGGAGTCTTACAACTTCTCTGATAATTCTGTGTTTCACTGAGATATATTTTACTCCAAGCATTATGAGCTCTCCCAGCCAGAAATTCTTGCTTTTCAATAATCTTGGAATGATCCTCTAGAAGATTCATGATACAGCTGTCCTCCACAGAAGCCTGAATACATATTCCTGCTCCCACTTGACAGGGGGAATCACACTGGTCAGGGAACTGAGAACTCTTTCCTTGAATATTTATCACAGAGTCTTGATTTTTGTTTAATTTGCTCACAACATGTCTCTTGATTTGCCAACATGAAAGCTCTCCCAATGAAAGGCACCTTATTCCTGCTTCATGAAGAGTCTCCACCTCATTTTGATTCCCGCCTCCTGAAAGAACAAGGATAAAGAATTAGGGACAGAAAGAGTGACATCAGCAAGGTGGTAAATGGAGAAGCTCCAAGCCCTTGTTCCCCAAAGAAAACATTAAAAAAAAAAAAGGCTAGCTGAAAAAGATCTATAGCAAACAAGGGACCGTCCAGTAGAAAAAACACACTTAAAATGGGAGGAAATTTGGGATCAGCCCAGAGTGAGGGTTTAAGGTCTTCTCAGGTCTTTACTTAGTATGTCTTACCTTGGGGCTGTGTGGGTTTTTCCCAATTCTCCATATGCAGCTACTTTTAAATGTAGTGACAGTTTTACTTATGATAAGGTGCAGTCTGAAGGATGCAGGAACCCACCTCGCAATTCCCTACTTCAAACTGGGCAGAGCAGAGCAGACTTGCACTGGTCTAACCTGTTTAGGGGCTGCTGGGGGGACCAGTGTGTGTTCTGCCTGACTTGGAGACAGAAGCTCGTGGGAGCTGCAGGGGGATTACAGACCTGCAGAAGGCTGGGGAGAATGATTACATGTGAAGGAATGCAAGAGAACACCTATGTCCCCATAGAGCTAGGGTGACAATCTTTGGGAGGTTCAGACCCTTAAAAGCATCTTTGTATATGACAGAATTGAAAAAAAACACTCAGGCCCAGGCAAGACAGGCTCAGAACATTCCTGAGAAGACCTTAAGCCCTCACCACGGGGAGACCCCGGGGTTCACAACACACCCTGCACATTAGTGAAGGTCTTCCCTGGAAAAAAGAGCTGGTCTCGGGGCACCTGGGTGGCTCAGTCGTTAAGTGTCTGCCTTCGGCTTAGGTCATGATCCCAGGGTCCTGGGATCGAGTCCCACGTCGGGCTCCCTGCTACGCGGGAAGCCTGCTTCTCCCTCTCCCACTCCCCCTGCTTGTGTTCCCTCTCTCACTGTCTCTCTCTGTCAAATAAATAAATAAAACCTTTAAAAAAAAAAGCTGGTCTCAAAAGCATACAAAAAAAACCACAAAAAAACCAGGAAAAATATGGCCTATTTGGAGGAATAAAGTGGCAGCAACAAACAGTCTGTGATGGGTATCAGCGGTATCAGACAAGGTCTTTAGAACTGTCTGAAATACACTCAAAGAGCTAAACGAGAGAGCGACGTAAGCAGGGAGACAGAATGGGATGGTCCAGCCCTCAGTACCACACAGGAGCAACAGATAACCAACCCCACAGACAGCAATGGCTTTGTGAGAACTCTGAAAACCAGTTAAGCTGCAGCAACTAATACAATGTTTAACCAAGTAAAAGATGTACTCAAAGCTCTACAGAACTTCCCAGAGTTTTTGCCTGCACCCCCTTCCTGGCGAGTGTGCAGCAAGGGTGGGAGGAGGCTGCCCAGTTCCTGGTTGCAAACAAGGAAACCTAACTCCTACAAAGGAAAGTATCTCCAAAAAGCCAAACCTACCAGAAAAGACCCCAAATAGCCAAAGGAATACTGAAAAAAAAAAAAAAAACCCAAAGCTGGAGGCATCACAATTCAGACTTCAAGCTGAATTACAAAGCTGTAATCATGACATAGAGACTCCTCCAGAAGAGTAAGAGTGACTACTTCTCAATATATTTTATCAGGCCAGCGTTACCCTGACGCCAAAATCAGACAAGAAAAGACAACTACAGATCCATACAAAGCTTTGCCAGCTAAATCCAATGATGTATAAAAAGGGCACTAAATCATGAAGGAGTGATTGTTTCGAGAATGCAAGGTTGGTTTAACATTCAAAAATCAGATGAAACACTTTCCTCTATAGATCAGGAACAGGGCATAATCACAGATCACAACAAATATAATAATAATGAAAAAGTTTGAAATATTGTGAGAATTACCAAAAGGTGACACAGAGAAAGGAAGCGAGCAAATGCTGTTGGAAAAACAGTGCTGAAAGCCTTGATGCGGGGCTGCTATAAACCTTCAATGTATAAAAACAGAGCTACCCTATGGCCCAGCAATTGCCCTACTGGGTATTTACCCCAAAGATACAGATGTAGTGAAAAGAAGGGCCATATGCACCCCAATGTTCATAGCAGCAATGTCCACAACAGCCAAACTGTGGAAAGAGCCGAGATGCCCTTCAAAAGATGAATGGATAAAGAAGACGTGGTATATATATACAATGGAATATTACTCAGCCATCAGAAAGGATGAATACCCAACTTTTACATCAACATGGATGGGACTGGAGGAGATTATGCTAAGTGAAATAAGTCAAGCAGAGAAAGTCAATTATCCCTGGTTTCACCTATTTGTGGAACATAAGGAATATGCAGGACATTAGGAGAAGGGGGGAAATCAGAGGGGGAGATGAACCATGAGAGACTATGGACACCGGGAAACAAACTGAGGGTTTTGGGGGTGGGGTGGGGGGATGGGTTAGTCCAGTGATGGGTATTAAGGAGGGCACGTATTGCATGGAGCACTGGGTGTATATAAGCAAACAATGAATGATGGAACACTACATCAAAAACTAATGATGTACTGTATGGTGACTAACATAAAAAAACAAACAAAAAACCCCACAAATATCAGAAGTGCAAAAAACCCGGTATCTGCGAAGTTCCGCAGACCAAGGTACGCCTGTATTGAAATAGCCAACAGTTACAGGAAAGTTTGTGTTACTCCACTTCATTCTGACAAAAACCTACATTTGTACTGGCGTTTGCTAACCAAAAGAAATCCAAAGAGGATTTTTCACTTTTATGAAAATAGGTGAAAAGTGAACATCGAATTTAGTGTTCTGCAGTGAGCCCTTGTAGACACCGCGTGTACCCGGGGCGGCAGACAGCGAGGCTCTCGGGGACTCCATTCAGCCACTACAGCTCTGAACTGTGTCTGGGGGCATCTGTGCTTTATCTCAACTTATTCCGTGCATCCACTAGCAAGATGTGTCTTAGGTACCAAAAAAGCCTAAGAGAGGTTATTTTTGGGGTCTGGGAACAGCCAAAAATTTTCCATAGAAATTATTGGTAATTGTTTCTTTACGCCGTTTTGTTTACAAAATATTTTTTTTATTCATGCATATTTTTATTGATATTGCATTGGCTGTACATATTAATCTGGGAAGGACTTTTTTAAGATTTTATTTATTTATTTGACAGAGAGAGAGATAGCGAGAGCAGGAACACAAGCAGGGGGAGTGGGAGAGGGAGAAGCAGGCTTCCTGCCGAGCAGGGAGCCCGATGTGGGACTCGATCCCAGGACCCTGGGATCATGACCTGAGCCGAAGGCAGACGCTTAACGACTGAGCCACCCAGGCGCCCAGGACTGACTTCTTTAAGCTATTGATTGACTCTTCCCATTCAGGACCACAATATGTCTCTTCACTGATTCTGGCCATTCTTCATGGCCTTCAGGAAAGTTTTATAATTGCCTTCATATAAATCTGGCATATTTCTAGTTAATCCCAAAGAGTTTTATCTTTTTTGTCATTGTTGCTGTTATTTTTCCACAGGAACCCTCTACTTTCGGAGAGCAGGGGAAACCTGTACATGAAAGACGTTCAACATCACTAATCATCAGGTAAATGCAAATCAAAACCACAATGAGATGCCACCTCATGCCTGTTAGAATGGTTAGCATCAGACAAGAGGTTATAAATGTTGGAGAGGATGTGGAAGAAAGGGAAGCTTGTGCACTGTTGGTGGGATTGGAAACTGGGGCAGCCAGTATGGAAAACAGTGTGGAGGTTCCTCAAAGGATTTTAAGATTTTATTTATTTGTCAGAGAGACAGAGAGCATGCAGGCACACGCACAAACAGGGGGAGCGGCCGGCAGAGGGAGAAGCAGACTCCCTGCTGAGCAGGGAGCCCGATGGACCCTGGGATCATGACCTGAGCCAAAGGCAGACGCTTAACTGACTGAGCCACCCAGGCGTCCCTCCTGACAGAACTACCACATGCCCCAGCATTCCACTTCGGGGTATATATCTGAGGGAAACAAAATCAGTCTGTGGGAGAGAGATCTGCACCATGTTCACTGCAGCAGCATTTACAACAGCTAACACACAGAACCAAGTGTCCATCGATGGATGAATGCGTAAAGAAATTGTGTGTAAATGGGGGGGGGATATTCAGCCATAAGGAAGAATGAAATCTTGCCATTATGACAACATAGATGGACCTCAAGGGCATTATGCTAAGTGAAATAAGTCCGACAAACACAAATACTGTATAATCTCTCATAGGTAGGAAAAAAAACTCAAAGATAAAATTTGTGGTTACCAAGTATGGGGGAAATGGATGAAAGGGATCAAAAGGTCCCTACTTCCAGTTATAAGATAAATAAGTACTGAGGATGTAATGTGTAATGTAATGATGAATATAGTTAACACTGCTATATAGTATATTTGAAAACTGCTAAGAATGTAAATCCTAAAAGTTCTCATCACAAGGAAAAAGTTTTTAAAAAATGGTTATGTGAGGTAATGGATTTTAACTAAATTTACTACGGTAAATCATTTTGTAATATATGTAAATCAAGTCATTATGATATACACCTTAAAATTTTATAGTGCTTAGGTCAATTATATCTTAATAAAAAAGAAAAAGGAGACACAAACTGAGGGTTTTAGAGGGGAGGGTGTTGGGGGGATGGATTAGCCCCGTGATTAAGGAGGGCATGTACTGCATGGAGCACTGGGTGTTATATGAAAACCATGAATCGTGGATCACCACATCAAAAACTAATGACGTATTGTATGGTGACTAACATAATAAAATTAAAAAAGACATCAATATAGATACTATGGACATGAAAAGAATGACAGACACTATGAATAACTCTATGCCCACATCTAATAACCTAGATGAAATGGACCAATTCCTTGAAAGACACAATTTGCCAAACTCAGACAATCTGAATAGACCTAAATCTTTCAAAACGGAAAGCACCAGACCCAGATGGGTTCACGTGTCAATTCTACCAAACAGTTAAGAAAGGGATTATACTAATTCTCTACAAGAGCTTTCAGAGGACAGAAGCAGAGGGAATGTTTCCTAACTCATTCCATCAGGCCAGCATTACCCTAACACCAAAACCAAAGACACGGCAAAAAAACTACAGACCAATATATTTCATTAACACATGGACTCCGAGAAACAAACTGAGGTTTCAGAGGGGAGGGGGATGGGGGGATGTGTTAGCCCGGTGATGGGTATTAAGGAGGGCACGTACTGCATGGACCACTGGGTGTTATATGAAAACAATGAATTATGGATCACTACATCAAAAATTAATGATGTATGGTGACTAACATAATAAAAAAAAAAAAACAGATGCAAAGATCGTCAAAAAATATTAGCAAATCAAATGCAACAATGTATAAAAAGAATTACACACCGTGACCAAGTGCACCAGGCACATAAGACTGGTTCAAAACATGAAAATTAATATAATCCATCACATGATACTATCAAAAGAGGAAAAGCATTTGATAAAATCCAATACTCATTTATAATAACTCTCAGCAAACTAGGAATATAGAAGAAATTACTCAACTGGATAAAGGACACCTGTAAAACAGCTAATATCTTTTTTTAATTTTATTATGTTAGTCACCATACAGTACATCATTAGTTTTTGATGTACTGATCCACGATTCATTGTTTTCGTTTTACACCCAGTGCTCCATGCAGTATGTGCCCTCCTTAATACCCATCACGGGGCTAATCCATCCCCCCACCCCCTCTCCCGTCTAAAACCCTCAGTTTGGTTTCTCAGAGTCCATAGTCTCTCATGGTTCATCTCTCTCCCTCCCATTCCCCCCCCCTTCATTTTTCCCTTCCTTCTCCTAACGTCCTCCATGCTATTCCTTATGTTCCACAAATAAGTGAAACCATATGATAATTGACTTTCTCTGCTTGATTTAGTTCACTTAGCATAATCTCCAGTCCCATCCATGTTGATGTAAAAGTTGGGTATTCATCCTTTCTGATGGCTGAGTAATATTCCATTGTATATATGGACCACATCTTCTTTATCCATATCTTAATGGTGAGAAACCCAAAACCTTCCTATTAAAATCAGGAAAAAGGATATCCTTTTTGAAAGTCCCTTCTGATTTGAAAAGTACCCCTTTTCAATACTGTACTGTAAGTCCCAGCAAATGCAAGAAAAGGAAGTAAAAAGGGTACAGATTGCAAAGGAAGAAATAAAACTCATTGTTGGTAGATGATATGACTGTCTATGTAGAAACCCCCAAAGAATCAACCAAAAAAACTCTTGGAACTAATAAACCATTACAGCAAAGATGTAGGACACAAGATATAGATAAGTATATTGCTCTCATATACATAAGCAATGGACAAGTGGAATTTGAAATTAAAATCACATTATCATTTACATTAGCACCCTCCAAAATATGTAGGTATGAATCTAACAAAATCTGTATGAGAAAAATTATAAAACTCTGATGAACAAAATCTAAGTAAATGGAAAAATATTCTATGTTCAGGGATAAAAACACTCAATACTGTCAAGATGTCAGTCCTTTGCAATCCCAATCAAAATCCCAGCAAGATATTTGGTGGATACTGACAAACAGATTTAAAAGTTTATATGGAAACACAAGACCCAGAACAATATTGAAGAAGAACAAAGCTGGAGGACTGACATTACTCAACTTCTAAGTTTACTATCTAAAGCTGCAGTATTCAAGATGGTGTAGTATTGGAAAAAGAACAGATGAACAGACCGCTGGAATAGAATAAAGAGCTAAGAAATGGGCCCAAGCAAATATAATCAGATGCAAACGAAAACCATGAATCGTGGATCACCACATCAAAAACTAATGACGTATTGTATGGTGACTAACATAATAAAATTAAAAAAAAAAAGACATCAATACAGATACTATGGACATGAAAAGAATAACAAACACACTATGAATAACTCTATGCCCACATCTAATAACCTAGATGATATGGACCAATTCCTTGAAAGAAACAATTTGCCAAACTCAGACAATCTGAATAGACCCAAAACCCAAGCAAATATAATCAAAGGCAATACAATGAAGCAAAGATAGTCTTTTTGACAAATGGTGCTGGAACTGGACATTCACATGCAAAAAAAAATCTGTAGAGCTTAAACTTTTCACAAAGATTAAATCATAGACCTTAATGTAAATACAAAACTGTCAAACTCCTAAGTTTCTGCTCTGTGAAAGCCATTGTCGAGAATAAGACAAGCCACAGGGAGAAAATATTTGTAAAAAATATATGTGGTAAAGGAATGTTACCCAACATATACATAAAGAACTCTTTAAAGCCAACAATAAGAAAACAATCCATTTAAAATATGGGTAAAAAGACCTGAACAGACCCATCACCAAAGAAAATTATAGACAGCAAACAGGCCCATGAAAAGGTGTTCGACATCGTCATATGTCTTTAGTGAACTGCAAATTAAAATACCACTACACCTGTTAGAATGGCCAAAATCCCAAACAATGATAACATCATTGCTGGTGAGGATGTGGGGCAACTGGAACTCTCAATTCACCGTTGCTGAAAATGCAAAATGATACAGCCACTTTGGAGGACAGTTTGGCAGTTTCTCTTAAAACTACAAAAGTAAATTGTGGACCTTGGTCTTTACCCAAATATGTTCATACAAAAATCATCACACACAAGTTTACAGCAGCTTTATTTGTAACTGTCAAAACTTGGAAGCAATCAATTGAATGAATGAATAAACTGGTACATCCAGACAATGGACTATTATCCAGTGCTCAAAAGAAAAGACCTACTGAGCCTTCAACTAACTGTAAATTACTAGGTGAAAGAAGTGAATCTGAAACAGCTAAAAGCCCTGAGTCTACCTGTACGGCATCCTGGGAAAGGCAAATCTGTGGAGACAAAAGGATCGCTGGTTGACCGTGGGGAGAGGGGAAGGGAAATTAACAGGTGGAGCACAGAGAATTGTAAGAAAACCTATTCTGTATGGTACTTTAAGGGTAGATACATACCATTATAAATCTGAACACCTAAAACGTACAACACAGTGACCGCCAATGTACACTACAGACACGGGGCGACAACGATATATCAGTGTAGGTTCATCAGTTATGACAAACGAACCACTCTAGTATCAAATGTTGGTGGGGAAAGCTGACGTGTGTGCATGCACGTGTGCGCATGATCTATGGGAACTCTCTCTCTTCTCACTTTTGCTGTGAACCTAAAAGTGGTGTGAAAATCTATTAAAAATTGCGTGTGTGTGTGTGTGTGTGTATATATATGCACACACACATCTCAGTGAAAAAAATGAATGAAAATTAACATATATACCAACCACATGATCCAACCATTCCATTCCTTATTCTTACCCAAGAAAAATGAAGGCCTATGGCAATACACCCATGGATAGAAGAACATTCAGGATCTTCATTTGTAATAGCCCAAAACTGGAAACAAACCTCCATCAACAGGTGAATGAATAAATTGTAGTATATCCACACTGGAATACTACTTGGAAATAAAAAGGAATGAACTGCTGATAGAAGCAACAACATGGGTGAGTAAAAGACTGAGTAAAATAAGACAACTGAAAAAAAATATTGTGTGATTCCATTTATAAAGAAATTTTTAAAAATTCCAAGTAATGTAGAGTGACAGGAAGTAGATCAGTAGTTGCCTGGGGATGGGTGTGGGACAGGAAGGGGAGAGAGGGAGAGATTACAAATGGGAATGAGAATTTTGTACAACTTTTAAAGATTTTTTTTTTGCTTTAGAGTGCTTCCCAAATTAACCCCCCTTCCAGATCAGACAGGAAAAAGCCAAAACTATTCAGGGCCAGGGAGTAGGAAACTTTGGCTTCCAGAATTTCTGCCCTGAGAGCCACAGGAGTAACATTAATCTAAGTTCCTCCCAAATCCCTGGCTGACAATTAATGGCACAGGGTAAAATTTGCGAGTTTGATTCTCTTTTGACTCAATGCATTACTTAACCCACACACAGTTTGAGGTGTCAGAGGTTAGAACTCAAGGCTGGAAATACCACTGGAAATTTAAGGGAGAAAAATCAAAGGTAAGGGAATCAATCACTGAGGGTCAGTTCCTAACTAGGACTAAACTCTGCCCACATATTTGGCAGATCTCTCAACTATGCTTATGTAGCAAAGACCCCAAGGGCATGGACTGAAAAAGCAGCAGCCAAAAGTCAATAGAGACATAAGAGCAAAACTAAACAATATTCAATCTGCCCAAAATATTACAGGAAAGAGCAAACAGATGAGCAAAAATAGAAGACCAAAACAAAAGCATGATGGTAAATGTAAACACACCCATATAAATACACTGTAAATGTACTATCCTAAAATCAGAAGGCACATGTTGGCAGATCACATAAAAACAAAGATCCAACTATATGCTGTCAACAAAAAACCTATTCTAAATACAAATAATTAAAAGAATAGAAAGACATATAAATACATTCTGCAAAGCCTAAGAAAGCTTAAGTGGCTAAATTAATATCAGACAAAAAGTGACTACAAAATAGAACACCATTAAAGACAGAGAGTTGTAACAAAAGGGTCAATATGGCAAAACGTAACAATTACAAATGCCTATGTATCTAACAAAGACTACAAAATAAAGCAAAAACAAACTGAGCAACGGACAAAACCACAGAGTTAGAGATTTCAACACACTTGTCTTAGTTGCTGAAAAAACAATTAGACCATTAAAAAAAAAAAATCCGTGAAACAAAACAAGATCTGAACCCCTAAAGTTAACCACTTTTTTTATTTAAAATTTTTTATTGTTATGTTAATCCCCATACATCACATCATTAGTTTTAGATATAGTGTTCCATGATTCATTGTTTGTGCATAACACCCAGTGCTCCATGCAGAACGTGCCCTCCTCAATACCCATCACCAGGCTAACCCATCCTCCCAACCCCCTCCCCTCTAGAACCCTCAGTTTGTTTTTCAGAGTCCATTGTCTCTCATGGTTCTTCTCCTCCTCCGATTTCCCCCCCTTCATTTAAAGTTAACCACTTTAACCAAAATGAAACCACCTTACACCAGTTAGAAAGACAAAAATTAACAAGTCAGGAAACGACAAATGTTGGCAAGGATGTGGAGAAAGGGGAACCCTCTTACACTGTTGGTGGGAATGCAAGCTGGTGCAGCCACTCTGGAAAACAGTATGGAGTTTCCTCAAGACGTTAAAAATAGAGCTACCCTACGACCCAGCAATTGCACTACTAGGTATTTACCCCAAAGACACAGATGTAGTGAAAAGACGGGGCACCTGCACCCAATGTTCATAGCAGCAATGTCCACAGCAGCCAAACTGTGGAAGGAGCTGAGATGTCCTTCAACAGATGAAGGGATAAAGAAGATGTGGTCCATAGATACAATGGAATATTACTCAGCCATCAGAAAGGATGAATACCCACCATTTGCATCAACATGGATGGAACTGGAGGGTATTATGCTAAGTGAAGTCAAGCAGAGAAAGACAATTATCATATGGTTTCATTCATATGTGGAACATAAAGAATAGAGCAGAGGACCATAGGGAAGGGAGGGAAAACTGGGAAGAAATCAGAGAGGGAGACAAACCATGAGAGACTCTGGACTCTGGGAAATGAACTGAGGGTTACAGAAGGGAGGGGGTGGGGGGGATGAGGTAAAACAGTGAAGGGCATTAAGGAGGGCATGACAAAGGAGGCACAATTATACAATGGGGAAAAGACAGTCTTGAATAACTGGTGCTGGGAAAACTGGACCACTTTCTTATCCTATACACAAAAATACACTCAAAATGGATGAAAGACCTAAGTGTGAGACCTGAAACCATAAAAATCCTAGAAGAGAGCACAGGCAGTAATCTCCTTGACATGGGTCTTAGCAACATTTTTCTAGATTATCTCCTCAGGCAAAGGAAACAGAAGCACAAATAAACTATGGGGGCTACAGCAAAATAAAAAGCTTTTGCACAGCAGAGGAAACCATCAATGAAATAAAAAGGCAACCTAGTGAATAGAAGATATATGCAAATGATACCTCTGATAAGGGGTTAATATCCAAAATATATAAAGAACTTCTGTAACTCAACACCAAAAACCCAAATAATCCAATTAAAAAATGGGCAGAAACCTGAATAGACATTTTTCCAAAGAAGACATATAGATGGGCAAGAGACCCATGAAAAGATGCTCAAAATCACTCATCAGGAAAATGCAAATCAAAACCACAATGAGATATCACCTCACTCCTGTCAGACTGGCTAGAATCAAAAAGATGAGAAATAAGTAGTTTTGGTGAGGATGTGGAGAAAAAGGAACCCTTGTGTACTGTTGGTGGGAACGTAAATTTTTGCAGCCACCATGGAAAACAGTATGAAGGTTCCTCAAAAATCAGAAGTACCACATAAGCTAG
The DNA here is from genome assembly GCF_964656455.1 of Halichoerus grypus. Classification (NCBI taxonomy): domain Eukaryota; kingdom Metazoa; phylum Chordata; class Mammalia; order Carnivora; family Phocidae; genus Halichoerus; species Halichoerus grypus. Next base: position 50,472,588 of record NC_135726.1, read on the forward strand.
TAATTCCACTACTGGATATTTACCAAAAGAAAATGAAACACTAATTCAAAAGGATATATGCACCCCTATATTTACTGCAGCATTATTTACAAAAGCCAAGACATTAAAGCAGCCCAAGTGTCCATCAACAGATGAATAGGGAAGATGTATACACACACACACACACAATGGATTACTCATAAAAAACCGAGATCTTGCCATTTGCAACAACATGGATAGACCTAGAAGGTATGGTGCTGAGTGAAATATGTCAGAGAAAGACAAATACATTTGATTTCACTTATATGTGGAATCTAAAAATCAAAACACGTGAACAAAGCAGAAACAGGCCCATAAATAAGAGAGAACTGGTGCTTGCCAGAGGGGGTCGGGGGATGAGCAAAATAGGTGAGGGGGGCGGGTAGGAAGTACAGGATTCCAACTGTGGGATGAACGAGTTATAGGGATGAAAAGTACAGCATAGGGAACACAGTCAACAGTCAGGTAACAGCGCTGTATGGTGACACATAGTAACATAACGCATACAGTTGTCTAGTCACTATGTTGTACACCTGAAACTAATGTAACCTTATGTCAACTATACTTCAATAAAAAAATTAGATTTAAATAAAGCCAGTAAGATATCCAGAAATGTCCTTATATCAAAGTTAAATACACTCTAACCCACATGTCAAACAGGAAATTGCACGGGAAATTAGAAAATATTTAGACACATGAAAAAATGCTCAACATCACTAGCCATCAGGGAAATACAAATCAAAACCACAATGAGATACCACCTTATACCAGTTAGAATGGCAAAAATTAACAAAACAGGAAACAGATGTTAGCGAGGATGTGGAGAAAGGGGGAACCCTCTTACACTGTTGGTGGGAATACAAGCTGGTACAGCCACTCTGGAAAACAGTATGGAGGTTCCTCAAGATGTTAAAAATAGAGCTACCCTGGGTGCCTGGGTGGCTCAGTTGGTTGAGCAACTGCCTTCAGCTCAGGTCATGATCCTGGAGTCCCGGGATCGAGTCCCGCATCAGGCTCCCTGCTCAGCAGGGAGTCTGCTTCTCCCTCTGACCCTCCCCCCTCTCATGTGCTCTCTCTCTCCTCTCATCCTCTCTCTCAAATAAATAAAATCTTTAAAAAAAAAAAAAAAAAATAGAGCTACCCTACGACTGAGCAATTGCACTAATAGGTATTTACACCAAAGATACTGATGTAGTGAAAAGAAGGGCCACATGCACCCCAATGTTCATAGCAGAAATGTCCACAATAGCCAAACTGTGGAAGAAGCCAAGATGCCCTTCAAGAGATGAATGAATAAAGAAGATGTGGTCCAGGGGCGCCTGGGTGGCTCAGTTGGTTAAGCAACTGCCTTCGGCTCAGGTCATGATTCTGGAGTCCTGGGATCGAGTCCCACATCGGACTCCCTGCTCAGCAGGGAGTCTGCTTCTCCCTCCGACCCTCCCCCTCTCATGCTCTGTCTTCCATCCTCTCTCTCAGATAAATAAATAAAATCTTTAAAAAAAAAAAAAGATGTGGTCCATATATACAATGGAATATTACTCAGCCATCAGAAAGGATGAATACCCACCATTTGCAGCGACATGGATGGAACTGGAGGGGATTATGTTAAGTAAGTCAAGCAAAGACAATTATCATATGGTTTTACTCATATATGGAACATAAGCAATAGCACAGAGGACCATAGGGGAAGGGAGGGAAATCCGAAGGGGGAGAAATCAGAGGGAGACGAACCATAAGAGACTATGGACCCCAGGAAACAATCTGAGGATTTCAGAGGGGAAGGGGGTGGGGTAGGCGGTACCAGGGTGATGGGTATTGAGGAGGGCATGTGCTGTGATGAGCACTGGGTGTTATACGTAACTAATGAATCACTGAGCACTACATCAAAAACTAATGATATACTAGGCAGTGGCTAACTGAACATAATAAAAAATAAATTAAAAAAAGTCAATTTGGCTCTCAAAAAAAATTTTGAAATGATGAAAAAATATATCACAATTTCTGATGTGCAGTTAAATAGCATTCAGATAATTTTATAGCTTTAAACGTTTATAGTAGGTTTTTGATTTTAGACTTTTTGTTTTCTAAGTTTCCATCTCAAGAAGCCATGAAAAAAGGAAATTAAGGAAATCAGAGTAAAAATCAAATAAATGGAAACAACAGGAAAATTCAACTTCAGGCATGAAAGATAGACTTTTTTTTTTTTTTTTTTAAGATTTTTTATTTATTTATTTGACAGAGACACAGCGAGAGAGGGAACACAAGCAGGGGGAGTGGGAGAGGGAGAAGCAGGCTTCCCGCGGAGCAGGGAGCCCGATGTGGGGCTCGATCCCAGGACCCTGGGACTGTGACCTGAGCCGAAGGCAGACGCTTAACAACTGAGCCACCCAGACGCCCCAAAGATAGACTTTTACTATAGATCTTAGAGGCATTAAAATAAGGAGATATATTCAACAACTTAGATTTTTTAAGAAGGTACTAATACCCTGAAACATACAAATTACCAAATCTGTTGCAAGAAAAGCAAAAAATCTAAATAGTTCAGGAATTTAATTCATAAATTATCACACTCACACAAAAAGACCAGATGACTTCACCAGTGAATTCCACTTAGCACTCAGGAAAAGAGTAATACCAGTCCTATACAAAGTCCTTTCAGGAAACAGAAGAGGAAGCTATACTTGAAAGTTATTGTTTAAGGGCAGTGTTACCTTGATATCAAAACCAGACAAAGACATCAAGTCCCAAGAATATGACAAAAGCCCTCCTCAACACAGGTGCAAAAATCCTTAACAAAGGTCAAATCTTGTTTCTAGAAACGTAATAAAAAGAATACTAGTACATCATGAGTAAGTGGGGTTAATCCCCAATGTTAAAACAAGACAACAGGCCCCAAATGGAGTTGCTTATGCTAAGCCCCATGCCACCAAACCAAGACTTAATTACAATTTTGGCTCACCCAGAAACAAAATCTTAAACCAATCCCCATCTGCTCTAGTTAGTTACCTCTGCTATCTTTTTAAGGGAAACTAACCCTGCAATAACCAACCGGCTTTTTTTTTTTTTTTTGCCTCATTTAACTTCCTGGTTCCTGTTCCCTTCTGCCTATAAAAGTCTCTTATTTTATATAGCTCCTCAGGGAGCTTTTCTGTCTCCTATAATGAATGTTGCCTGATTCATGAATCACTGAATGAAGCCAATAAGATCCTGAAAATGTAGTCAGCTGAATTTTGTTTACTAGAAGGAATGCAAGGTTGTTTTAACATGTGAAATCACCAATGCATTTTACCATATTCACAGCATAAAGAAGAAAATCTTATGATCATCTCAGTAAATGCAGACTAAGCATATTATAAAATACATATATACATATACTCATCCCCATTCATAATAAAAATTCTGAAACTAAGAACAGACGGGAACTCAACCCAATAAGAAAACCTGTGGTTCACACCATTAACAGTGGTGAAAGACTGAATGCTGTCCACATGCATTCAGGTAAACAAACTAGCCATCAAAAAAAGGTGTTCATATTGGAAAAGAAGAAAGAATGTACATTTTTGTGTCACAATTTTCTACATAGAAAATCTTTAGGAATGTACAAAAAAGTACAAAAATGCCTCTAGAATATACCAATATGGGAAGACTGCAGCCTACAAGGTTGATGTCAAAAACTGATTATATTCCTAAGTTGTAAAAGCAAATAACTGAAAAATGAAATAATTCTATTTAGCATCAAAAAATAAACTTTTGAAAAATTAAAGATTAATAAAACATATCCACTGAATACTATAAAATGTGATATTGTGATTTATAATATGTATTTTGGTCATCAGTTCCCGGCCCACATCCCAAAATCCTTGGAATTTCCTAAGACAAAAGAACAACGGGAGTATCTTTGTTATAATATTTGATGTCTCATTCTCAGCTCCCGAAACCCTTCCGTAGCCATAAAGGTGACATGGATCCTGTACTTCCTAATAAACCTCTTTCAACCATATCTGAGTTTAGGTTAATGAGGTGACTTTTGGAAATCCCCTAAGGATGGCAGGCCAGTTGCCATGATGTGGGGCAATCAACCATGATTAGAGGTCCCACCTCCTGACCTCTGGGAAAGGGAGAGGGGCAGAAGGCTGAACCAATCACTAATAGCCAATGACCTAATTGATCATGCCTAAGTAATGAAGCCTCCCTAAAAACCTGAAAGGAAGGGGTTCAGTGAGTTTTCAGGTCAATGGACATGCAGGGAGAGTGGTGAGCTCAGAGAGAGCCTGGAAGCTCCGCACCCCTTCCCACATATTTAGCCCTGTGCATCTCTTCCATGTGGCTGTTCTGGGTTATATCCTTTTATAATAAACTGACAATCTAGTAAATAAACTATATTCTGAGCTCTGTGAGCCACTGAGCAAATTAACTGAACCCCAGGTGGGGGCTGCAGGAACCTCTAAAGCACAGTTAACCACCTGGACTTGTGACTGGCCGCTGAAAGGGGGTGAAGGGTGAGGGGTGAGAATCTTGTAGGACCAAGCCCTTAACCTGTAGGATCTGATGCTATATCCAGACAGATGGTGTCAAAATTGAGTAGAAATGTGTGACACCCAGCTGGCATCCTGACTAATTGCTTAGTATGGCAATAACCTCCACATATTAGAACTGGTGTCAGAATTACAGAATTTAGGGGCACCTGAGTGGCTCAGCTGGTTAAGAGTCTGACTCCTTGATTTCAGCTCAGGTCATCATCTCATGGTCGTGGGATTGAGCCCTGCATCTGTGCTCCATGGAGAGTCTGCTTGAGGATTCTCTACCCTCCACCCCGCTCCTCCCCCTGCTTGCATGGTCTCTCTCTAAAATAAAGAAATTTTTCTTTTTTAAAGATTTTATTTATTTATTTGACAGAGAGAAACACAGCGAGAGAGGGAACACAGCAGGGAGAGTGGAAGTGGGAGAGAGAGAAGCAGGCTTCCCGCCAAGCAGGGAGCCCGATGTGGGGCTCGATCCCAGGACCCTGGGATCATGACCTGAGCCGAAGGCAGACGCTTAATGACTGAGCCACCCAGGTGCCCCTAAAATAAATAAATCTTTAAAAAATTATAGAACTGAAATGTGTCACTACAAAAAAAATCAACTAAACACAAACAAATGTGATAATGAAATAGGGGCAAAAAAGGTTTAAGACACTGGTGTTATATGCAAATGATAAATTGTTGAACACTATCTGAGACTAATGATGTGCTATATGTTGGCTAATTGAATTTAACTGGGTGCTAGGCATTAAGGAGGGAACGTGATGTGATGAGCACTCAGTATTATACACAACTGATGAATTACTGAATGCTACATCTGAAACTAATGATATATTGGCTAATTGAATTTAAATTAAAAAGAATTTAAAGAAAGACATACATGAAACAAATACAAAACAAATAACAAAATGGCAAAAGTCCTTCCCTATCTTTCTCTCTCTCTCTGCCTCTCCCCTCCTCTCTCTCAAATAAATAAATCTTTTAAAAAAAGGTAAGTTCTGGAGATGTACAACATGATAACTATAGTTAACGATACTGTATTATATGTTTAAAAGTTTCTAAAGAGTAGATCTTAAAAGTTCTCAACACAAGGAAAAAAATTAACTATATGAGGTAATGCATGTTAACTAAGCTTATTAGAGTAATCATTTTGTAATATATACAAATATCAAATCATTATGTTGTACAACGTGGACAATGTTATATGTCAATCTTACCTCAATAATACTGGAAAAAAATTAAAAAGATCTCAAATCAACAATGAAACTTTACATCATAAAAAAAAGGAACTTTACATCATAAGGAACTAGAAAAACAACAAACTGGGGTGCCGGGATAGCTCAAACAGTAGAGCGTCCAACTCTTGATTTCAGCTCCGGTCATGATCTCAAGGTCATGGGACCGAGCCCCACATCAGGCTCTGCACTGAGCGTGGGGCCTGCTTGAGATTCTCTCTTCCTCTCCCTCTGCCCTCCGCCCCTGCTCATGCAAACTCTCTCTCTCTTTAAAAAAAAAAAAAAAAGAAAGAAAAAGAACTAAACCTAAAGCTAGCAGAAGGAAATAACAAAAGGCAGAGATAAATAAAATACAGAATTGAAAATCAATGAGAAACAACAGCTGGTTCTTCAAAAGATCAACAAAATAGACAAAAATTTAGCTAGAGTGGCTAAGAAAAGAGAGAAGACTCATTACTAAAATTAGAAAGTGGGGATGTTACTACTGACTGTAGAGAAACAAAAAAGATTATAAGACAGCACTATGAATAATTGTGTGCCAATAAATTGGATAACCTAGATAAAATGGACAATTCCTAAAAACAAACCTAAGACTGAATCACGAAGAAACAGAAAACCTAAGTAGACCTGTAACTACTACAAAGACTGAATAAGTGATCAAAAACTTCCCAACAAAGAAAAGCAGGGACCAGATGGTTTCACTGGTGAATTCTACCAATCATTTGAAGAAGAATACCAATCCTTGGGGCACCTGGGTGGCTCAGTTGGTTAAGCGTCTGCCTTTGGCTCTGGTTGTGATTTCAGGGTCCTGGGGTTGGACCCCATGTCAGGCTCCCTGCTCAGCGGGGAGCCTGCTTCTCCCTCTCCCTCTGTGATCTCTCTCGTTCTGTCTCTCAAATAAATAAAAATCGTTTAAAAAATAAAAATGAGGGCGCCTGGGTGGCTCAGTTGGTTAAGCGACTGCCTTCAGCTCAGGTCATGATCCTGGAGTCCCGGGATCGAGTCCCACATCGGGCTCCTGGCTCGGCAGGAAGCCTGCTTCTCCCTTTCCCACTCCCCCTGCTTGTGTTCCCTCTCTCGCTGTCTCTCTCTCTGTCAAATAAATAAATAAAATCTTTAAAAAAATAAAAATAAATAAAAATAAATAAAAATGAAGAATATCAATCCTTGTTAAACTTTTCCAAAAAATGGTAGAGGAAGGAACACTTCCTACTTATTCTGTAAGGCCAGGACTGCCTGACACTAAAGCCAGACAGAGACACAGTAAGAAAGGAAACTAAAGACAAATATCCCTTATGAACACTGATCTAAAAATACTAGCAAACCAAATTCAGTAGTATATTAAAAGGATACTACCACATGACCAAGTGGGATTTATTCCTGACATGCAAGGATGGTTCGACACACAAAAATCAATGTGATATGCCACATTCACAGAATAAAGGAAAAAACGACATAATCATCTCAGTTGATGTAGAAAAAGAATATGAAAAAACTCAAAATACTTTCATGATAAAAACACTCAACAAACTAGGAATAGAAGGAAACTGCCTCAACATAATAAAAGTCTTAAATGAAAAACACACAGTACACATCAGACTCAATGGTGAAAGAATGAAAGCTTTTCCTCTAATATTAGGAATAAGGCAAGGATGCCTACTTCTGTCCCTAATATTCAACATAGTACTGGAAGTTTTAGCCAGAGAAATAAGCGAGAAATAAAAGGCATCCAAATTGGAAAGCAAGAAGTAAAACTGTTCACAGATATGATCTTATATGCGGAAAATGCTTAAGATTCCATATAAAAACTGTTTAATAAATGAATTCAGCAAAGTAGCAAGGTACAAAGTCATGCACAAAATCAGTTGCATTTCTATACATAAACAATGAACAATCTAAAAGGATATTAAAAAAACAATTCCATATACAATAGTATCATAAAGAATAAAATGCTTGGGAATTAACCAAGGAGGTGAAAGACACGTACACTGAAACTACAAAACACTGATAAATTAAAAACAAAAAAATTGAATGACAGACCATGTTCATGGATTGGAAGGTTTAATGTTGTTAAGATATCAATGCTACCCAAAAGGATCTACAGATTCAGTGCAATCTCTATCAAAATCCCAACAATACAGGAAGAGAAAAACCCATCCTAAGATTCACATGGAATCTCAAGGGATCCTGAGTAGCCAAAACAACCTTAAAAAAAAAAAGTTGGAGGTAATCACTTCCTAGTTTCAAAACTCACTATAAAGCTGCAGTAGTCAAAACCGTGGGGTACATACATAAAGACATACAGACCAAGGGAATAGTCTAGAGAGCTCAGAACTAAACCATCACATACAAAGTCAAATGGTTTTTGACAAGGGTGCCAAGACCATTCAGTGGGAAAAGGGCAGTCTTTTCAATAAATGGTGCTAGAGAAATTGGATATCCACATGCAAAAAGAATGAAGTCAGACGCTTCCTTATTCTATATTCAAAAATTACTTCAAAATGCATCAAAGACTAAACATAGGAGCTAAAACTATAAAACTACTAGGAGAAAACATAGGGCAAAAGCTTCATGATATTGGACCTGACAATGATTTCTTGGATAATTCCCTACAGGCACAGGGAATAAAAGAAACATATTTGAAAATTTCATGAAAATTAAAAATTCTTATGCATCAAAGGACACTATCAGTAGAGTAAAAAGGCCACACACAGAATGAGAAAATACTTGCAAATCACATACCCAGTAAGGGATTAATATTCAGAATACAGAGAACTCCTAAAACTCAACAGAAAACAACCAACCTGACTCAAAAATGGACAAGAGACTTGCCCAGACATTTCTCCAAAGAAGATACCCGAATGGCTAATAAGCACATGAAAAGATGCTCAGTATCACTAATTATTGGAGAAATGCACATCAAAATAAGATACCACTTCATACCCATCAAGGTGGTTATTATTAAGAAAAAAACCCCACAGGACAGGAAACAACAAATGTCGGTGAGGATGAGAACAACTGGAACCCTGTGTATCGCTGGTGGGAACATAAAATAGTGTGGCTATTGTGAAAAACAGTATGGCAGTTCCTCAAAAATTAAAAATAGAATTACCATACGAGGCACACCTGGGTGGCTCAGTCGGTTAAGCATCTGCCTTTGGTAGACTTCCGCTCAAGGGGAGTCTGCTTCTCTCTCTCCCTCTGCCCCTCCCGCCCCCTTGCCCCCCTCCCCACCCCGTGCATGCGTGCGCTCTCCCTCTCAAATAAAGTTTTTATTTTTTATTTATTTTTTTAAAGATTTTATTTATTTACTTGACAGAGAGATACAGCCAGAGAGGGAACACAAGCAGGGGGAGTGGGAGAGGGAGAAGCAGGCTTCCCGCAGAGCAGGGAGCCCGATGTGGGGCTCGATCCCAGGACCCTGGGATCACGACCTGAGCCGAAGGCAGACGCTTAATGACTGAGCCACCCAGGTGCCCTCAAATAAATAAAATTTTAAAAAAATTACCATACAATCCAGCATTTCTATTCTGGGTATGTACACAAAAAATGGAAAGCAGGGACTTGAACAGATATTTGTACACCCATGTTCACAGCAGCATTATTCACAATAACCAAATGGTACAAACAACCCAAATGTCCATCAATGGATGAAGAAAATGTGGTATGTACATACAGTGAAATATTATTCAGTCATAAAAAAAGGAAATTCTGACATACAACACGATCACCCTCAAAGACATTATGCTAAGAAAAATAAACCAGACACTAACGGCAAATACTGCATGATTCCGCTTATGTGAGGTACTTGAAAGAGTCAAATCCATAGACACGGAAAGGAGAACCGTGGCTACTAGGAACTGGGGTAAGGGAAGAACAGGGAGTCATTGTTTGATGTGTAGAGTTCAGTCTGGGATGATGGAAACGTTCTGGAGATGGACAGTGTTGACAGTTGCACAACAATGTGAATGTACTTAATGCCGCTGGGCTGTACATTTAGAGATGGTTAAAATAAATTTTATGTTATGTATATTTTACCACAATTTAAAAATCATATATGTTAGTAAGCCTGGTGGTATAGCGCTTACACACAATTAAGGCAAGTCAAGGATATGGAGAGTGACGGGAGATGGCATTTTAAGCGGTGGTCAGAGAAGGCCTTGGAAGAAAGGATTTCTTACCGACATGAGTAAGAAAGCCAGAGCGACTGGATGTGTACGGGCTGGCAGCATTCCAGCCAGAGAAGAGAATGGAAAAGGTCCTGATGTAGAGCATATTTGTGCTGTCTGAGGCAAAAGTGAGGCTGGCAGACAAAGCAGTGGGGTGGGGGGAGATGACTGGAGAAAAATGTAGAATGAATGTTTAAGCTGGGGGAATGAGCACATACCATAGGGCCTTCCAGGCCGCTTGAACACTTTGGTTTTTCTTTTTGTTTTTTTAAAGATTTTATTTATTTATTTGAGAGAGAGAGAGCATGAGTAGGGTGAGGGGCAGAGGAAGAGGCAGACTCCCCACTGAGCAGGGAGCCTGATGCAGGGCTTGATCCTCAGACTCTGGGATCATGACCTTAGCTGAAAGCACTTGACCAACTGAGCCTCCCAGGCACCCATTTTTTGGTTTTTGTTTTGTTTTGTTTTGTTTTGAGAGAGAGAGCACAGGCAGGGGCAGAGGGAGAGAGAGAATCTCAAGCAGACTCTGAACTGAGCATGGAGCCCAACGCAGGGCTCGATCTCACAACCCTGAGATTATGACCTGAGCCCAAACCGAGTTGGATGCTTAAATGACTGAGCCACCCTGGTGCCACGAACACTTTCAGTTTTATTCTGAGTGAAGGGAGAAGGCTGTGGAGGGTTTGAAACAGATGAGTGACATGATATGATTAATGTTTTCAAAGGGTCTCTCTGGCTGCTGCCTGAAGATTATCCAGAACAGAGGCAGAACACTGGGGTCGTCACCTACAAAGACCCCGGTTGCACAATTTTTATCTGAGTGCCTACCTCTTTCAGTGTGGATCTCCTTCATGCAAAGCTTTTCCTCTCTCTCCAACTGGGATATCATATCTGGTTTGGAGGATGAATGCCCTATGAAAAGATAAGATAAAAGTGAAAAACATTAAGGGCGAAAGTACTGAAAAATTTTGGTTCTCATCCCATAATACAATAAGGCTCTGCCCCTCCCCAAAGCAGTGTTTGTCAAACACTTTCCTATCACCACCCATAGTAAGAAATACACTTGGTATCATTAGAGATATATCACTACCACACAAAGTCTAGAAATAAATGATCAAATGAACTGTTTCTTCTTATTTTTTTTTAAGAGGGGGTGGAGGGAGGTACAGAGGGAGAGAGAGAATCTCAAGCAGACTCCATGCCAAGTTCAGAGCCCCACTCAGGGCTCCATCTCACAACCTTGAGATCGTAAGCTGAGCCAAAGTCAAGAGTCAGATGCTTACCCAACTGAGCCCCCCAGGCACCCCCCAAATGAACGGTTTCTAACCAATGTCTGTTTTTGTCACATTCTTCCCAGTCTGACACCCCTCACTAGAAACAGCTTGCTGTTACTGCTACCATGTGCACCAACGTGCACCATTCTAAGGAGCTCTGATACTATTACTCGGTTCTGTAAGTGTTCTGTAAGACTGCTGATGCAATTTACTAAATTAGTTTCCTGACCCACCAATAGGTCATGATCTACACGTTTAAAAAATATCTATGAAATATGGAGCCAGGTGAAGACAAGCTTAACTGTTCATTTATAGTTCATTTACATGCAACAACGTCTGCCTTGGAACAAAGACTAGAAACGTCTTGTCTCCGTGCTCCAAAGGGACTGGAAAACTCTGGCCTCTGAGGAGTCCTGAAGCCATGAACTAGTGGGCAGAGGCCAGGGAAGCCACTAAACATCCTAATATCCACAGAACAGTCCTCAAAACAAAGAATCATCTGCCCCCAAATGTCAATAGTGCCTAGGTTAAGAAACCCTGCTTGAGGGGATGAGTTACAGAAAGATCCTGTGCTCACCCACAGAGACCAAGTTCCTGAAGTTCTCCAGCATCACGTCTCGGTACAGCTTCCTCTGGGCGGGGTCCAGCAGCCCCAGCTCCTCCTCCGTGAAGACCACGGCCACGTCCTTGAACGTCACGGTCTCCTACAACACCGAGCACACGCAACCTCAATCTCGCACCCGGTGGCCACGGGGAGCAGGGCAACGCTGAGGGGGTGGAGGAGCTATGTGGGAAGTTTCTGAGGGATCTGAGCAACTCTTCTGAATAGTTTCTCCTCCTCCCCTTCCACAATCATACCAAAAATGCGAGGGTCACGGGGCGAGGAGAAGGAAAGAGAAGAAAAAGAAAAATACCTGTGTACATGGGACACGGTGCCCTTGACATAGTTAAGTCTCTAGAACTGTCATGGTCAAATCATGGCATATACACGTTTTAGAACTTGACTGATAGTGCCAAATTTTACAAGAAATGTTTCAGGAATTCATCCCAACAGTATTTAATAGTGCCCGTCTCCTCCTCTCACTGGGCAGTACCACTATTTCGTCCACGTGTGCGCACCTAACAGGCCTCCAGCACCCCTCCCAGGCAGGCGCGCAGTTCATTCTCTATGATCTCAGGAGCGTGCCCTATCTGTCAACCGCAGCAGCATTCAGTGTTGAGGTTAAGAGCGTATGTTCTGGAGACTACATGCCTCTAAGGCTCTGTCCATTACTGGCTTTGGGACCCTGGTCAAGTCACCTAACTTCTCAATACTTCAATGTCCTTATCTGTGTAATAGTACCACATCATAAGGTACTTGAAAGGACCAAGCAGAATACATAAAGGACTTAGGACAGCATCTGACACACACTACTCAACAAACGTCAGCCATCGCTATTACTGCTACCATCCTTGTTCCTGGTTGCAGAGTATTCCACAAAAGTGGTGATCTAGAACACATTTAATGATTCCAAGCAATTAAACAGTATGTTTTTTTAATTATTAATGCTGCAGAAAACATGTTTATACAGATCTCAGCCAACTGTCTTGTTATTTCCCTAAGATAAGTTCCAAGAAGTGGCAATTGCACTGTTGAAAAATATGCACCTTTATTTTGCTAATATAATGACAATTTTCCCAATTAACTCTTCCTGTAAGAGATTAGAAGTATCCCTGATTCTCTGTCTTCTGGCCAAAATTGGACAATATCTTATTTTTTAAACTCTTGGGTAATTTGGTAAGTGATAAACTTTTTAAAAAGTTTCCACTAACTTAATTTTTAATTTTTTAAAAAGATTTTATTTATTTTAGAGAGTGTGTGTATGCGAGCAGGGGGAGGGGCAGAGGGAGAGGGAAAGAATCTCAAGCCAAGTCTGTGCTGAGTGCGGAGCCTGACTCAGGGCTTGATCTCATGACCCTGAGATCATGACCTGAGCTGAAACCAAGAGTCAGACACTCAACCAACTGAGCCACCCAGGTGCCCTCCACTTATTTAAAACGATTGTCTTTACTATACTCAAATAATAAAAAATCTTTTTTTTTAAATATATTACCTGTTCATTTCCTTTGTTTATAATCCTACTGGAGTATCTTATATATCAGTAAATTTCCTACTGAGAATATTAAGCCTTCTTCCTAGTCTGTATAAATTCCCACCTTCACCCCACCCCCGGCTCCTGTTTCCTGTATGTCTCACAACTTTTTCTGTATGGCAATAAAAATTATCTCAACTCTAGCTAGAGCTCTGAGCATCTATATATTAAACAACTAGTTGATACATCTGACAAAGGAGAGAAAGCCACTACGAAAAGGAATTAGCTGAGGACGATACTATTTTTGGAGTCCTCCGCCTACCAGACATGCACACATGCGGCCTGCCTCAGGTCCCCGAACAGAAGTCTCTTTTCTTCTGGGTCTTTCCATTTACTGTGATTAAACACCTGAAACTCCCTGCTTAGACAACAGGAACTTTAGTGTCACTGGGCACCGAGTGGATTTCAGTAGGTATCTGAAGGTTCACAAATCTGTTTCTTCATGTTAAAATGCAGGTAAGACCGTCTATATCCTCACACAGCTGTTCCAGAGTAAATGCCTGGCAAATCCCCAGTACTAAGGATTTTTAAAACTAAGTATGTACTTCTTTAAAACATATTAACATCTCAATGAATAAAATAAACATCTAACTATAATACACACACAGTTTAACTTAAAATAAAAAAGGGAATCTAGCTTTTTTTTATTATTTAAAATTATTTATTTTTTAAGTGAGCTCTACGACCAACGTGGGGCTTGAACTCAAGATCCCGAGATCAAGAGTCGCACGCTCTACGGACTGAGCCAGCCAGGCACACTCCAAATCTAGCTCTTCTTGTTTGAAAACAACTAAAATTATTTTCTCTGAGTTCAGTCTGAGGTGGACTCTGCTGCACCAAGCCGTACTTTAGACATTCTTATCACAAAATGGGAGGCACCACATGTGAGAAAACCATGAGTCCCTGGAACTTTAAAGAGGAAAAAAAAAAAAAGGCTGAAATCTCAGAGTTTCTGTACAGGAAGAAAGGTTATATGTTAGCAAACTGTTGTTGCAAACATCTTTAAAATAGTAAAATCCGCATATAAATGGAGAATGGAGTAAAGCAGTAGGTAAATTATGGGAAATGATGTGACCATTTAAATTGTAGGTAATATAAAATTACATTTGAAAAACCCAAAATGGTACTTAAACTAGGATTATAAATCTAGACATGTCAACACAAATGAGAAAGAATGCGGGACAATTAAAACTGCTGATTTGTAAACACGTTTGTAATGTGGGAGTTATTTTTTTTTGAAATATCTACTACTTTTCACACTATTATTTGGAAATAAACAAAAAGCAAGAGCCTGGTATACAACAATTAGGTGCCTTGGGTTCCTTGTTACCCTTCCCAGGCAAGGGAAAAATGCATCCAATCTTTATGAAATGAGATGTCATTTTAAGTAACAGAAAGGCAAACCCAACTTACCTGGAACTTGGTCATTTTTCTCCTTTTCCTTCTGGGGAGAGGCAGAGCTCTGGAAAGGCAAAACTGTGGAAGGGAAAGTCATCATGAGAGAGCTGGTAGTCGGTGTGGTGCTTTGTGCCAATAGGAAGCTGCTTTCTCCAGGCAGAATTTAGAACAGGGGCTGGATTCCAGCATCCCCTGGGCCCCCTCAGTCAGCTGCCTTTGTTCATGAACAGTCCCTAACCTAAGTGCTTCTGGTAGCTTCCAGAGCATTCCTGAGCCTGGGTAGGAGAGGTAATGAGAGACATCCAGGCAATATAATTTAATATAACTTAATGGGGCCAAAGTGCCTGGGTTCAAATTTTGCATTTCTACTTATTGCTTTCTACTTCCCAGCAGTGTAAACCCTGAGCGAGGTATTAATCTTTCTGTGCCTCAATCCAGTCACCTGTAAATGGGGATCATAATAATGCCGGTATTCCCTATTTCCTCCAGTGTCAGACAAGCAGATGCTATTGTGCTTCACAAAACCTCCCTTGCAGATGTGCTGTTCAGAAAATGAATGTTTTAAGAAACCCAGAATTCAGAGCCATGAGTTACCGTTACCCTAGGAAAGTCTAATTCTGACTGGTTGTCCCACAGATAATTTGTTCTGCGGCTAATGATTTTTTTCCCCCATTACACCATTTTAACAGGTGTAATTACTTGAGCATGTTATTAAGCTGGAAGGGCCTCAACAAAGTTTCTTCTCCCGTGTGCACGGAGGCAAATAATGACTAATAAAAACCGCACACTAAGAAATCCTGTTGCATTTAAATTAACGACACGCAGCTGTTACACGTTGTGAACCGTTAAGGACTCGCTACGCCGCAGGCACTCTGCGAAGCCCTGATCACGATTGTTTCTCTGCGACAAACCACAGAGAACTTTCCTCAGGGTCCGGCTGAAGATAACTCTCCTTCCTAAACAAGTGTCTCGGCAGAGTCCAGGAATCCAGGACCGGCCCCGCAGCAGAGAGCAGTGAAGGGCCAGCGGGGCTGCAGCTGGGGCTCCGAGCCCACGCCGGGCTCTCAGGATCTTCCCAACAACAGGGGGCCCGAGCAGGATGACAGAAGTCATGGTCCCATCCAATACTGCACTAGGCACTGATTTTTAGCTTTCATATCTAATCTCATTTAATTCTCAGACCACCACCGGGAAGACACTAACGCTCTTTAGCCAAGAGGCAACCGACGCAAGGAGAGACTATGTCACTCGCCCAGGGTGTCACCGCGAGGCGGACGCAGAGCCAGCTGGCAGGTCCGGGACCCAGGCTGCGGGCGCGGAGAGCGCGGGAGACCTTCAAACTCCGCTCGCCACGCGCGCCCGCCAGACGCGGAGGCTCCGCCGAGCAGCGGCACTCTGCCGCCGCTGCCTCTGTCCCCGCCCTCAGCCGCCGGCCGCGGCTCCCCTTCGCCAGGAGCGAGGGCCGGCTGGCTGCTGGCCCCACGCCGAGGCCGAGAAGCCTCGGAGCGACGGCAGGGACGCGGGTTAACTCACCTCACCGCCAGCAATCTTGGCCCCGACCTCGCCTTCCCGGAGCGGAAGTGCCGCCGACCCTCCGACTTGTACCCAGCTCCTGGACTACACTTCCCAGAATGCCCAAGGGGAAGCGCCTCGGGTTTCGCGCACCTGCTGGACTACATTTCCCAGAATGCAGTTCGCGGGACCGCGCTGCCCACCAACTGGCTCTCGTTTCGGACCGAGAGGGGGTTCGGTTTGAGTCATTCCTCTGGCGCTGTAACTGTCAGATTTCTTTTTGTTTTATACGTTTCTTAAAGCTCACGAGAAAGTAATTGCGAATTGAAAAAATTCGGTCGTGTAAAAGAGAAAAACAAAGCTTGCACTGTGAAGTTAACAGAATCTTTAGCGGGAGTAAGGGGTAGGCTAAAAATGGAAAACGTAGTGACTCAGGCTGAACCGCTTAACGCCGAGCTTAAAATCTCAAACCTCCATCAAATGTCAGCTCCTCCGATATCACCAATACAACCGTCGATAATAAACGGAGTTCACAGACAGCCCCTTAACGGGGCCACGAAGTCAAGGTTGGAATTCACTGAGAATTCCAAGTTTGGTTTCAATGCGACGGACTTGATGAGGTTTGCGCAAGGATCATGGTACTACCGCCCAGGATTGGGGGGAACAGCAAGGGTTTTTAGGTGCCAGCTGTTGCTTTCTTTCGAATAGATTGAAGAGCTGATAGAAGATTGAAGAGTTGATGTAACCTGTGATGAACAATCAAGCAATTTGCTTGCACAGGAATCTCCTGGAATAGTAAAGGCGTGCTAATGACAACTGAACAGTTATGTTAACATAGACGGTAAATTGTGGGAAGGGAGGGAGGTAGATAGGAAGTTTCATTCTTCAGTGTCCAAGCTGTGCACGCAGTGTGTCTTGTGCGGAGGGGAGGGAACAGAGGTAAGGGGAATCTGTTTGACTCCTCTGCCTCCTTTATTCCACAAGGCACCTAAGGGCACTTGACACTGTTTTGTGGCATGAGCTACTCATTCCAATAAGCTGGGAATTTAGAAAAAGTTGATACAAACATTGATTATGCTCCAAAGAGAAGTATCTTGAATTTCATTTACAAAAATGAGTTGTGTTAAAAAACAAGTAAATTTAAAGATCTTATTGGCTTTATTTAACGATTCATGAATTGAGCAGCATTCCCTTCTAGTAAATGGAAGGGAGCTCCCATATAAGGAGGTTATTAGCAAAAAAAAAAAAAAAAAAGAAAGAAAGAAAGAAAGAAAGAAAGAAAGAAAGAAAGAAAGAAAGAAAGAAAGAAAGAAAGAAAAGGATTATTTCAGGCCAGGTTACCTTGTCTTAGGGGAAGGCAGGGAGTCTTATCAGGCAAATTACCTCACTAATGCTGACCAGGGAATTCCAGGCTGATGGGTTTAAAATTCCACTCCTAGGAAATAAGTCTTAGTTTGCTGTCCTGGGGGCAAGTGACACCTTAGTCCTGTTCGTTGGTTTTTTGCTTTTTTTTTCCTTTCTTTTTCTTTTTTTTTCTTTTCTTTTTCTTCCTTCCTTCCTTCCTCTTTTTCTCTCTCTTTCTTACTCTTTCTCTTTCTCTCTCTCTCTATAGTTGTGGCAGATGAAAATAGCTTTATTGCAGGGAATTTCAGAAAATACAGTGATGTGTGTCTATATAAAATTTAAATTGTTTTGTAATTCACGTTCAGCTTCAGATTATTTCATTACATACTTTTACTGTTTGCTCCAGACATAAATATTTTGTGATTAATAACCCAAGTGAAACCAGGAAGCCACGATTTTTCTCCTCAGCCAGAAATGCATCTGTAGCTTTTTATTATGTAAGTTTTCAAGCATATACAAAAGCAGAGAATAGTGAAATGTACCCCATATACTCATATCCCAAATTTAAGTTAATACTGTTTTAACCATCTAATTCATCTGTCATTTTTAAATTTTACGGAATTTTCAAACAAATCCCTGGCATCATGTTTTTTTTAAAAAGATTTTCTTTATTTATTAGAGAGAGAAAGCACAAGCAGGGGGAGCAGCAGGCAGAGGGAGAAGCAGGTTCCCCGCTGAGCAAGAAGCCCGATGCAGGACTCGATCCCAGGACCCTGGGATCATGACCTGAGTGGAAGGCAGATGCTTAACCAACTGAGCCACCCAGGCAAACCCCTGGCATCATGTTTTTAACCCCTAAATACTTTGCTAAATATTTGCTTAAAATATTTTATTTCAAACCCACAATATCATTATCACACTCAATAAATAATTACCAATAAATCCTTCATATCCCCTAATACCTGTAGAACTGTAAGCAGAAAGAGTTAGGGGTCTCCAGAAAAAGAAAGGAGAGACATGGCTTTCATGGCAGAAGTTACTTTAGACCCCCAGCTATTTTCCATTATCCATGCCCTCCTGGTTCTACTTGCCTTAGCACACCTTTTGAGAACTTCCTAGGAGGTGTCAGAATCACAAAGAAATGCAAAAACCTCAGTAGTTGTGGATTTTAAGGGAACAAAGAAAATGCAAAAACTGTCTCTAGCAGCCCAGGATATGGCCTAACCACATCAAAGATAATAAATCAGCGGTAGAACTCCCAGTGCTGTTTCAAAAGTAAGCAAGACCCTGCCTTCCTTACCCAAGACAATGTGACCAAGACCTCATTCATTTTATTCTAGGTCTCAGAGCAGGCCCATAGCCCCTTACCCTTGCCCGACAGTTACCTCTGCTTCATTATACTACTAAAGTCTTCACCCTAGGAGGAGCTCAAGATTCATTTCCATAATACAGAATGCCTGTATAGGCATGTTTTCTAAATAGTATGCACAACCTTATGCCCACCTTTGCATACAATGACAACGCTCCCTTTGCTGAATATTCATTCTAACCCCTAAAAAGAAACATCTCATCCCTGCTAGAGGAGTCACAGCTTCGGAAGTTATTTCCTGTGATCGCCTTATTTGCTGCAAATAAAATTTCCTTTGTGTGACAACTCCACCTGGGACAGTCTCTATCTGTAACTCACCAAAGAGCAAGCTCACATTAGTTTGGTTACAGAAACAAACTAAAATGGAGTCTCTCTCTTTTTTTTTTTTTTAAAGATTTTATTTATTTATTTGACAGAGAGAGACACAGCGAGAGAGGGAATACAAGCAGGGGAAATGGGAGAGGGAGAAGCAGGATTCCCACGGAGCAGGGAGCCCGATGTGGGGCTCGATCCCAGGACCCTGGGATCATGACCTGAGCCGAAGGCAGACGCTTAACGACTGAGCCACCCAGGCGCCCCAATGGAGTCTCTTTTTGTCAGGGACAAAATGGAGATGGTTAATGCAAGCGCAAAAAAGGAAACTTATAACCTAACCTCCAAGGAATTTACATCTCTTCTCAGAAATCAGCAGAAGACACCAGCCAATTCCCAAATGCCAAGTCTGTTCATGGCCATCTCTGGACTTCCTTTCCTTGACTCAGCTACCCTGATCCAAATAAGAAAGAAGATGACTAGGCAACCAATCAACTAAAAAAAGCCAAATAACTTTTATATTTATCCCATAAGTATCCCTTAGCCTGTGAACAACTCAGAACTCATTGTTTCTGTAGCCTTGAGTTTCCTGGTTTGCAGGTCAAAAGCCTTGCAGTAAACACACCCTTCTGCTTTGTTTTATTCAGTAAGCAGAAATTGCTTTTTGACATACCCAACCCCTATTCAAATTTGTCAATTACCTCCAAAATCTCATAACTGCTTTGTTCAAGTCAATGTCCAAACAGAGTCCATTCATTCTATTTATCTGCTCAGGCACATTTATTCTTGAATACTATCCTTCTGTTCCTTTTTTCAAACCTTTGACCTGTTGAGGAATCGGGTCAGTTGTCATAATGTCCCACATCCTGGATCTCTCCAATTATGTTTTGTGTCATTAAATAATTTGTTCCTCTATCCTATGTGTTTCCTGTAAAGTTTATTATTTTAAGTTGTTTAGTAGTAGTAGTAGTAGTAGTAGTAGTAGTAGTAGTAGTAGTAGTAATCTCTACACCCAACTTGGGGCTCAAATTCATGACCCTGAGATCAAGAGTTGCATGCTTTTCTGACTGAACAAGCCAGGCACCCCTATTTTTTAAAGTTTTTATTTTGTTTTAAAAGATGTTATTTATTCAAGAGACAGAGAGAGCAAGAGCAGGGGGAGTAGCGGAGGGAGAAGCAGACGCCCCGCCGAGCAAGGAGCCCGATGCAGGGCTCAATCCCAGGACCCCAAAATCACGACCTGAGCTGAAGGCAGACGTTTAACCGACTGAACCACCCAGGCACCTCTTCAAGTTTTTAATTCCATTAGTTAACATACAGTGTTATATTAGTTTCAGGTGTACAATATAGTGATTCAATTCCTGTAATGTTTAAATCTAAAGTCCTGATTAGATTTAGGTTCATCTCTTTTGACAAAAAAGCCATGGATGATACTGGAAATATCTGAACAAGACCAACTGAAGCCAATTCAAATCCTGGGCAGTGTTCCTCTGAATAGGAAAATAAGTAACAGTAAATATGTGAAAAATAATGGTTTTAAAGAAAAGAACCATTTTAAGGATTAACCATTTTAAGATCAAAGGATTCCTCTCAAAAGTAAAAATGTTTGGTAGTATTTGTTTTGCAGTTTCTTATATCAAACAGGATCAATCTGATAATAGGAAAGACAAAAATGACTGCCAAATTAAAAAATATAACAGAGGCTTCCATTTTGAGTAATGGCAAAATAGGTAATTACCATTAACTTAGACACACACACACACACACACACACACACACACACACGAAGTCTATTGGTAAGCATCAGTAAGCTGACAATGTGTACAGGATGAATAAGCCTGTAATTCAGGAGAATAGGGAAACCTAGAGAGAAAGCTGGTTACTTGGAGCTACTTTTCCCCTCAGGGGCATAGGCCAGTTCTGCAAACAATAAGGTTGAGAAGCAAGACACTTATTTTTGACATGGGCATGGGTGTAGGGTTATAAAAGTTTGAGTCCAGGACCTGCCAAAAGTAGGTAACTGATAAAACTCCTATATTTTGGGGCGCCTGGGTGGCTCAGTCATTAAGCATCTGCCTTTGGCTCAGGCCATCATCCCATTGTCCTGGGATCGAGCCCCATATCAGCTCCCTGCTCGGCGGGAAGCCTGCTTCTCCTTCTCCCACTCCCCCTGCTTGTGTTCCTGCTCTCGATATCTCTCTCTCTCTCTGTCAAATAAATAAAATCTTTAATAAAAAAAAAACTCCTATATTTTGTGTTGGATACCAGGAACCGCTGCACCTAGGGGAAAGAGTAAACAGCTCATAGATCTGCCCTGGCAGGAGTCTGAAGCCCAAATCCAAATTAGCTATATCCTTGAAACTATATAAAAAGAATCCTGGGGCACCTGGGTGGCTCAGTCGTTAAGCGTCTGCCTTCGGCTCGGGTCATGATCCCAGGATCCTGGGATCGAGCCCCACATCGGGCTCCCTGCTCAGCGGGAGGCCTGCTTCTCCCTCTCCCACTCCCCCTGCTAGTGTTCCCTCTCTTGCCGTCTCTCTCTCTGTCAAATAAATAAAATATTTAAAAAAAAAAAAAAAAAAAGAATCCTGAATTTGCTAATACCCTCAGCTACCTGAGAATCAAGTGAATATCCTCTTTGGACAGAAGATAACACCTTAAGCCTGAAATTATTTTGACAAATTTTTTAATGTTAATATCAGACAAAATATATTTTAAGGCAAAAAGCATTGATAGACCACACAAAAGTTGCACATGGATGTTCATAGCCTATTATTCACAATATCCAAAAAGGTGGAAACGAGTGTCTATCAACTGATGGGTTGATAATGGGTAAATAAAATGTGGTCTATCCACACAATGGAATATAACTTGGCATAAAAAAGGAATGAAGTACTGATACATGGATGAACCTTGAAAACATTATGCTAAATAAAAGAAACCAGCCCAAAAGGCTACATATTAAATGATTCCATTTACATGAAATGTCGAGAAGAGACAAATTCAAAAAGACAGAAGGTAGATCCGTAGTTGCCAGGGGCTGGGAGGAACGCAGAATTGGAGTGACTGTGCATAGGTATCGAGTTTCATTTTGGAGTGATGGAAATGTTCTGGAGTGAGAATAATGGTTGCATATTCTATGAATATACTGAAAACCCACTGAATTGTATACTTTAGAAGGGTGAATTTTATAATATGTGAATTATATCAATACAGCCATTTAAAAAACATTGCCAGAGAGACCCTTCATAATGATAAAATGTTAAATTCACTAGGAACATAGAACAATTCTAAATTGTATGCACCTGTATAATAAATAGGTTGGCTGAACTCTGTCTCCAGGTCCTGGAAGACAGCCATTAAATCCTCAGAATCTGCTGAGTGATAGGAGTCTTTCTTATTCATGGGGGTCCCTCAGACTACACCTGCTAGTTTATGCTGGAAAGATGAGTTATGGGGGGCCCCTAGATAGTTTATGATGATGGGATGACTCAGGATGGGGGCTGATCACACCAGAAAAACTAACCACGTGATTCGAGGGTTGGTACTTTGAACCAGGTGATATCAATCTGTAGGGGGGGGAAGGAGGCTAGAGATTGAGCCACAAGACCAATGATTCAATCGATCATGCATACATAATAAAGTTTACAGACACTGAAGCTTAGGTGAGCTTCCCTAGTTGGCAATATTCTTTTTAAAAAAATATTTTATTTATTTATTAGAGAGACAGAGAGAGCACAAGCAGTGGGGAGAGGCAGAGGGAGAAGAAGACTCCGTGCTGAGCAGAGAGCCTAACTTGGGGTTTGATCCCACGACCCGAGATCATGGCCTGAGCCGAAGGCAGATGCCCAACTGACTGAGCCACCCAGGCGCCCCCCTAGTTGGCAATAGTCTACGTGTACTGTCACACGTCTGTGTGCTGAGATGGCAACATGTCCCTCCCAGACCTCGGCTTATTTGTCTCTCCCTTTGGCTGGTTCTGATTTATATCCTTTTGTTAAAATAAAACTATAATTTGTAAATATAGGGCTTTCCTGAGTTCTGTGAGTTTTTACAGTGAATTATCAAACCTGAGGGGTTGGTGGTCAGCTGGTCAGAAGCAATGGTGGCACTGGAGCCCCTGAACTTGCAGCTCTTGTGAGGACTTGAAGTCTTATGGGGACTGTGCCCTTAAAATGTGCAGACTGACCTACCTGTGGGTAGTTAGAGTCAGAAGTCATCACACCACCTAATAACATAGGGGAATATTTTTATGATCTCAGGGTAGGAAAAGTTAGTAAGTACATAAAGTCCACTAATAATAGAAGGAAAGATTGTTACATTAGACCCTATTCAAATTAAGAACGCATCTGTTCATCACAAAACATTATGAGACCTCATTTTAACAGTGAACAAAAATACTTTTAAAATCCCATTTCTAAGACATTTGGGAAAGTATGAATACTGACCGGACATTTGATGTTAAGGAATGTTTTATTCTTTGGGGCAGAGAGAAGGAGAAAAAGGGGTAAAAGAAATAGAGAGGAAGAGAATGTATTGTGGTTATGTTTTAAAAATAAAATTCTTATCTCTTAGAGATACATGCAGATGAAATGTCTGGAAATTACTTCAAAATAATACAGGTTGGGAAAAGCAGGTGGTGATAGAGATAAAATATGATTAGCCATGAGTAGTTATTTGTTAAAACTCAGTAGTAAGTATATAATGGTTCGTTATATTATATGCCTTTAAATTTTTTCTTTAAAAAAACAAACAGGTCATAAGACAGTGAAGAGGTAAATCACAGGGTGGGAGAAGATATGTGCAGTACATATATATCTGACAGAGGACTTATATTAAAAATATAAAAAGAACTTTACAATTCAATAAGAAGAGGCACAAGCCAATAGAAAAACAGTCAAGGGGTGCCTGGGTGGCTCAGTGGTTAAGCGACTGCCTTCGGCTCAGGTCATGATCCTGGAGTCCCTGGATCGAGTCCCACATCGGGCTCCCTGCTCGGCGGGGAGTCTGCTTCTCCCTCTGACCCTCCCCCCTCTCATGCTCTCTGTCTCTCATTCTCTCTCTCTCAAATAAGTAAATAAAATCTTAAAAAAAAAAAAAGAAAGAAAAACAGTCAAGACACTTGAAAGGCATATTACAGGAACAGGATGTCCTGAATGGGCCCCCCTTCCTCTCTACTCCTAATTCCCAGTTACCTGTATTTTTTGAGACAGCCCACAGCTGCTCAGACCTGTAGGTGAATAACACTGTGGGCTTCCCTGTAGTCCAGG
Source organism: Halichoerus grypus (assembly GCF_964656455.1). NCBI lineage: Eukaryota > Metazoa > Chordata > Mammalia > Carnivora > Phocidae > Halichoerus > Halichoerus grypus. The sequence goes on from NC_135726.1 coordinate 50,497,144, forward strand.
TGAGGGAGCCAGAGCTTTCTTCCTCTTTGTTGGAAAAGGCCTCAGTGGGTGTCTCAAGAGTGAGGAAGTGAGGATGTCAGTATCCAATCTGATGTCAAGGTTTGAGAAGTTTTACTGTGCTCAAGAGGTGCATACATCCCAGCTGTAATTGTGATTATGTAATAACTAAATTTAAATCGATTGTTTGAAAGGAAGCAAGGAAGAAATAAAGAAAAAAAGAGAAAGCAAAGATCCAGAATGAGAAAGCCTGGCAAGAATTATAAACTTGGGGCATTGAGATACTGTACTTTTTTCCATTCATTCCTTCATTCAAATATTTCTTAAAAGATTTATTTATTTATCGAGGGGGGAGGGGCAGAGAGAGAGAATCCAAGCAGACTCCCGGCTGAGCATGGAGCCTGACACAGGGGTTGATCTCAAGACCCATGAGATAATGACCTGAGCCAAAACCACAAGTCGGATGCTTAACTAACTGAGCTGCCCAGGTGCCCCTACAAATATTTTTTTAGGTGGGCTCCATGCCCAGTGGGGAGCCCAACACAGGGCTTCAACTCATGACCCTGAGATCAAGACCTGAGCTGAAATCAAGGGTCAGATGCTCAACCAACGGAGCCACCGAGGGGCCCCCATTCAACAAATATTTTTAAGTGCATTTGGAACTTCCTCAGCTAAAGTGACACCTCTCCTAAGCCACATCTCTTTCCTGGGGTGACCCACATCCACTGACTAACTGACGTGGGGGTACAATGACCTAGCGCTTTGCTCCAACTTGGGACAACTCTGAAGGGCCACTGTATCTTCATGCTCCCCAAGGGGTCTGATGAATCTTTTATTAGACTGAACTGCAGGTCAGTGTCTCCCCCTGCCCAATCCTGCTTTTTTCCTGGCCCTTCCTCAGGTGGTGATCTCAAGAGTACTTGCATCAACAATCTGCATGTCCATTTCAGAGCCTCTGCCCAAAGAACCCAACTTGCAACAATGGCTCTCTGTGGGGCAAAAAGCCTGCTTTCCCTGAAAGGATGCCAATCTGGAATATCACCCAGTACACACTTCTGTTGATAGCATGTTTAGTTAAACTTTGAGAAATATTTCCTCCATTCATTCAAGCTTGAGAAACTGCATTTTCTATTCCTGTGATGTCATGGGCCATTTATCACTTTAATTTCCATTATTGTTAGTAGTGATGTTCATATTACTGATTTTAATCATAAAAATAACAATAAACCATTTTCTTGTAAACATAACACTAGAGATAAAGCAAAATTCTCCTTTGACCACCATAGCTGCCTCGTACTCTCTCCCATTTCCGCTCCCTGAGGTAGAAGCCAAAATCAGTTTAGTATCTATCCTTTAAGACTACTTTCTATCCATTTAAATGTGTAGATTATGTTGTTATAAGATGAAAACAACATCATTCATTTTATATGCTGCATAATATTTTACAAATGTGCTCATATGGTTTATTTAATCTTCCTGCTGATGGAAGATACTGAAATTGTTTTCAGTTTTTCACTATTACAACAAAGCTGCAGAAAACATCGTGTTCATGCATGCTTGTGATCATTCAAGTATGAGCACCCTCCATGGAGGAGGCCTAGGAATGGAATTGTAAGGTCATGTGGTCTGCGCATTTAAGTATTTCATAGCTACTGCTGAGTAATCCTTCAAAGTGACTGCACTAATTTACACTTCCACTAGCAGTTTATGAGAGTAGCTGCTTCTCCATTCCTTTAATAGTTGATATCAAAATTTTCTTTTTAAAGATTTTATTTATTTATTTGACAGAGAGAGACAGAGTGAGAGAGGGAACACAAGCAGGCGGAGGGGAGAGGGAGAAGCAGGCTTCCCGCAGAGCAGGGAGCCCGATGCGGGGCTCGATCCCAGGACACTGGGATCATGACCTGAGCCGAAGGCAGACGCTTAACGACTGAGCCACCCAGGCACCCCTCAAAATTAATTTTTATAACACTGGGGGGATGGATCTGGTTGTGATTTTGATTTCTCTAATTACCAAGAAGGCTGAATATCCTTTCATATCTTCACTGACAATTTGGACTTTTATTTCAGTGACTTGCATGTTCATTTCCTGTGGCAATTTTTTTCTATTAATTTTACCTTTTGATTTTTTAAATTATGTGTGCTGTTGGTTTTCCTCTTCTGATTTCTAATCCTTTGTCTTTTTTTGACACACTGAAAATATTCCATCTGAGCTATCACTAAAACCCTTGCCTCACACGTCACTGATAGGGATGGTCAACCACTTTGATGTCTACAAGCAGGTGAGAACTTCTAGCCCTTACTGCAGCAACACATACAGGCATACATTGTTTTATTGCATATCACATTACGCTTCACAGATAGTTTATATATATATATATATATTTTTTTTTTTTTTTTTACAAATTGAAGGCTTGTGGCAACCCTGGGTCAAGCAAATCTATTGGCACCATCTTTCCAAAAGCATTTGCTCACTTCATGTCTCTGTGTCACATTTTGGTAATTCTCAAAACATTTCAACTTTTTCATTATTATATTTCTTATGGTGATCTGTGATGGGTGATCTTATATGTTACCATTGTAATGGTTTGGGGGCACCAGGAACCGTACCTATATAAGATGGCAAACTTAGTCAATAAATGTGTTCTAACTGCCCACTCAGCAGCTGGTCCCGTCTCCTTTCCTCTCGCAGGGCCCCTTCTTCCCTGACAAAATAACACCGAAAATAGATGAATCAGTAACCCTACAATGGCCTCTAAAGATTCAAGTAAAAGGCAGAGTCAATTGACATGGCACGCCTAGTTGCTGTCTTATTTTAAGAAATTCCCACAGCTGCTCCATCACCCCAGTCAGCAGCCATCAAGATAGAGGTAAGACCCTCCCCTAGCAAAAAGATTATGACTTGCTAAAAGCTCAGATGATGGTTAACATTTTTCAGCATTAAAAATATTTTTAGGGGCACCTGAGTGGCTCAGTTGGTTGGGTGTCAGACTCTTGATTTCAACTCAGGTCATGATCTCAGGGGGTTGTGGGATCGAGCCCTGCATTGGGCTCCATGCTTGAGATTCTCTCTCTCCCTTTCCCTCTGCCCCCACCCCGCTTGTGCTCTCTCTCTCTCAAAAATAAAAAAAAAAAAAATTTTAAATTAAGGTATGTACTTTTTTATACACAATGCTATTGCACATTTAATAGAATACAGTATGGTGTAAACATAACTTTTACATGCACTGGGAAACCAAAGAATTCATTTGAGTTGCTTTATTGTGATATTCACTTTATTGTGTTGGTCTGGAACAAAACCTGTGATATCGCTGAGGTATGGCTTTATATGGTTTGGACACAGGTGTGTGGATTCTGATGTGTCTTGAGACTTGTGCTGTATGCCAAGTCCTTAAAGTCCTGTGTTGGATTGGCTGTTGTTAACCTGGCACCATCACTAATCCCTTCTAAGGACTACTCTACATTGAAGAAAATAAGTCAGTATCTCTCCATTTCCCAGATACTCCTCCCCAACATGGTTCTAAGTTACAAACAACAATTAAGGAAGCCCTTGTGTAATATTTAGAAGGTGGAAGAAGAGAGGAATTATTCTCTGAAGGTGGTTGGAGGAAGAAGTAAAGTATAAAACAATTTCCAGATCACCCACTTTCCTGCTACAAATTCAGATTATTGATGGGAGTCATTCCAGAAAGTCTTTTGATTGACAGAAGTCTCAGGGGAAGCTCTTGAAAACCACCATTTTGATGCTGATCTTTATTTTCCTTAGTCCTGCCCACAGTTGTGTAAGCATCTAATTCCCTGTCTTTTGTGAAGTTTTTCAGAAGTACTTCTGGAATAGTAATGTGAGGAGCTCCATAGGACCTCGCCCCGGAAAAACCACCAAAAACGGTGAAAATTTAAAAACAACAATCACTTAGTCTCTGTAAATTGTCCCAAAGGCATACAGGAAATGGAGAAACACTTATTCAAGAAAATCCACTAAATCTCATTAGAACCAATGAGTCCATGCCATGTCAGCCATGAATCATTTCCTCTAACTGAATCCCCCAGCTCAGTGTGACATAAGCTCTACTCTAGGCAAGTAGGGCCAAGAAGAAAAGACCCTATCCCTCCATTTCCCAGTATAGGGCTATGGTTTCTACCCAGGAGGGACAAGCTAACATCATTTGTCTTCCCCTCCAGCTTTATATTGCAGAAACTCTATTCCAGGCAAGCATGGCCAAGAGGTCTGGGACTCCTTTCCACACTCAGTCCCCACTTGGAGTGAGGACCAGAAAAATGGACCCTAATTGATCCTGTCCCAGTTTGCTCATGGGACAGAAGTCTTACCCCACAAAAGGCTAGCTAATAAACCAAGGGCTACTATCCCTGTATGGTACCCTGCTTATAGAGAGGAGGGTCACTGTCCTAGCCCCTGTGGGCCCCAGAGGAGTGTCATTCTGCCCAGGAGGAGAGGTAGACCATAAGAACAGAGAGCTCTGTAGCTCTCCCTAAAGGGACTGACTTTGTTTGAAAGAGTGTGGGTGAGTGCAAGCCTAAGGTCATTGTTCAAAACAAGGGAGATTTTGGAGAAGAGGAATTAAGGAGGTTGGTACCTCCATGGTAGCAGCAACCAAACCAGAATACCTCTGAGAGGCTTGACAGAGAGAACCAGAGAGAGAGATGGCTAAGAAGAGCCCCCCTCAGGTTGGGGTAAGCCTCAAAGCCCAAAAAAGGGCCCATGGATTTACTGGTGAATTCCACCAAATATTTAAAGAAAAATTAACACCAATTCTTTGCAAACTCTCCCAGAACATAGAAGGCAAGGGAAACTTCTCAACTCATTCTATAAGACCTATATTACTCTAACACCAAAATCAAACAAAGACATCATAAAGAAAACTGAAGACTAATATTCCTTGTGAATGTAGATATAAAAATCTTGAATGAAATACTGGCTAACTTAATCCAGCAGTACATAAAAGGGATTATACAGCATGACCAGTGGGGTTTATCTCAGGAATGCAAGGTTGGTTTGATATCTAAGTCATCATTAATGCAATGTACCATACAGATAGAATAAAGGACAAAACCCACATTATTAAGTCCATAAAATAGGAACAGAAGAAACTTCCACAATTTGATAAAAGACATCTGTGAAAAACCCACATTCAGCCAACACTGAATGTTTTCAGGAATAATGCAAGAATATCTGCTCTTGCTACTTCAGCACTGTACTGGAGTTTCTAGCCAGGGCCAGTAGGCAAGAAGAAGAAAAAAAGGCATTCAGATTGAAAAGGAAGAGGTAAAACTATATTTGCATATGACAATCTTGTATATTGAAAATCCTATGAAGTTGACTTAAAATTATTAGAACTAATAAGTAAGCTCAGCAAGACTATAGAAGATGAACATAAAAAATTAATTTCTATTCACTAGCAATGGACAATCCAAAACTGAAATTAAGAAAGGATTAATATTTACTTAATAATTTCAGATACCACATTTCACATAGATTTACTACTTTGGTAAAGTGACATTCACTGCAAAATCTAAAAGACAGAAGAAACCCACATAAAATCCTCCTTATCAGAATAATTATGTGAGGTATCCTGCACGTTATTTGATGCATGTATACGGACACAAACACATATTTTTGATATTAATCTGTGAAAACTAAACCTGTTTTCTGTAGGGGCGCCTGGGTGGCTCAGTCGGTTAAGCATCTGCCTTCGGCTCAGGTCATGATCCCAGGGTCCTGGGATCAAGCCCTGCATCCGGCTCCCTGCTTGGCAGAGAGCCTGCTTCTCCCTCTCCCTCTGTCTGCCGCTCTGCCTACTTGTGCTTTCTATCTCTGTTAAATAAATAAAAATCTTTAAAAAAAAAACAAAACTGTTTTCTGTAAATTACATTATGTTTTGTCATTTTTTTTTTAAGATTTTATTTTTAAGTAACCTAAGTACCCAACATGGGGCTCGAACTCACAACCCCGAGATCAAGAGTCACATGCTCCACTGACTGAGCCAGCCAGGTGCCCCATGTTTTGTCATGTTTATGCGATCATTTTAACAACTCCATGTTGTTACAGGAATATATCAAATCTTTTCAGAATCCTATTGATGAACACTTGTTATATCCATTTGATTTGTAAAAACTCAATGACATCATTGATATGATACTTATCTCTTCTATGTTTTAAATTTCCTATTCTAGGATTTGTAGATCTAAGAGATACACATTAAACAGTTTAAAATATACTGGCCAATTCCTTTCCAACCTCTGTGCATGTTTTTACTGGCACCCATAGAGAAAAGTGTGTAAAGATGTCAACCACGCCCCAATAATGAATACATTCGAAAATTAAATGACCAGGAGGGCCTGGATGGTTAAGGGTCAAACTCTTGATCTCAGCTCAGATCTTGATCTCAGGGTTGTGAATTCAAACCCCATGTTGGGCTCCATGCTGGGCATGGAGCCTACTTTTAAAAGAAAAATTAAATGACCAAATGCTAACAATTAAAAAAACAATCTTTTCCTTTGGGGGCTGGGAGGGAGAATATTGGATAGGGAACTTGAGAAAACTACTATCCTTTAAATTCAACATAACCCTACCTGAAAAGTTGATGGAAGAAATGCTACCACACTCTGAATACAATCATATCAAAGCCTCAATGAAAATATGCAGAATAGGGGCACCTGGGTGGCTCAGTCATTAAGCATCTGCCTTCGGCTCAGGTCATGATCCCAGGGTCCTGGCATTGGGCTCCCGGCTCGGCGGGAAGCCTGCTTCTCCCTCTCTCATTCTCCCAGCTTGTGTTCCTGCTCTTGTTATCGCTCTGTCAGATAAATAAATAAAATCTTAAAAAAAAAGAAAGAAAATATACAGAATAAAAAAAGCAATTACCAATTAAGAGTTTACTATGACAATTTTTGTCATTAGTAACTACTTTTTTTTATTTTTCATTATGTACTTTTGACACTTTCTAAATGTTATATTAAAATTCTACTTTAACACTGTAGTGGGGACAAAAGATCCAAGTGTTATGTAGTATCCTGTTGCTGAAAAGCTAACAAAAATAATTTTCAGTTACGCTGTACTGTCATAAAAATCACAAAGGATGGTTAAACTTACATTGTCTATAAGCAGTGGAACACTAGACAGAGTCCCAAATGATAAGAACCCAACTTGAGAACTGTTTTATAAATTAGCCAAAGATGGCCTCTGTATCTTGGCCCTATGTTGTTTAGCTCTTCAGAGCAGGCTGGGACCATTAGCTTAGAAGCCTGATGGTGCCACACTCAAATCCAATTAAACACATTCAATTGTTTAAATTATAGCCCAAATAAGCACATTTTAAATCATTTAGGGCATGCTTCTTTTGTATATTCTGCAAAACTGCATCCAATATCTGCCAGCCATAGATAAAGCAAATCCTACAGCTGTAACAGACCCTAAACTGCTGCCACCTTTTGCAGTCTTTGCCCCAGAGACTCCTTATTGCACCATCACTTGGACCTATAAATTCCCTTTCCAATTTCTGTTTCCCCTTTCGAGTTCCCTTGCCTCTTCCTCTTCTGGGTGGGGGCCATACCCTGTTGTCTCTGGAAGCTCTTGTGTTGTGAGAAACTTCCCCCTCACATGAATATCTGTCAAAGCACCACGCAAATAAAACTCACTGTGTGCTACTGCCAATTCGTGGTCATGTCTTTTCCTTTGATCACCCCCCAAATACTTGAGCTACAAGAACAGAGGCCTTGATAATCTTAAAACTGGATGAAGTGTGTTACCAGAAACTGGTAACAGTAGCCATCCCCAGGGAAGAAAAAATGATTGTAGGATACATGATTAAAAGCTACTACATTGGGGCACCTGGGTAGCTCAGTCGTCTGGGCAACCAACTCTTAGTTTCGGCTCAGGTCATGGTCTCTTGGTCATGGGATCGAGCCCACATCAGGCTCTGCTCTCAGCATGGAGTCTGCTTGAGATTCTCTCCCTCTCCCTCTCCCTCTGCCCTCCCCCCCCTAAAATAAATAAATCAAATCTTTTTTTAAAAAGTAAAAAAAAAGAACAGAGGCCTTGGAGAGGATGGGAGCTGATCACAACAGTGTCATGCCAAATTAGTATCACAGGCTGCGGTATCATTGGCCTTCATTTTGACTATTTACCTGAATTAATTTTATTAAGACCTTTTGCAGGATTCTTCTGAATAAATTTTATATGAAATTTTTGAGATTAACTCAATATAATTTTCTCCCTTTTACCTATTTAACAAACAAGTTCTGGGCACAGCTACAAAGTGCTAAGCAGTGGTAAGACTGTGTAGCTTCAGGAAGGGGGGAGTAGGAGGATCTTAAGCTCTCCTTGTCCCACAGATACATCTAGATAACACCCACATCAGTGTAAATAACCCAGAAAATGACTCTTAGACTGGCAGAACAGACTCTCTACAGTTAAATGTAGAGAAGAGGACACATCAAGAAGGGTAGGAAGGGTGAAGATGTGGATAGGAACCAAACTGACCTGCAGGGCTGTACACGAGAGAGGATGCCTCTAGAGAGAAGGGAGAGAAGCAGACCATATCAGACACCCTAGGCATGGGGTAAGACAAATGGGAAGACAAATCCCAGTAACATTTGGCTTTGAAAACCAGAGTGGCTTAACCTCGTGAGTTCTTACAATCAGTGGGCTTTAATACCTGGAACTTTAAAAATAAGTGGGGCTTGGCTCTGGGAGAACTGGAGGGTGACAGGTAACAGAGCCTCCCCCCGCCCTCCCCCCGACTTAAAAAGAGCATAACAAACAGCTCCACTGAGATACAGCATAGAAGCAGAAGTTTGAAAAATGCCTGGGGTATACGGGAAGGAGATTTATTTATTAATCTCAGAACATGTGCTAGAGGCGCAGGGATTTTTAGGAGACATCTGCAAGGTCAAAAGAACTGGCAGGCACAATTTCCCTCCACTACCCCCAGTCTAGATACATAGACACCTGCAGGAACCAGTGCAGTGTGAACACTCTCCACCTAGCTTGCTAACAGTGTGCTCCACCACCACGTCTCCTGCAGATGACCCCCTCTAGCCCACCCTCAGCAGTATTCCAAAGTGGCTACAGGTCCCCCAAAGCAGACCTGTGCAAACCTGGCTAACATCATGTGCCCTGCACTCTCCTGCACACACCCTCAGTAGGAGTCCATCCAAAGTGGTGACACAAGCATGGCAGTCTGCAAGTAGCCGCAACAGAGGCCGGTACCACTCCAAAGTAACTCCTTTTCCAGCGATAAGGAAAGATAAGCACACACATCCGTCCAACTGTGGCCCTAGCAATGGGCTGGGGGGACAAATATTTGGTCTGACTGCAGGCCCTGCCAACCAATGAAAGCTTCTCAGGAGACAACACAGGGAGAGTGCCTTGCAGTTCAGTACTACTGCATCTCTGGCAAATGCCTGATCTGACCCAACTCAAGCCCAAGGTGGCCCTAGACTTCTCACTAACAACACAAGGACCAAACCCTGCCCATAGCCAGGAAATAGAGGCACTGCACATGACTGGACTGAAGGCAAATGTAGCTCAGCCACAACGGTCGGGTGCACACAACACAGAGGAGACACACTTGAAGTGCCAGGTTCTGGTGAATAGGGGGGTATTGCACTGCAGGGCACTACAGGACCTCTTCTTCATATGGTCACTACTTTCAAGATCAAGAGACATAGCTGACTTTCCTAACCCATAGAAACAGACACAGAGAGTTAGACAAAATGAGGAGACAGAGGAATATGTCCCAAATGAATTAGGCCACAAAACAAGTCTCAGCAAATTCAAAAAGACTGACATCATACCTTACATCTTTTCGAACCACAACACTGTGAGACTAGAAATCAACCACGAGAAAAAATTTGGAAAGAACACAAATACATGGTGGTTAAATAACATGCTACTAAACAATGAATGGGTCAACCAAGAAATCAAAGAGGAAATCATTAAGGAGGGCACGTGATGTGATGAGCACTGGGTGTTATATGCAACTGATGAATTATTGAACACTACATCTGAGACTAATGATGTTCTATATGTTGGCTAATTGAGTATAAAAGAGACCCAAACCCCAGGCACCACTCTCACATCTTGAGAGTGTACTCTCACTTTAATAAACCTTCCTATTTGTATTGCTCAAAAAAAAAAAAAAAAAAAAAAGAGGAAATAAAAAAATACATGGAGACAAATGAAAATGAAAACACAATAGTCCCAAATTTTGGAGATGCAGGAAAAGCTGTTCCAAGACAGAAGTTTAGCAATACAGGCTGAACTCCAGACACAAGAAAAATCTCAAATAAACAACCTAACCTTATACCTAATGGAACTAGAAAAAGAACAAACAAAACCTCAAATCAGTAGCAGGAAGGAAATAAAGATTAGACCATGTATCATACGATCTCACTGATATGAGGAAGTCTTAATCTCAGGAAACAAACTGAGGGTTGCTGGAGTGGTGGGGGGTGGGAGGGATGGAGTGGTTGGGTGATAGACATTGGGGAGGGTATGTGCTATGGTGAGCACTGTGAATTGTGTAAGACGGATGAATCACAGACCTGCACCTCTGAAACAAATAATACATTATATGTTAAAGAAAAAAAAGAAGATGGTAGGAAGGGAAAAATGAAGGGTGGGAAGTTGGAGGGGGAGACGAACCATGAGAGACTATGGACTCTGAGAAACAAACTGAGAGTTCTAGAGGGGAGGGGGGAGGGGGAATGGGTTAGCCTGGTGATGGGTATTAAAGAGGGCATGTATTGAATGGAGCACTGGGTGTTATACGCAAACAATGAATCATGGAACACTACATCAAAAACTAATGATGTAATGTATGGTGATTAACATAATAAAATAAAATTTAAAAAAAGAAAGATATGGCCACAGTGATCACACCTTTAAATAATAAATATTTACTTCAAAGAAAATAAAAAGATTAGAGCAGAAGTGAATGAAATAGAAACAAACAGTAGAACAGATCAATGAAACCAGGAGCTGGTTCTTTGAAAAGATCAACAGAATTGATAATCCTTTAGCCAGACTCATCAGAGAGAGAGAGAGAGAGAGGACTCAAACAAAATCAGAAATGAAAGAGGAGAAATAACAACTGATGCCACAGAAATACAAACAATTATAAGAGAATATTATGAAAAATTATATGCCAACAAATTGGACAACCTAGAAGAAATGGATAAATTCCCTGAAAAATATAACCTCCCAAAACTGAATCAAGAAGAAATAGAACATTTGAACAGACCAACTACCAGCAATGAAATAGAATCAGTAATCAAAAAAGTCCCACCAAACAAAAGTACAGGACCAGGCAGCTTCACAGGTGAATTCTACCAAACATTGAGAGAAGAGTTAGTACCTATTCTTCTCAAACTATTCCAAAAAATAGAAGAGAAAGGGAAGCTTCCAAATTCATTCTATGAGGCCAGCATTACCCTGATACCAAAACCAGATAAAGACACTACAAAAAAACCCTACAGACCAGTATCTCTGATGAACATAGATGCAAAAAAATCCTCAAAAAATATTAGCAAACTGAATCAAACAATACATTAAAAAATCATTCACCACAAGCAAGTGGGATTTATTCCTGAGAAGTGAGGGTGGTTCAGTATTCACAAATCAACATCCCATCAACAAGAGAAAGGATAAAAACCAAATGATCATTTCAGTAGATGTAGAAAAAGCATTTGACAAAGTACAACATCCATTCATGACTAAAAGTCTTAAAGTAGGTTTAGAGGGAACATACCTCAACATAATAAAGGCCATGACAAACCCACAGTTAAGATCATACTCAATGGTGAAAAATAAGAGAGCTTTTCCCCTAAGGTCAGGAACAAGACAAGGACACCCACTCTCACCACTTTTATTCAACACAGTACTGGAAGCCTTTGTCACAGCAATCAGACAAGAAAAAGAAATGACAAGCATCCAGATCAGCAAGGAAAAAGTAAAACTTTCACTATTTGCAGATGACTTGGCACTATATATAGAAAATCCTGAAGCCTCCACCAAAAAACTACTACAACTGATAAATGAACTCAATGAGGTCATAGGATCCAAAATCAATATAAAGAAATCTGTTGCATTTCTATACACTAACAATGAAGTGGCAGAAAGAGAAATTAAGAAAACAATCCTATTTTACAAGGTATTTTTAAAAATACCTAGGAGGAAACTTAACCAAGGAAGTGAAAGAAGACCTGTACTCTGAAAACTATAAAACACTGATTAAAGAAATTGAAGATGATACACAAACAAATGGAAAGATATTCCATGCTCATGGACTGGGAGAATGAATATTGTTAAAATGTCCATAGTACCCAAAGCAGCCTACAGATGATTGCAATCCCCATCAAAATACCAACAGCATTTTTCACAGAACTAGAACAAATAATCCTAAAATTTGTATGGAACCACAAAAGACCTCAAATAGCCAAAGCAATACTGAAAAAGAACAAAACTGGAAGCATCACAATCCCATATTAAAAGATATACTACAAAGCTATAGTAATCAAAACAGTACAATACTGACACAAAAATAAACATACATCAATGGAACAAAATAGCCCAGAAATAAACACATGAAAAGATGCTCAACATCACTTATCATCAGGGAATGTAAATCAAAACCACAATGAGATATCACCTCACACCTGTCAGAATGGCTAAAATCAAAAACACAAGAAACAAAAAATGTTGGCAAAGATGTGGAGAAAAAGGAACTCTTCCGCACTGTTGGTGGGAATGTAAACTCAAGCAGCCACCATGGAAAACAGGATGGAGGGTTCTCAAGAAATTAAAAATAGAATTACCATATGACCCAGTAATTCCAGCACAGGTTATTTCCCAAAGAGTACAAAAACACTAATTCAAAAACATATGTGCACCCCTATGTTTACTGCAGCATTATTTACAATAGCCACGTTATGGAAGCAGCCCAAGTGTCCATCCACAGATGAATGGATAAAGAAGATGTGAGAGATATATATATTCTCATATATATATATATACATACATATATATATGGAAGATGTGAGATATAAATATATAGTCTCCATATATATGTATATATATATGGAATATTACTCACCCACAAAAAAAGAAAGAAATCTTGCCATTTGCAACAACATGGGTGGAGCTAGAAAGAATGATGTTATGTGAAATAAGTCATTCAGAGAAAGCCAAATAGACAAATACCATACGATTTCACTCATATGTGGAATTTAAGAAACAAAACACAGAAAAAAGAGACAAACAAAAAAAGCAGACTCTTGGGGCACCTGGGAGGCTCAGTTGGTTAAGCAGCTGCCTTTGGCTCAGGTCATGATCCCAGGGTTCTGGGATTGAGCCCCACATTGGGCTCCTTGCTCAGAAGAGAGCTGCTTCTCCCTCTCCCTTTGCCTGCTTGCCGCTCCCCCCTGCTCGTGCTCTCTCTCTCACTATCTCTCTCTCTGTGTCAAATAAATAAATAAAATCTTTAAAAAAAATAAGCAGACTTTAACTAAAGAGAAAAACTCATGGTGACCAGAGGGGAGGTGGGTGGAGGATGGGTGAAACAGGTGAAGGGGATTACGAGAACACTTACCATGATGAGCACTGAGTAATGTATAGAATTGGTGAATCACTATACTGTATACCTGAAACTCATATAAAACCGTACATTGATTGTACTGGAATTAAAGCAATAAAATAAATATTTAAAAAATAAAATATAAGCTTTTTGGGCAAAAAAAGACTGTAGCTTCAGCAGTGAATAATGTCTCTGCTCTCATAGAGCTTATATCTTAGTGCACAACATGTACACCTAATCATATTTTCTAGATTTATAAACACTTGTAAGTCAGCAACCATGAACTCTTTTTTTAAAAAGATTTTACTTATTTATTTATTTGAGAGAGAGAGCACTAGAGAGAGAGAACAAGCATGAGTGAGGGTCAGAGGGAGAGGGAGAAGCAGGCTCCCCGCTGAGCAGAGAGCCTGATGTGGGGCTCAGTCTCAAGATGCTGGGATCATGACCTGAGCTGAAGGTAGACACTTAACTGACTGAGCCACCCAGGCACCCCAAGTTTCACTTATGAATTACTTGATGAAATAGTAAACTTATAAATTTTATTGCATCTCAATCCTTGAGTATATGTTCTTGTAATATTCTGTGGTAAAATTTATGTTTACTTACTTATCAGATGAGCATAAAGCACTGCTGCATACAATGATTGTTCATAGGAAGAGCAGTTGTGCCATTCTTTGAGCTATGAGGTGAATTAGGCATCTTTTCCCATTGGACACCCCTCTCTTGAAAGAACTAACAAACTACAGTTGCTCACACCTAGGTATTTGGCAGAACTTTTGGAAATGAACAAAACAAGACTGTCACTTGAGAAAAAATTACTGACAGCATTTGTTGTCAATGACAAAATTTATGAAGTAAAGCAAATATCAGAACTTTGAAAAAATTGCACCATTGAGAGCTTGACAAATTCCCATTACTTAAAGACTTAAGGTCTTTAGAAACAAAACTTTTCTGATAATATGAGTGGTGATATTGATGATTGTAATTTTTTAAAATATTGTAAAATCAAATGTGTCAGTATCTGAAAGATATGCAAAACTCAGCCATTTAATATTTTCTAAATGAGCAATGCATAATGTCCCAAAAGCTCGAATGTATAAAAGACTCAAAGTACAAGGGGTGCCTGGGTGGCTCAGTCGTTGAGCGTCTGCCTTCCGCTCAGGTCGTGATCCCAGGGTCCTGGGATCAAGCTCCGCATCGGGCTCCGTGTTTGGTGGGGGGGGCCCTGCTTCTCCCTCTCCCACTCCCCCTGCTGTGTTCCCTCTCTCACTGTGTCTCTGTCAAATAAATAAATAAATAAAATCTTTAAAAAAAAAAGACACAAAGTACAAGACAGACTAAAGGATTTTAATGTAACAGAGTACAAAAAGTACACTGATACGGTTTCAGATTCTACATTGCAATAACCTTTAAGAAACTATCTGTCAGTCTCTACACTGGGTACGGAGGCTACTTAAAAAAAAAAAGAAGAAACTATCACTTGTGGAACTTTGGTGTAGTATCAAAGAAGATACTGTAGTGTATTAAAGTATTTTCCGGGGTGCCTGGATGGCTCAGCTGGTTAAGTGGCTGGCTCTTGATTTTGGCTTAGGTCATGATCTTAGGGTCATGACATTGAGCCCCTGGTCCAGCTCCACGCTCAGTGGGGAGTCTCCTTGAGATTCTCTCCCTCTGCTCCTCCCCCCACTCTCTCTCTAAAATAAAGTTTGAAAAAGATAAAGTAATTATTTTCCAACTGTAACTGTGGGAGGCTGGATTGTCATTATTTCAACCAAAACAATATTATCACAATAGATAGAACACAGAAGATAAGAAAATCCAGCTGTTTTTCTTAAAGGCAGAAAAATTAAAGAGATTTACAAAAATTTAAAACATTACCACCTTTCTCATTAAATTTGTTTTTGGAAATACTGTTTCCTCATAAATGCTGTTACTTATGGTCTCATGTTATAGGTTTGGTTTTTTTTTTAAAATAAATTAATAAACTAAAAGCTTAAGTACTAATTCCTAAATAGCAAAATACATTTCATAGCACCACTCTAAATGTAATTTGTTATTGTTGACCTTAAAAATAAAACAGCTAATTGAACATAATAAATAAATTTACAAAATAATAAGTTATTTTACTAGGAAAAATGGGTTTATTTGGGAATAGCAGACAAGTGCAATTTGGGACATGGAAGCTATGGTAAAACCATAGTCAAGAGCAACAAACAAAGGAGAAGCACGTTATTTCATAGAGAAGGAGGAAATTGGGAGGGGTTTTGAATGAAAGTCCACTGGAGAAAGGCAACAGTTCAGAGTGATGAGGTTTCTCATTGGCTAAGGTGTTGGGGCAATTTCTTGTAGGAGATGCAATGTACCTCTTTTCCTGTTGGGGCCTTAATTGATTCTTTCCTGTTGAAGATTCTTCCGTAACGGTCTGTAATTGACAATTCTTTCTGTGATTTACCTCAATTGGTATAGGAGGTGAGAGTTCCCCTTTCTGGTCTCCCCACTCCATTTTAAATGAGGTTTCCTTTTACTATTTTTCACAGTATAAAGAAAGCCCTCAGACTGGAACTTAAAAACTAAGGCTTACTTACTGGCATTACTCATGACCAAGTACACATTCCACATGTTCTCCAACTTACGTATCTTTGTAGGAGAAGAATGCTAAGTCCTACTCACATGGAGCCCTGCTGCCAGGAGCCAAGGGGTCACTGCCTCCACTTCCACGCAGTCCTCCTTGAGAAATCAGGGCTGGGGAAGGAAAGGAGGCTGTGAAATATCACTATCGCCGGAACAAACCACACTGGTCATTCCAACACTATTAGCAAGGCACTATTCTCAACTTATTTTACAGATGAGCAAACAAAGGCACAGAGAGATTAAGTAACTCCTCCCAATGTTGTACTGTTACATGGCTGGAAGATGGGCGAGGCGGCGGGGAGTGGAATGCGGAGGTAATTGCAACCCAAGCTGCACCACCCCAGCGAGGCAAGAACCTTCCCAAACGCGAGAAGGCTCCGTCTAAGTGAACTACAACTGTTCTCCCCAAACCTCAAGCATCAGCTCTCCCTACCCCCCACCCCCCCGGCCCCCGCAAACTGACTACTGAGTTGTTGCTGACTCAACAGCAGGTTTACAAAGTGAAGAAGGATATCCGATTGACAACCACCGGGAGGGAAAAGACGGCCACAACTTCGCCCACCTGGGCCGGAAGTGCCCGCCCCCACCAGCGGCTCTAGATCAACATTTCCCAGAATTTCCCAGGACCGGCTTCTCGGGAACGGAAGTGCCTGAGACTACACGGAGTTCCGGGACTACATTTCCCAGAATGCCTAGGAGGACACCATCCACAGCCCCGCCCTTGGGGAACAGAAGTGCCTCCCACTACCCCGAGCTTCTGAACTCCACGTTCCAGAGTGTCCGGAGAGAGCAAGTCCACGGTCCCGCTTCCCAGGGGCACAAGTGCTTGGGGCCACTGGGAGCGTCTGGACTCTGCTTCTTGCAATGCCCAAGGGCAGCAATGACTACAGTTCAGACACCCTGGCAGAGATGTGGAGTACCACACCGAGTATTTGGGATTAAATTTCCCAGAATCCTGGAGGGGAAAATATTCCATAGACATGTCTTTCTGGAGCCGAAACGTCTCCAAAAACCCAGAGCTCTGGTGGACTGAGCGCCGCAGACACGCTTACCTGGCGCAGAAGTGCTTCCTGCCAGGTGGCCCTTTGGTATTTTAAATACAGGTATCCCGTGTTTCCTAAAGTTCGCTTTGCCCCACTTTGCTTTTATAAAAGACTTACATTAGTACTGGCTTTGCTACCCAGAAGAAATCCGGAGTATTTTCACTTTTACGAAAAAAGTCATTACCATACTAATGTAAGTCTTTCATAAAAACTAAGTAGTTCCAGGGGCGCCTGGGTGGCTCAGTCGTTAAGCGTCTGCCTCCAGCTCAGGTCATGATCCCAGGGTCCTGGGATCGAGCCCCACATCGGGCTCCCTGCTCCGCGGGAAGCCTGCTTCTCCCTCTCCCACTCCCCCTGCTTGTGTTCCCTCTCTCGCTGTGTCTCTGTCAAATAAATAAAATCTTTAAAAAAACAAAAAACCTTGAAAATGTTTCTTCTTTGTGTTCATCTTTAGGTATCACATCACCTACTTCTTTTTTTAAGATTTTATTTATTTTTGTGAGAGAAAGAGAGAGGGCATGAAGCCGGGGGAGGGGAAGAGGGAGAAGCGGACTCCCTGCTGAGCAGAGAGTCCAATGTGGGACTCGATCCCAATACCTTGGGATCATGACCCCAGCCGAAGGCAAACACTTAACCGACTTAGCCACCCAGGCGCCCTAACATCACCTACTTCTAACCTATCCTTAATAACAAATAAAATAAATCAATCACATACCTTATTATTCCACAAACCAATTGAAATCAGAATGGTCATGATTTATTCTGTGAGATATGGACTGAAGTCTAGAAAAATTTTAGAACAACCACCATTAAGAGAAAACACACACACACACACACACAACCCAGAAAGATTGTCTTGTCTGCTTTTCTCTTGCACAAAAATGCAATATTCTTCTATTATGAAAGCTTTAAAAAAACACATTGCGGAAAAAGTAATTAAATGTCCATAAATTCATCTTCCGTATTCAACAATTATTGACATGTTGCCGCACTGACTATAACTCACTTTGTTTTCTTTTTGTTACCAAACTAAATTAAATACAAATCCATGACATTTTATCAATTTTTTGTCATATATTTCTCAAAAATATAAGGACACTTCCTTACACAACCATAAGACACTGAATGAAAATTAACCATACTTCCTTAACATTAATTTCAAATAATCCTTATTTGAAGTTCCAAATTCTCTCTTAAGTCCTTACACTTGGTTTGCTTGAATCCATATCAAAACCTGTCCATTCATTGCATGATCATTGTGTATGTCTGATGAGTCTGTTGTAATCTAGAACTGACCTCTGTCCCTCCTTTTTGTAATCCTCTTGACCTGCTGAAGAAGCATATCGGTTATCATGTAGGATTCCCATATACTGGATTTGTCTGACAGTTTCCTGACGCATCTGTCATTTAACTTTCCCTTCAATTGTTGTTTTATGTAGAGGTCTCCAAAGCAGTACACATTGAGAGTCACAGTGAAAGGGAAGTAGACCTTCAGCCCAGTTCCAAGTCATCTCTATCCACAAGAGTGTTTTCAGCTGATCCTGGATTGCTGATGGCCTCACAGCTAACTGGCAGCAGCAAATAAAATTTTCTGTGGAAGAAAGACATTATCATCCTTGGTTACAAATTATGACTACGTTTAAAACTACAACACAAATAATGGGCAAAATAAACTTTAAGGCAAAGGCACTATGCTGGAATTACTAATGGATTCATCATAATGAAAAAGAGATTCAATCTTCCAAGAACATAACACAAATGTGTATTTTTATACATGTAATAAGTGCCCTCAAATATTTTTTAAATAATTGGCATAACTACAAGGTGAAATATTCTCCAGTTACCTAATGGAATAAACACAGGCATAAAAACAGTAAAAACACTAAGTATATGGAAGATTTGGCCCTATCAGGAAATCTGATCTAATACTTTTATGCAGAGTACACATCTAGTTGGGCATATATAGGATGTTTACAAAATTTGACCATATGCTGGACCATAAAGCAATAGCAGAAAATTTCAAAACACTTTAATGATATAAGTATATTCTTTGGCCAAAATTCAATAAAGCTAAAAATCAGTAATAAAATCCTTACTAGACAATTAGAGTGTGTCTGAAGATTAAGAAAATCAATCTTAACCGTGGATTCTTCATCCATGAGAGCTCAGTGGATGGACTCAGTGAAATCTGGAATATATTTTAAACTGAGTGGTAATAAAAATAACACATATAAACATTTATGGAATGCAACCAAAGCCATACTTTGAAGGAAATATAAATAATTAAATATGTATATTGGAAAAAAATAAATGCTGAAAACCAGTAAGACACATATCCATCTCAAAAAATTTAAAAAAAGATAGCAGTGGACTTCTAGTTCTGAACAAGATGGACTAATCACATTCTACCCTATTCCTCCTGCTATTTACAAGTAAAACTCCTACACAAAAAAATAGGGCAACTAATTAAATTCTGAAAAGTGAAAAGAAGATGGCAGGTAAACTAAGATATCAGAACTTTAGGCATAATCTGAAGGTGAGCTCCCTGATGTGTGTGTGTGTGCCTTACAGGACAGAGCCCTTTTAACTAAATCCCTTCTCTTATAATGCCACAAAAAAAAAGCCAAACTTCTCCCCCACCTCATTCAGCCTGGCTCTCTGGGAGGCTGTGGGCAGAGCCTTGTTGTCCATTCCTGCCCTGCACTAATAAGGGGCTACCTCTCTCTCCAGACCAGGAGCTACTATCCCTGTCCCTTGCACGGAGAGAATGTCAGCAAAGAGGCAGGACCACACCCCACCCCAACTAGAGAATGGGAGATAGATTTCAGAGAGGAGGAAGCTGAAAGAAAGGAACTCAACATATCTCAGCAAAAATGAATAAATAAACACATAAAGCAAATATGGCAAAATCTTTATTGTTGTGGAATCAGATGGGAAGAGAAAAGTCCATTTTACTACTCTTGTTGAGTATTTGAAAAATTTACAGCAAAACTCAAAAGCAATCATAGCCCAATCAGTTCAGATTCTGCTATTTTTGTGAAATAAAGCAGTGAGTGTGAGTCTGTTTTTGTTTTTTGTTTTTTTTCATTTCTGCAATTAGGATGTGTCCACTTTATCAGAATAGGAACATTACTTTTAGGAGAAATAATGGAAATCCCAAATTACCTGGAACTTAGGTAACATATCCTATTTTTTGAAGAAAAGCAGTGTAACA
Organism: Halichoerus grypus; assembly: GCF_964656455.1. NCBI lineage: Eukaryota > Metazoa > Chordata > Mammalia > Carnivora > Phocidae > Halichoerus > Halichoerus grypus. The sequence goes on from NC_135726.1 coordinate 50,517,624, forward strand.
ACAAGGCATAGCTGAGGAAGAAGGAAATCACTGTTGCCTGCTCTACCTGGATTAGATAGGTGGGGTCTACAGGGCCCCAGGATTAAAACATTTAACTAGCTGTGACTATTGGGTCTCTCTCACCTGCATGATTTCTTCACACATCATGTTGTTTTCCTTTTTCTCAATTTTCTGAATGCAATGACATCACCTAGGTCCTAAATAACTTGAATAGGAGGCCAGAGAACTGCTTCCTTGGGGATATCTCAGGGAAAACTCCTGTTACCAAGGAGTGGGAACTTCTCCTGTTCTCATTTTCTAGAACTCTACTATTGTTATGGTAGTCCTTTAGCCTGAGAAGAAACTTTAACTTAGTTGAAATCTTAAATCTTGGTTTTCAAAAGTCTCTCTCCACCAAAATGTGATTTGTTTTGCCCATTTGTTCTGGAAACACTGACTACATACATACTGCATTATTTAAGGTAGATTGTCTAGCCTGGAGAAGCTTGAGTTACTGAGCTATTAACTTCCTAGAAATGTGAGTTATGGAGACAAGAGTGTAAACTGTACTTAATGTACAATTAAGTGCACAAATTTCTCTTTTTTTGACAGCTTCCTGACAAATCTGTCATTTAACTTTCCCCTCAATTGTTGTTTTATGTAGAGGCCTCCAAAGCGATACACACTGAGAGTCACAGTGAAAGGGATGTAGACCTTCAGCCCAGAGATTGCTGTCTGCTCCCCAAACCCACTTATCCCTTTGGGGCTAGACCACATCTCCCAGGTGCCCTTATAGTTAGATGTGGCCACATGACTGGGTTCAGGCTAGTGGAATGTGAAGGGAAGCCTTGGACACCATTTGTAAGCCTGGTCCAGGGAAACCCCAATGCTTGATCCTCTTTGTTCTTCCCACGTTTGCCAACAGAATGAAAAGGGCACTGAGGAGGCTGGAGCCACAAGGATGACAGGGTCTGGGTCTCTGACTCATCACAGGGGAGCTCCCCGTTAACCAGTTGCTCTCCACTGGACAATGAGCCAGAAATAAAATCCTACTGTGTTAAGCCCCTGAGATGTGAGGTTGATTTACAGAAGTTGGCCTATCCCCACTAATACAGGTAGACAATAAAGGAGGTAGCTTTTGTTTGTTTTTTATATTTATTTTTATTTTTGGAAGATATCCAGAAGTAGAAACAGGTTAGATCATGAATGCGGCAGAGGCCATGCTAAGAAAGCAAGGACTTTCAGTGATTCTGAAGTTTTTGGGGTGTTTGGAGTCAGAGATCCCTTTCTAGCAGCTGGTGAAAGTTATAGACCCTCTTCCTCCCCAAATAAACATGCTCAAACAATTTTACAGATAATTTTGGAAGATTCTCTGACTCTCTGAAGCCCGTGCATGGAGATTTAGATGGTCCATGGAATCCAGGTTGCTTTGGGTGGTGAAGAACCACCTTTTAAAAAAATGATGTATAATTGACATGTTATATTAGCTTCATGTGTACAACATGATGATTCAGTATCTGTATATATTGCAAAATTATCAATAAGTTAGTTAGTTTAGTTTAGTTTAGTTAGTTTTAGTGATTGTATTTTTTGGCTCTAGGGTTTCTATAGGAGTCCAAATTCTCGGTGAAACTTTCCAACTTTTCATCTGCCTTCTTGAATGTTTTAATCAATATTATTTTTAAGTTTATCAGATAACTCTAGTATTCAGATCACCCAAATTGTTTTTGTTCATCTGGTCCTGATTCCTGGCAAACCTGATAATTTTTTGAATGTCAGATATTTTGTATGAACAATTATGAAGGTTCTAGGTGATTTTATCATGTTCCATAAATAATTAATTTTCTGGGGGAAGGTGGGAAAAGCAGATCACCTTCATTTGATGGGAAATGGATATCCATTGTTCATGAGGACGTGGGGAATGTGGATGCTCTTATAAGCACTTTTTGGAAAGAAGGTGTTCAGGAAACATCAAATTTAAAATATATATCTTTGGGCCCAATAATCTTTCTTTTAAAAATTTCTCCCACAAAAATGGAAAGAAAATAATTAATATTGGCCTAGTAACTCACCACGTCTCCCTGAACTATCTTAGGAATGGTGACATCAATCAGACCACCATGTAAAAATGCTAATAGTATTTACTAGCATGAAGATAATCAATAAATTTAAATTCTAATTTAAAAGTAAGGTTTTAACTGGGTATACCTGGTCTATCCAAATTGCCAATTGCAAATAAACTCAGAATTTACGTATATATGGAATATGGTTTGCTGAAGAAATAAAGTGCATAATGGAATCTCTTTATCCTTACATGAATGAATAGTCAGATATAAAAATCTAAGAGTTCCCAAACCAGCTTCCTGTGAACTGACATGCATCACACACATTGTTGATGTTCAGCTGTTACCATGAAGCCAAAATGCTACCTAGTGCCTAATTACAAGCTGTGCTTCATCATTTCAGGCTGCTCAAAAAAGGAATGCTACATCTGGACCTGATTTGGGCAAATATTGACACACATTTTTAGTGTTCATCTGTTATTCCCCAAAATGCTTTCCAGTGCAAGAACCAGGACTTGTGAGGAAAGTGTGTGTTTAATGGTTTTGAGGCCCTCCTAAAGGAAAGCTGCATTTGGATGTGATATTTGTGAATATGCTTTGATTCATTAATAATATCAAAGAATTACGATTCATGTGAGTCTGCTATGACACTTGATTACTTTGTGTGACTGCAGGAGTTAACAGGAGAATTTAAAGAATATAAATTTTGTGGTTCTCAATTTTCCATTGACTTTTTGGAAGAGTGAAAAACATTCATCAGTAAGAAATAAGTAAGAATTGATACATAAGCATAGTAGAATACAGTGTAGCTAATAAAAGAATGTAGTGGATTAATTTGTTGATAGGGTAAATGCTTTTAACATATTGATGAATTTTTATAAGTTAGAAAGTAGTATGCATGCTGTAATTGTAGTTTTGAAAAATATACAGAAGCATTTGCCCATGTAACATGAGGCATAGATCAAAGTATTCACAGTATGTATCTGAGTGGTGAGTTCGTGAGTTTGAATTTTCAAATATTTTCACTTACACGTTGAGTTTTTCTATACAATATTATTTGCAATGTCCAGGCATTCATTTCAAGGCAGTTTATTGAGGTGTAATTTACATATGATATTTATTCTTTTTAGTATACAGTTCTATGAGTTTTGACTAACACGTGTCACTGAAATCAAGATATGAGACACTTCCATCAGTCCCAAAAGTTCCCTCATGCCCTTATACTCACCCCCTTCCCCATCCCCAGACAAGCCATGATGTGTTACTAGTTTCTGCTATTTTGCCTTTTCCAGAATGTCATATAAATGGAATCACACAATATGTAGCCTTTGAGTCTGGCTTTTTTCCCTTAACATAATCTGAGATTCACTCATGCTGTTGTACCAACAGTTTGTTCTTTTAACTGCCAAGTAGTATTGCATTGTATGTATATAACAGTTTGCTTTTCCACTCTCCAGTTAAGGGATATTTGGGTTGTTTTGAGGTTTTGCAACTATAATAATGTTGCCATACACTTTTGCATATTTGCTTGAACCTGTTTTCATGGTATTGCTGTATTGTATGCAATGTATATGTTCTTTATAAGAAACTGCCCCACTGCATTTCAAAGTGGCTGTAGTATTTTGCATTTCTACAGCTATGTCTGAGAGCTCCACTTGCTCTGTATCCTTTTCTGCACCTGATATTGTCCAGTTTTCTCATTTGGGTCATTCTAATAGGTGTGTAGTTCTATCTCATTATGGTTTTAACTTGAATTTCCCTAATGACTAGTGATGTTGATCATAGTAGAATATGTTTATTTGACATCCATATATGTTCTTTGGTGAAGTGCTTGTTCAAAACTTTTGCCCCTTTTTAAAAAAATGAGCTGTTTGCTTTCTTAGTATTGAGTTTTGAGAATTCTTTATATATTCTGAATACAAGTCCATTTTATCATGTTTTGAAAATATTTTTTCCCAATCTGTAGATTCTCTATTTCCAAAACAGTGTCTTTTGAAAAGCAGAGGTTTTAAATTTTGATGAAGTACAGCTTACCAATTTTCTTATATGGATCATACCAAGAACACCTTGACTAACTCAATGTGATAAAGAAAACTACCCTACATTTTCTAGACTTTTTATTGTTTAGGATTTACATTTAGGTCTAAGACCCATTTTGAGTTAATTTTTCATATGTTATGATGTATAGGTTGAGATTCATTCTTTTGCACATGGATGTTTAATTATTCCTGCATACTTTGTTGAAAGACTATTTCTCCCATTGAATTGCTTTGGCACATTTGCCAAAAATCAATTGACCACATATATGTGGGTCTATTTCTGGACTCTATTATGTTCTACTATTTTATGTGTCTATCCTTTCCCCAATACCACACTGTCTTGATTATAGAGCATTATAGTAAGTCTTGAGATCAGATAGTGTGAGTCTTCCAATAGTGTTTTATTTTTTATTTTTTATGCCATTCTTATTTCTTTGCTTCTTGCAGATTTTAGAAATAGCTTGTCAATTTCTGCAAAAATTCCTGTGGGGATATTGAGTGGGGCTGTGTTGCATTTATAGATCAATTTAGGATAAATGGCTTAACAAAATTGAGTCTTCCATTCCATGAGAAGCTCTTATCTATTTGTTTGAGTGGTCTTTTAAATTTTTCATCAGTATTTTGTAATATGCAGCATAGCGATCACACACACTCATGTCCCCCACCACGCCACACATATAATATATTTGGTGCTATTGTCAATGGTACTGCTTTCTTCTTTCTTGATTTCAATTTCCAATAGTTCAGAACAAGTAGTGATTTTTGTATATTAGTCTTGTATCCAGTGACTTTGCTAAACCAGTTTATAAATTCTACTAGCTTTTTTGTTAATTCCTTGAACTTTTCTGCATAATCTTGGCATGTGCAATTAGAGTTTTATTTCTTCCTTTCCTATCTTTTTTTTCTCACCTTAGTGTGCTGGCTACTACTACCTCCCATTATGATGTTGACAGGGAGTGGTGAGAGTAGAAATCCTTGCCTTGCTTCCAAACTTCAGGTGAAAGTATCCAATCTTTTTTTCCTTTTTCCTTCTAGCAGTTTGTATTTTATTTATTTTTTACATTAACTAACTGGAATTAAAATAAAAACTTTAAAAAAGCATTCAATCTTTCACCATTAAAAATGATGTTATCAATATTTTTGCCAATGTTCTTTATCAGCTTGAGGAAGTTTCCCTTTAATTCCTAGGTTTGGGGTTTTTTTTTAAAGTCATGAATTGATGTTCAATTTTGTCAAATGCTTCTTCTCCTTCTAACTGAATTAGTTTGACTTCTGTATATTGAAACAATGCATTTTCAGAATCTATACCACTTGTGATGAATTATCCTTTTTAGAAATTGCTAAATATGATATTTTGTTGGGAATTTCCATGTCTATGTTCATGAAGGATATTAGTCAATAGTTTCTGTTCTTATAATGTTACTGTTGGATTTTGTTATCAGGGTAATGCTAGCTTCATAAAATGACTTAGGTTTCATGTCTAATTTTTTTGAAGATTTTGGTTAGAATGAAAATCATTTTTTCCTGAAATATTTGGCTAGAATTTGCCAATGAAGCCATTTGCCACTAGGTTTTCTTTGCTGGATGTTTTTTTTTTTTAAATTTAAATTCAATTTAATTAACATATACCGTATTATTAGTTTCAGAGGTAGAATTTAGTGATTCATCAGTTGCATACAACACCCAGTGCTAGATGGTTTTATTCTATACATTCAATTTGTTTAGCAGATATAGGACTATCCAGGCTGTCCACTTCTTGTGTATGCTTTGGTAATTTGTGTCTTTCAAGGAATTCACACATTTTGTTGAAATTGTTAATTTTATAGGCATAAACGTGTTCCTAATGTTCTCATGAAGTTGTTCCTAGTATTTACAGGGACCTGGACACCTGCAAGCCATGTAATGGGTTGACATTCTGGAACTGCTGCTCCTGGTGGTTGGCAACAGGTATCACTTGCTTGATACAGTTTAATTCCATTTGAATTAGAGAACATACTTTGCATGGTTTTACTTTTAAATTTGGTAATGGTTTGCTTTATGGCCCAGAATACGATTTATCTTGGCAAACGTTCCAAATGCCCTTGAAAGTAATGTGTATTCAACCACTGTTGGATGAAGTGTTCTCTAAATGGCAAATAAGTGAAGCTGGGTGGTAATGTTGTTCCTCTCCTATATCCTTACTGATTTTCTGTCATCTTGTTTTGTCAATTACTAAGGGAACTTTTTAGTTTTCCAAATATACTTAAGGTTTTCTCAGTTTTTGCTTCATGAATCTTGAAACTCTGTTGTTAGGTGCATACACATTTAGAATTGTACGTTACCGAGGAGAGGAAAGATGGCGGAGGAGTAGGGGACCCTATTTCAACTGGTCCCTGGAATTGAGCTGGATATCTACCAGACCACTCTGAGCACCCACGAAATCAGCCTGAAATGTAAGAAGATCTGGATCTCTTAAAACAGAATATCGCATGTGGTTGGTTTCGAGGTACGAAGCAGGGAGCCGTGATTCCGCGGGCAGATACTGGAGGATAAACAGCAGCAGGAGGGAGCCTGTCCGTGGGGATCCTACACCGCCAGTGAGCGACAGCCTCGCGCACTGGGGGCGGGGCACAGACTCGCAGACCGGTAGCTGCGGGGAAAGGACTTTAGGGCAGCCCCCCAGGCAGAAACCCAGAGTGGCGGGGTCGTGCGTGGGCACGCTAACTGGGAGCAGCTGGCGGTTTTAGAAGCACAAAGGGCAGAGATGTGCCCCGACCTGGAGGCAGGACTGGGAGCGCTGCGGAGGGGCACACAACGCAGGCCGCTGCAGTTTATAGCAGCATGGAGAGAAACGGAGACAGTGTGGCCTGGAGAGCTCACCAAAGAACAGACTGCGATCTCTCTGCTCTGAGGCAGAGGGTTGGAAACAGTCTCTTCTGCTCTGACTCGCGGAAGAGACACGGAAAGCTGCCAGGGAAAGCTGCCAGAGGACAAAAGCCCCCAAAACTGATTCCCACTGAGCCCATCCCCCGCCACAGGGGGGCAGGGCAACTCTGCCCAAACAGGGTTGCCTGAGTAACAGTGCGGCAGGCCCCTCCCCCAGAAGACAGGCTGGGAAAACAAGAGGCCAGAAACCCTAAGGTCCCTAGAAAACAGGTGCATCTTGCTTGGGTTCTGGTCAATAATTTGGACTCTATACATTCCCTCAACCACCCATCAACAGAATGACTAGGAGGAGGAACCCACAAAATAGAAAAGACTCAGAGATTATGACTTATGCTGCAGATTTACAAATGGATGCAGATATAACCAAGATGTCGGAGATGGAATTCAGGCTAGCAATTGTGAAGACAATAGTTAGAATGGAGAAATCAATTAATGGCAACATAGAGTCTCTAAGGGCACAAATGAAAACTGAATTGGCAGAACTTAAAAATGCTATCAATGAAATCCAATCCAATCTAGATAATCTAACAGCTAGGGTAAGTGAGGCAGAAGAACAAATAAGCGACCTGGAAGACAATATAATAGATAAAAAGGGAAAAGAGGAGGCCAGGGAAAAACAACTCAGAATCCATGAAAACAGAATCAGAGAAATAAGTGACACCATGAAGCAGTCCAATGTCAGAATAATTGGAATCCCGGAGGGAGTGGAGACAGAGAGAGGACTAGAAGATGTATTTGAGCAAATTGTAGCTGAGAACTTCCCTAATCTGGGGAATGAAACAAACATTCGCGTCCTAGAGGCAGAGAGGACCCCTCCCAAGATCAAGGAAAACAGGCCAACACCCCCGCATGTAATAGTAAAACTTGCAAATCGTAGAACCAAGGAAACCATCTTAAGGGCAGTTAGGGGGAAGAGATCCTTACATACAGAGGGAGGAACATCAGAATAACATCAGACCTATCCACAGAGACTTGGCAAGCCAGAAAGGCCTGGCAAGACATATTCAGGGTACTAAATGAGAAGAACATGCAGCCAAGAATACTTTATCCGGCAAGGCTTTCATTTAGAATGGATGGAGAGATGCAGAGCTTCCAAGACCAGCAGAAACTGAAAGAATATGTGACCACTAAGCCGGCCCTGCAAGAAATATTAAGGGGGGGTTCTATAAAAGGAGAAAGACCCCAAGAGTGATATACAACAGAAATTTACAGGGACAATCTATAAAAACAATGTCTTCACAGGCAACATGATGACAATTAATTCATATCTTTCAATAATCATTCTCAACGTGAATGGCCTAAATGCTCCCATAAAACGGCACAGGGTTGCAGATTGGATAAAAAGACAGGACCCATCCATATGCTGTCTACAAGAGACTCATTTTGAACCTAAAGATACATCCAGACTGAAAGTGAAGGGTGGAGATCCATCTTCCATGCCAGTGGACCTCAAAAGAAAGCTGGGGTAGCAATTCTTATATCAGACAAATTAGATTTTAAACTAAAGTCTGTAATAAGAGACACAGAAGGACACTATATCATTCTTAAAGGGTCTATCCAACAAGAAGATCTAAAAATTGTAAATATCTATGCCCCCAACATGGGAGCAGCCATCTACATAAGCCAACTGTTAACCAAAATAAAGAGTCATATTGATAACAATACGTTAATTGTAGGAGACCTCAATACTCCACTCTCAGCAATGGACAGATCATCTAAGCAGAAAATCAACAAGGAAACAAGAGCTTTGAATGATACACTGGACCAGATGGACCTCATAGATATATACAGAACATTCCACCCTAAAACGACAGAATACTCATTCTTCTCGAGCGCACATGGAACTTTCTCCAGAATAGACCACATACTGGGTCACAAATCAGGTCTCAACCAATACCAAAAGATTGAGATTATTCCCTGCATATTCTCAGACCACAATGCTTTAAAACTGGAACTCAATCAAGAAAAAATCTGGCAGAAATTCAAACACTTGGAAGCTAAAGACCACTCTGCTCAAGAATGTTTGGGTCAACCAGGAAATCAAAGAAGAACTTAAACAATTCATGGAAATCAATGAGAACGAAAACACATCGGTCCAAAACCTATGGGATACTGCAAAGGCGGTCCTAAGGGGGAAATACATAGCCATCCAAGCCTCACTCAAAAAAATAGAAGAATCCCGAATTCACCAACTAACTCTACACCTTAAAAAACTAGAAAAAAAGCAACAAACGAAGCCTAAGCCACGCATTAGAAGAGAAATAATTAAAATTACAGCAGAAATCAATGAATTAGAAACCAGAAACACAGTAGATCAGATCAACAAAACTAGAAGTTGGTTCTTTGAAAGAATTAATAAGATCGATAAACCACTGGCCAGACTTATCCAAAGGAAAAGAGAAAGGACCCAAATTAATAAAATATGAATGAAAGGGGAGAGATCACGACTAACACCAAGGAAATAGAAACAATTATTAGAAATTATTATCAACAACTATATGCCAATAAACTGAGCAATCTGGATGAAATGGAGGCCTTCCTGGAAACCTATAAGCTGCCAAGACTGAAACAGGAAGAAATTGACAACCTGAATAGGCCAATAACCAGTAATGAGATTGAAGCAGTGATCAAAAACCTCCCAAAAAAACAAGAGTCCAGGGCCTGATGGATTCCCCGGAGAATTCTACCAAACATTCAAAGAAGAAATAATACCTATTCTACTGAAGCTGTTTCAAAAAATAGAAACAGAAGGAAAACTTCCAAACTCATTCTATGAGGCCAGCATTACCTTAATCCCCAAACCAGCCAAAGACCCCATCAAAAAGGAGAATTTCAGACCAATATCTCTGATGAATATGGATTCTAAAATCCTCAACAAAATCCTAGCTAATAGGATCCAACAATACATTAAAAGGATCATCCACCACGACCAAGTGGGATTTATCCCAGGGATGCAAGGGTGGTTCAACATTTGCAAATCAATCAATGTGATAGAACACATCAATAAGAGGAGGGAGAACCATATGGTTCTCTCAATTGATGCAGAAAAAGCATTTGACAAAATACAACATCCTTTCCTGATTAAAACTCTTCAGAGTATAGGGATAGAGGGAACATTCCTCCAGGTCATAAAATCCATCTATGAAAAACCCACAGCGAATATCATCCTCAATGGGAAAAAGCTGAAAGCCTTTCCCTCAAAATCAGGAACATGTCAAGGATGCCCACTCTTGCCACTATTGTTCAACATAGTACTAGAAGTCCTGGCAACAGCAATTAGACAACAAAAAGAAATAAAATGTATTCAAATTGGCAAAGAAGAAGTCAAACTCTCTCTTTTCACAGACGACATGATACTTTATATGGAAAACCCAAAAGACTCCACCCCCAAATTACTAGAACTCATCCAGCAATTCAGTAATGTGGCAGGATACAAAATCAATGCACAGAAATCAGTTGCTTTCTTATACACGAACAGTGCAACTGTAGAAAGAGAAATTAGAGAAACGATTCCATTTACAATAGGAGCAAAAACCATAAGATACCTCAGAATAAACCTAACCAAAGAGGTAAAGGATCTATACTCTAGGAACTACAGAACACTCATGAAAGAAATTGAAGAAGACACAAAAAGATGGAAAAATATTCCATGCTCATGGATCGGAAGAATAAATATTGTTAAAATGTCTATGCTACTCAGAGCAATCTATACCTTCAATGCCAACCCGATTAAAATTCCAATGACATTTTTCAAAGTGCTGGAACAAACAATCCTAAAATTTGGATGGAATCAGAAAAGACCCTGAATGTTGGGGGTTGAAATGTTGAAAAAGAAAAACAAAGCTGGGGGCATCATGTTGCCCAATTCAAGCTATATTACAAAGCTGTGATCACCAAGACAGCATGGTACTGGCACAAAAACCGACATATAGACCAATGGAACAGAATAGAGAACCCAGATATGGACCCTCAACTCTGTGGTCAAATAATCTTTGACAAAGCAGGAAAAAGCATGCAATGGAAAAAAGACAGTCTCTTCAATAAATGGTGCTGGGAAAATTGGACAGCCACATGTAGAATAATGAAACTCGACCATTCTCTAACACCATACACAAAGATAAACTCAAAATGGATGAAAGACCTCAATGTGAGACAGGAATCCATCAAAATCCTAGAGGAGAACGTAGGCAGTAACCTCTTTGACATTGCCCACAGCAACTTCTTTCAAGATACATCTCCAAAAGCTAGTGAAACAAAAGCAAAAATGAACTTTTGGGACTTCATCAAGATAAAAATCTTCTGCACAGCAAAGGAAACAGTCAACAAAACAAAGAGGCAACCCACAGAATGGGAGAAGATATTTGCAAATGACACTACAGATAAAGGGCTGGTATCCAAGATCTATAAAGAACTTCTCAAACTCAACACCCAAAAAACAAATAATCAAGTCAAAAAGTGGGCAGAAGATATGAAAAGACACTTCTCTGAAGAAGACATACAAATGGCTAACAGACACATGAAAAAATGTTCATCATCATTAGCCATCAGGGAAATTCAAATCAAAACCACACTGAGATACCACCTTACACCAGTCAGAATGGCAAAAATGGACAGGGAAAGAAACAACAAATGTTGGAGAGGTTGTGGAGAAAGGGGAACCCTCTTACACTGTTGGTGGGAATGCAAGTTGGTACAGCCACTTTGGAAAACAGTGTGGAGGTTCCTCAAAAAATTAAAAATAGAGCTACCCTATGATCCAGCAATTGCACTCCTGGGTATTTACCCCAAAGACACAGATGTAGTGAAAAGAAGGACCATACGCACCCCAATGTTCATGGCAGCAATGTCCGCAACAGCCAAACTGTGGCAAGAGCCGAGATGCCCTTCAACAGATGAATGGATAAAGAAGATGTGGTCCATAGATACAATGGAATATTACTCAGCCATCAGAAAGGACGAATACCCAGCTTTTACATCAACATGGATGGGACTGGAGGAGATTATGCTAAGTGAAATAAATCAAGCAGAGAAAGTCAATTATATGGTTTCACTTATTTGTGGAACATAAGGAATAGCATGGAGGACATTAGGAGAAGGAAGGGAAAAATGAAGGGAGGGAAATCAGAGGGAGAGATGAACAATGAGAGACTATGGACTCTGAGAAACAAACTGAGGGTTCTAGAGGGGAGGGGGGAGGGGGGATTGGTTAGCCCGGTGATGGGTATTAAGGAGGGCACATACTGCATGGAGCACTGGGTGTTATACGAAAACAATGGATCGTGGATCACTACATCAAAAACTAATGATGTACTGTATGGTGACTAACATAATAAAATAAAAAAAAATAGAATTGTATGTTACCTGCTGTACCCTTGGTAATATTCCTTGTATGAATTCTTTGTTGATATGAATATAGATAGTCCCAGCTTTCTTTTGATTAGTTTTAGCACAGCACACCTTTTTTCATCCTTAGTCTTTTAGCCTACTTACCACTTTATATTTGAAAAGTGTTTCTTACAGAAAACATATAGCATATGTTAGGTTTTGCTTTTTTATCCAATCTGACAATCTCTGTTTTAAATGGTGTGTTTAGAACATCTACATTTAATTATTGATATCACAGGATTTGAACCTACCATCTTGCTAATGTTTACTATTTCGACCATCTGTTATTTGTTCAATTTTCTTGCTTTTGGATTGAGTTTTTTTTTTTTTTTTTTTTTTTTTTAAAGATTTTATTTATTTATTTGACAGAGAGAGAGACAGCGAGAGAGGGAACACAAGCAGGGGGAGAGGGAGAGGGAGAAGCAGGCTTCCCGCCGAGCAGGGAGCCCGATGCGGGGCTCGATCCCAGGACCCTGGGATCATGACCTGAGCCGAAGGCAGACGCTTAACGACTGAGCCACCCAGGCGCCCCGAGATTGAGTTTTTTTTTAATAATTCCATTTTGTCTCTACTACAGGCTTATTAGTTATATATCAGTTTAAATTTTTTTAATGGTTGCTCTGGGGCTTATAAAATGCACCTATAATTTTTCACAGTCTACCTTCTAATATTATGCCAATTCATGTAGTGTAGAACAGTATACTTCCAATTTCTCTCTGCTCTGTTTTATGGTATTGTTACATTTTACTTCTTATATACGCTATAAACTCACAAAACTTTGCTCACATTTTTGCTTTAATGAATATTTTCAAGTGATTAAAAATAAGAAAAACTATTTTATATTTGGCTCAATTTTAAGCATTTTCAAAGTTCGTTCATTCTTTCCATTTCTTTCTCTCCCTCCCTTCCTTCCTTCCTTCCTTCCTTCCTCCCTCCCTTCCTCCCTCCCTCCCTCCTTCCTTCCTTCCTTTCCTTTCTTCCTTCCTTTCTTGCCTTCTTTTTCTTTCTTCCCTCTTTTGATCCAAATTTGCTTCTGGTATAGTATTCTCTGTCTGTAGAAATTCCTTTAATATTTCTTATAGTACTGTTCTGCAGGTAGTAAATTCTATTAGTTTTTATTCATCTGAAAATCTTTATTTTGCATACTTTTTTGAAAAACATTTTCATTGGGTAGGAATTTTTGATTAATGGTATTTTGTTTCAGAATGTTAAAGATATCACTCCGTTGACTCCTGGCTTGAATGGTTTTTGATGAGAAGTCTGCTCTTTTTCTCATCTCTGTTCCTGGTATTATGTGTCCTTTTTCTCTGCCATCAATATTTCCTTTGCCTTGTTCATTTTCAGCTATTTGGCAATAACAGATCAAGTTTTTGTTTGTTTTTAAATCCTGTTTGGGTACTCTGAGGTTCTTGGATCTGGTAGAGGTCTTTTATTATTTTTGGAAAATTCTCAGCTATTATCTCTGCAAACATTTTTCCTCTCATTCTTCCTTTCCTCTCTTCCTAGATTCCCAATTACATATATTAGACCATAAAAAAAGTTTTCCCACAGTTCTTTGATACTGTATTCTGTGTTCTTCACACTTTTTGTTTTAGTTTGGATGATTTCAATTGACCTATATTCAAGTTCTGACACTTTTCTCAGCTCTGTTGAGCCTACTCATGAGTCCTTCAAAAGCATCCTTTGTGATAAATTTTCTTTTCTAGCATTTCCTATTTGATTCTTTGTTAATTTCCACTGAAATTCCCCCATCTGTTCATGTATATTGTCTGCCATTCTCACAAAAGCACTCAACACATCAATCAGTTATGTAAAATTCTGATATTTCCAAAATATGCTCATCTCAATGTGTGACGTATTAATCAGTCTGCTCTTGCTTGGCAGAGGATTGTTCTTTTCATCTTGTAATTTTTTGATTGCATGCCAAATAACAATTACGAAACAGTGGAGACTGAAGTAAATACTATTTTTGTCTGCAACTGGGCACTGCTATTCTGCTAGGATGTTAGGGTGAACCAATCTGGTCAGGAATTATGTTGGAATTAAATTCTGTTGTTGCAAAAGTTATCTTCAGTACACCACTTCAAATTTTTCTAATGTTACCTTGTGCTTAGGGTAGGGGCTGGAGTGCTGGAGGATTTTTCTCCATGTTCCTCCTTCACCCTCTGCTTTTGGCCATCCCTGTGTACCTGAGTGCCACAGGATTCTCTGTCCATGTTCTTACCATTTTCCCAATGTAGCAGGCTATTACTTAATGCTAGGAGCAAGCTAGCCTATTTTTGGGAAAGAGGGATATTCTTTATTGTCTTGGTTTAGTCTCAGTTTTGAGTGGAGATTGGAGGGGATAGAGATCATATGCATTTGGGGGAGCTAGGACTACATAACCCTAAAAATGAGACAGAAACTCTCTTCCCTCAGCTGTGAGCAAAAAAGGTGATACCACCATCTTGTGACCAATCTAAAGAGAAGAGTTCACACAAAACGACAGAAGTGAAAGAATTCAAGAAAAGCAATACAAAGTCTCCTTGGCTAACTCAGACCCAAGTCTTACCCTTACCTGTATCTTTTCATTTATATGAACTGAGAAATATGTTTGGTTTAAGCAACTCTAAGTTACATTTCTTGTTACTTACAACTAAAAGCACCCTAAATGGGGGTGCCTGGGTGGCTCAGTCATTAAGCATCTGCCTTCAGCTCAGGTCATGATCCCAGGGTCCTGGGATCAAGCCCCGCATAGATATAGATAGTATTTCCATACATATGTATGTATGTAAAATGTGCATACTCACCTGGAAGTACTATACATATTATATATAGTATACATACACTATATATACATGTACATACATAGTATGACTCTTCTCTAACAAACTTGTGTATTTTTCAATCCCACCAACAGGGTGCATTGTTTTTGGAAGATAGAGACTAGCAAGTAAAAGACAAGCCTATCTTAATAACCAATACATTTGATAAGATGTTTAGAAAAATTTAAGATTTTTCCTTTATTTGTGTGAGTGGGAGAAGGATAGGGATGGAGAACTTGATAAAATTAAAGCCCTCCAAAAGCATCACAGATTCTGCCTAAGGAGGTTTGAATTGGACAAAGGCTATAACTTTTAGAAATTAGTCAGATCCAAAGAACTTTGACGTCAATATGGAGACTAAAGAACCAAAGTATTGTAATTTTGACATTTATTAAGAAAGTATTTTTCATTAGTAACCATTTCTGACACTTTGCAAATATTACAGTAAAACGCTGCCTTAACACACAGACACAGGGTAGGAGTAAAAAGTCAATTATGTAAAATGCAGTGTAACCAAAAACATTGTTTATCAGTTTGTACTGTCATTTAAAGTGCACATATGTGTACACACACACACACACACATACACACACACACAGCGTTAAACTTACACTGATGGTATACTGTATAGAAAGAGATCAAATGGTAAGAATTCAGCTCATCCTCTTTAAGACAGGACAAATGGGAAGCAAATGGGAACCAATCCCCACAGGGTTACAGCCAAATTCATGTAATTTCAGACTGCAATATTGCTTGACATCCTACATTTCAAGGAATATTTTCCCACTTGAAGTGCTTATATTAAGGTTACTTGCAGGATTCCTCCTCCAAATACATTTTTAAATGTTTTTTTTGGGGGGGCGGAAATGAGCTTAATAAATTTTTAAAATACGATACTTTTATACATTTTTAGTCATTAGGCAAAAAGTACTGAGCACCTACACTGAGTTATGCAATGTCATGGTTTGGTAAACTCAGCAATGAATGAAGCCCCTTCCCTCACTAAGCTTACATTAGACTGGTCATGGATTTAGGCACACTCATATTGTACTTTTGTTACTCTTATCTTTTATAAGCCCTAGTACAATGATAGTTAAAGTCATGTGCAATGCCTGTTAAAGTGGTGACAAAATCCCTTATGGAAACTCTTGTTAGATGTCTCTGCTGTGTGGTCTGACTATTGTGAATGTTGAGGTTGCGTAGAAACATTACATTTTCATTAAAGAAATTTTTTCTACTATAATAACTCTAGTGAATGGAAAATTTCAGTTCCTATTTGAGGACTTCAAAACAAATAGAACTGTTTTATAGAACTTCATTTCTGTATGGATTCTCTGATGAAGGATAATCCTTACCATACTCTTCACTTTTATAGAATTTATCACCACTATGGACTCTCTGATGAATAAGTAGACCTGAGCTCCAACGGAAACCCTTACCACATGCATCACATTTGTATGGTTTCTCTCCTGTGTGGACTCTCTGATGAGCCTGAAGGTTTGATCTCTGACTGAAACCCTTTCCACACACCTCACATTTGTATGGTTTTTCCCCAGTGTGGACTCTGTGATGAGCTTGAAGACTTGAAAACCCACTGAAACCCTTACCACACTGTTCACATTTATAGGGCCTCCCTTCTGTGTGGACCCTCTGATGTGCTTGAAGGCGTGAACTCTCACTGAAGCCCTTTGTGCATACCTCACATTTGTATGGTTTTCCTCCAGTGTGGACCCTCCGATGTGCTTCAAGGCGTGAACTCTGACTAAAGCCCTTCCCACACATCTCACATTTGTATGGTTTCACTCTAGTGTGGACTCTCTGATGACCTTGAAGATATGCTCTCTGACTGAAGCCCTTCCCACATACCTCACATATATATGGTCTCTCTCCAGTGTGGACACTCTGATGGCTTTGAAGGTATGATCTCTGACTGAAGCTCTTACCACACTCATCACATTGGTATGGCTTCTCTCCTGTGTGGACTCTCTGATGGGCCAGAAGAGTTGAGGCCTTACTGAAGCCCTTACCACATTCTCCACATTTATAGGGTTTCTCCCCTGTGTGAACTCTCTGATGAATTTGGAGATTAAAGCTCCAACTGAAGCCCTTCCCACACTCCTCACATTTGAATGGTTTTTCGCCAGTGTGGACCCTTTGATGGCCTTGAAGGTGTGAACTCCGACTGAAGCCCTTCCCACACTCCTCACATTTGTATGGTTTCTCTCCAGTGTGAACTCTCTGATGTCCTTGAAGGTATGAATTGCGACTGAAGCCCTTCCCACACTCTTCACATTTGTATGGTTTTTCTCCAGTGTGGACTCTCTGGTGGGCTTGAAGGTATGAACTCCGACTGAATCCCTTGTCACACTCCTCACATTTATAAGGTTTCTCTCCTGTGTGGACTCTCTGATGAACATTAAGTACTGACATATGACTGAAGCCTTTACCACATGCATTGCATTTGTATGGCTTCTCTCCAGTGTGGACTCTCTGACGATCTTTAAGTTTTGAACTCCAGTTGAAGCCATTCCCACAGTCCTTGTAAGCTTTCTCTCCAATATGAATTTTCTGATGACCTTGAAGATATGAATTTTGGCTGAAGCTGTTACCACATGCATAATGTTTATATGGTTGTTCCCTAGTGTGGACTATCTGAAGGTCCTGAAAATGTGAGGCCAGACTGAAGTCATTACCACATTCCTCAGAATTATAAGGAATCTCTTCCATGTGAACTCTACGCTGGATGTTAAGACTTGAGCTACAAATAAAACCCTTCTCATATTCCACATCTGTATATAGTTTCTCTTCAGTGTGGATTTTCTGGTGGACTTGAAGACAAGAACTCTGATTAAAGACATTCCCATTCTCCTCATATTCATAGGGTTTCTCCACAGTACAGACCCTAAAAATACTATTAAGGTCTAAGCTATGACTGAAGTCTTCCTCATAAATATTGCATCTATAGGACATCTCCCCTGTGTGAGTAAGTTCACAAGTGTTAAGAGAGGAGCACTGACTGAAGTTCTCACCATATCCACATTTACATGGCTTCTCCTCTTTACATTCTCTCTGATGGGATTGCAGATGTGAACTCTCAAAAACACAACCATCTCCTCTATGAACACTTTGATGAATATGAAGAGCTGAACTATAACTACAGCCCTTTCTACATGGACTGTAGGAATGGGTCTTCCCTTCTAAGTGTAACTGCTGATAAACTTCTGATCTGGAGTCATCACTGAAGGCTCTTCTGTACTCATTACAGGGGTAGGGCTTTTGCCCTGTTTGAATTAAGTCTTGATTAAGCAATGAAACCTTCATGATGTTCCCTCCACAGTCATGGCAGCTGTAGTTTTTTTCTGTTCTGTGTATTCCCACATTATCATTATGATGTGATATCCAACTGGTGCTGTCACACTTACAGAAATTATTTTTCATCAAAATTTGCTGACATCTACACTGATAATTATGTGACTCCGTCAGATACATTTTCCTCCAAGAATGCTGGGCTCTCCAAGATGGAAATTCTTGACTTTTTAGGCAATTGGAAACATCCTCTATATGAGTCAATATACAGTTCTCATCTTCAGAAATATGAATTGGTACTCCTGCCCAAAGCTGGCAGGGGAAATCACCTTGTTTTTGAAATTGAGAAATATTCCCTTGAAAATTTTTCATGGAATCTTGACACCTGGTTAACCCGCCTGCACCTTGTTGCGAGGTCTGCCAGGAAGAAAGCTCTTTGGGAGAAATGTAGCCTAATCCCACTTCTTGATTACTCTCCATAATGTGTTGACTCTTGGTTCCTATAATGATAAAGAGAATTTAGACATGTGCACAAGTGAATGTTTTTGTTCAGAGATTTCAAGATTTTGCACTTAGGTCATGAAATGAAACTTCAATGAACTACAGGAAAATTCATGTTACTACTTCTAAGAATACTTAGAAAGTGGCTCTTCTTTGGTTATATCAGGAATATAAAGAGGATCCACATAATTTAGGCTATCTATATGCCTCAAAATCAGGGCTTTGCAACACAACCTGGAAATATCAAACATGGTGGCCCTGTTCAAAAGACCCAGTAAAACCATATAAGTATTATCATGGGTTTATCATGGGTTGCCTGGAGATCCCAAGGACAAAATAGAAGGGGGTATTCTTAAACTGGAAAGAATACGATTCAAGCGGACAAATGCTTTTTGTCCTGATAATAACTTTTGCTTTTTTCTCTGGCATGTGGGTATGACAATATTTTAATTTGTGTTAGGAGATAGTGTTAAATGCAGTTCAGAGAAGGGTCAACACAGAGGCATTATATGGTCTCTCTCTAATAAGCTATTTATCTTCATGAGAATAATAAACTCTTCTAAGTCACTGTATGCCATATCAGTTTCTTTAAAAAAAAAATGTCTGATGTTAGTTTCTTTAAAAAAAAAAAAGATATTTCACAATTAGCAAAGGCCACTGTATAGATCAGAATGTGAAACACTGTGACAGAATTCAACTCCAAAGACAGAAAAAAAAAAATGGAGGGAGGGAGGAGGTGGAGAGAGGAACAGCCAAGTTCCCTGGCACCTTTAGGTGTCTTTTAAGGCAAATCATCAAAAACCAAAACTCAATGAACACTGACTTTCGCTTGTGTCATTTTACTGGAAAAATAATGTTTAGGGAATTAGAAGCACCAGGAGAGTTGAAGACAGGCACATTTGGGTGGAAATGGTCTGTCACTTAGTTATTATCGCTCAGCTTATAAGCAGACAGCAAATCTTCATATCCTGGTAAGAAGTATCCTCCCTGCAGACACTGGATTCAGCAGGGTTGATGTAATAACATGTACTTTTCTTTTCTTTTTTTTCTTTAAAGAGTTTACTTATTTGACAGAGAGATAAAGGGTGGGGGGAGCACACGCAGGGGGGTAAGCAGGCAGAGGGAGGAGGCTCCCCACTGAGCAGGAAGCCTGATGCAGGACTCGATCCCGGGACCCAGGACTCATGACTGAGCCACCCAGATGCCCCAACATGTACTTTTCTAACACTTGGCAGCACATTAATTCTCTACAGCATCCAGAAAAGAAAGCAGTAAAACAGGATTCTTTTCATACATGAATACTATCCTCAAACATAATCATTCTTCCTTTTCTATTTGTGTTTGTCTGTCTGTCCACACTGGAATGTATTATCTACAAGGATGAGCACTTTGTTTCCAGCAAATAGGAGATACTCAATAAGCACATAATGAATAGATCACAGGGTGAGTCATTCTCACTCTCAGAACTAAAAGGGCATGTATATGTGTTGTTGTTCATGGGAAAGAAACTGGTGATGGCAATTTTGCCACAAAGTTGAAAAGCTGTATAAAAGGCAGGGCTACACTTAGGGGATCACCTGCTGATGAGAAAAGCAAAGGTCACAGGAATCTCTTGCGGATTGAGTCTTTTTAATTTTTAAAATAAAATAGTGTATTTTTTTCTTGCATAAAATCTTACAGGTAATCCCCCATTATCCCCAACTTAAAAAAAAAAAAAAGAAAAAAGAAAATGCCACACTGATGACTGGGTGGCATTAGGTTCTGGGGCACTGCAACGACTGCAGGGTAACACTGTATGTCACATCCATACGTACTCCTCTCGGTACTTTAAAAAAAATGCTAGTGGGGCGCGTGGATGGCTCAGTTAAGTGTCCAACTCTTGATTTCAGCTCAAGTATTGATCTCAGGCTGTGAGATCAAGCCCCACATCAGACTCTGTGCTGGGCGTGGAGCCTGCTTAAGATTCTCTCTCTCTCTCCCCTTGCCCTTTCCCCCAACCAAAAAAATAAAAAAACACACACACTTAGTGATGGCTTTTAAAGCCAAGCCTCCAGTTATTACATTAATATTTTATCACCTAAAGATGAAGTGAAGGAACACACTACAGGAGGCAGATAAAATAAATAGCTTATGCATGAGAAGTGTGGCATCCAGCTAGAGTTCATCATAATGCTTACAGTTTTGTTTGGTATCATCAGAAACACTCAGTATACATCCATAAAGATACAGTTTAATATGTTCTATCTTTTGGGGCTGACATGGTGGCTTGAGGACATGACGGTGGCTTGCTAGTCAAAACCCAGTTTTTTACAAAGCTGTTTCACTAGAAATTTGTACATCATTTATGACATGACCCCTCTCAAATATTTAAGAGATTAAAGTTTCCTTTTGACCAGTGGCTTTACAATGTTAAAGCAATACAGGAAGGGGAAAAAAGGTCATTTCACTTAGTTTCAGGCTCTATGGAAAAATCACATACTTATCACATACTTAACAACAGTAACCTGAACTTCCTTTAGCCAGTGGTGCATACCAAAACACTTTGTCATTTCCTTTCCTTCTCTCAACATTTAAGTTCTATCTTAGTATCAAAGATGAGAAATTGTGTTAAGTCAAATTCAAAAATGAACTTATTTGATGGAGAAAATATGCACTGCAAAAGAGCACTAAAAGACTTCATTTCAAGAAGGAAAGCTGATAATTTATTTCATCTTCTTAGTGATCCTGCTTTAGAGTTGGAGAAAGTCAATCATTCCAGCATCCTCAATGAATGAATTTGACAATAAAAACGTTATAGGTGTTGTAAATACCAAAGAATTCCTTTAAATTTAATAGTTAGCTAGTTAGTAATAGCTAATAATGAATTAAGAGGAAAAAAACCCTCAATTTATATTTTCTTTTTCTCTCCTCTTTTAATAGAAACTAGTCAAGAATATCAATTCAGGGGGCACCTGGGTGGCTCAGGTGTTAAGTGTCTGCCTTCGGCTCAGGTCATGATCCCAGGGTCCTGGGATCGAGTCCCGCATCGGGCTCCCTGCTCGGCGGGGAGTCTGCTTCTCCCTCTCCCTCTGCTTGCTGCTCCCCCTGCTTGTGCTCTCTCACTGTCTGTGTCAAATAAATAAAATCTTTTAAATAAATAAATAAATAAATAAATAAATAAATAAATAAATAAAAGAATATCAATTCAGGTGACCCAGGCTGAGAATGACCCTACATTCTTACTGACCCCCCCTTTTTTTTAGTGTAGTGTTCAATGATTCATTAGTTGTGTATAACACCCAGAGCTCATCACATCACGTGCCCTCCTTAATGCCCATCACCCAGTTACCCCATCCCCCCACCCACCTCTCTTTCCACAACCCTTAGTTTGTTTCCTGGAGTGTTACTGACCTTTTAGATAGTAAGAGAAAAGAAGGCACTTTGAGGGCAGTAGTGGATACAGATAAATACTTACACAGCTGGTTACTCTCCTCACCACCTCTGAGACTTAGCTCTGTGAGAGTATATTTAACCTTTGGAGGATTTCTTGTGTCTCCACTGCTTTTCCTCACAATTGAATGAGTTCTATCTTTCTGTTTTGGAAGGTTATTAGTTATTGATTCAATTTCCTTAACAGATTGTCAATTTCTTCTTGTGTAAATTTTGGCAAATTAGGCTTTTCATGGAATTGGTCCATTTCATCTAGGCTTAGAGTTTGTCCACAGTATTCCTTTATTATCCTTTTAATGCCCATAGGACCTGGGTGATGTCCACTCTTCCATGTCTGATATTAGTAATTTGTATCCTCTCTGTTTTCTTCTTAGTTGGCCTGGCTAAACACTTACCGATTTTAATTTTTCAAAGAACCAGCCTTTGTTTTCATTTTTTTTCTCTATTGGTTTCCTGTTTTCAATTTGATTTCTGCTCTAATTCTTATTATTTCTTTGCTTCTGCTGACTTTGGATTTAATTTGCTCTTCTTTTTCTAGTTTTCTAAGGTAGGAGCTTAGATGGTTGATTTTAGATCTTTCTTCTCTTCTAATATATCCCTTCAGTGCTTTAAATTTCCCTCCTAGATCCAATTTCTATTTAAAGGCTCCTTCCGGCTCTGATCGTCTGAATTGATGCTACTCTTATGGGCTTCCCTTAAATATGCGTGCTTCATGCCTCTTCCCTGTCATGTAGGTCATTAGCCATCAGGGAAATTCAAATCAAAACCACACTGAGATATACCACCTTACACCAGTCAGAATGGCAAAAATGGACAGGGAAAGAAGCGACAAATGTTGGAGAGGTTGTGGAGAAAGGGGAACCCTCTTACACTGTTGGTGGGAATGCAAGTTGGTACAGCCACTTTGGAAAACAGTGTGGAGGTTCCTCAAAAAATTAAAAATAGAGCTACCCTATGACCCAGCAATTGCACTCCTGGGTATTTACCCCAAAGACACAGATGTAGTGAAAAGAAGGGCCATATGCACCCCAATGTTCATAGCAGCAATGTCCTCAATAGCCAAACTGTGGCAAGAGCCGAGATGCCCTTCAACAGATGAATGGATAAAGAAGATGTGGTCCATATATACAATGGAATATTACTCAGCCATCAGAAAGGATGAATACCCAACTTTTACATCAACATGGATGGGACTGGAGGAGATTATGCTAAGTGAAATAAGTCAAGCAGAGAAAGTCAGTTATCATATTGTTTCACTTATTTGTGGAACATAAGGAATAGCATGGAGGACATTAAGAGAAGGAAGGGAAAAATGAAGGCGGGGAAAATCAGAGGGAGAGATGAACAATGAGAGACTATGGACTCTGAGAAACAAACAGGGTTTTAGAGGGGAGGGGGGAGGGGGGATTGGTTAGCCCGGGTATTAAGGGGTACCGTGATGGGTATTAAGGAGAGCACGTACTGCATAGAGCACTGGGTGTTATACGAAAACAATGGATCATGGATCACCACATCAAAAACTAATGATGTATTGTATGGTGACTACCATAACATAATAATATTAAAATAAAATAAAATAAATTTCCCCCCTAGCACTGCTTTCTCTGCATCCCTCAAATTTTGATAAGTTGTGCTTTAATTTTCATTTAGTTCAAAATATCTTTAAATTTCTCTCGAGATTCTACTTTAATCCATGTGTTATTTAGATGTGTGTTGTTGAATCTCCATATATTTTAAGATTTTTCAGTTATTTAGTTTATTGATTTCTAGTAAAATTCAATTGTGGTCTGAGAGCAGATATTGTATGATTTCTATTCTTTAAAATTTTGTAAGGTATGTCTTACGGCCCAGAGTGTGGTCTTAACTTGGTGAATATCCCAAGTGAGCTTGAGAAAAATTCTACCTAATTATTCATGTTAAAAATGGCTCCGACAACCCCACTCCATGACACAAGGCTATAATTTTAGAATCACAGCTTTAATTCAGTCTGCAGGGGGAAACATATAATGTATGAAAACAAGAACAGGTTATATAGAATGGGAGCAGAGGGGCAAAATGCAGAAAATAAAGACGACCCTTTATATTAAATTGACTGGCCTATCACAGCCTGAGATCTGATATCAGAACCACTACTAACGATCAAAAAAGTTATAAGAAAAAATAGACTAAACATATATGTAATTTAAAAAACAGATTTGTATATTTTATTAGCAACATGTCATTTTCTCCACATCTTCCTTATGTCTGAAGTTAGTTAAGGCAAACATGGTAAGTTTTCTATTAAAAAGTAAATTTTGGCAGGGAATTGTAATTCCAAATACACATCTGTTTGGCACCTGTAAGACATCACTAAATATTTATGAAAGATTGTGTTAAAACTTGAGGTTTAGGGGCATCTGGGTGGCTCAGTCAGTTAAGCATCTGACTTTGGCTCAGATCATGATCTCAGGGTGCTAGGATCGATCCCCACATTGGGCTCTGCACTCAGGGGGGGTCTGCTTCTCCCTCTCCTGTCTGCCCTCACCCTGCTCGTGTGCTCTCTCTCTCAATAAATAAAATCTTTAAAAAAAACTTGAGGTTTAGTTAAGGTTAACATATAAATTTAAATTACGGTTGCAGCAATTATTAACACAGTGATGTTTGATATCCTAGTAAGCCATAAGGGAATTAAAATTATTGAAGGAAAAAGCTGAGAACAGCTGAGACCCACTGATAGGAATGGGAAGTTTCTTTGTTCGGTGCCAGATAATAATAAACTAAAGAAAGCAGAATTAAAGATGAGGAATTCTTAGGGACTGTCTCTAAGAAAAACAACTTCTCAGCTGTTCTTTTTCACTGTGGGGAGTGACAATCAGGTTGGGACAGAGAAGGAGATCAGAGTGCAAGAAAATATCTATGAGTGATTATTTAAAGATAATGCTAAAGAAATCTGGCCTACAGTAATCTCATGATATTTTATTTTTATGTTTAAATTTTATTTATTTATTTATTTATTTATTTATTTATTTATTTATTTATTCGACAGAGACAGAGACAGTGAGAGAGGGAACACAAGCAGGGGGAGTGGGAGAGGGAGAAGCAGGCTTCCCGCCGAGGAGGGAGCCCTATTCAGGGCTCAATCCCAGGACCCTGGGATCATGACCTGAGCCAAAGGCAGACACTTAACCGACTGAGCCACCCAGGCGCCCCTTTTTTTTAAGTTTTTTTATTTTTATTTTTGATTATGTTATGTTAGTCACCATACAGTACTTCATTAGTTTTTATGTAGTGTTCCATGATTCATTGTTTGCATATAACACCCAGTGCTTATTGCAACATGTGCCCTCCTTAATACCCACCACCAGGCTAACCCATCCCCCCACCCCCCTCCCCTCTGAAACCCTCAGTTTGTTTCCCGGAGTCCATAGTCTCTCATGGTTCGTCACCCCCTCTGATTCTACTTTAACAACTGTTTATTTAATGGTTAACCTGGAGGGAGTAAAGATGAGGAAATACATACTCATCTTTGAATACATTTTGAATACATACTCATTTTATAAGTCTTGTTTTTCTCACGCTGAATCTTCCTTGCCTGACAAGAAAAAGGGAATCTAGGGAATCTGTGTGTATGCCAATTTGGATAAGATGGATGGTCTGTAACTTAGAAAATCTTGCAAGGAAATGAATAGTTTAGAAACTGTTATTTATTGACATCTTTCTCTTTCCTATTGTAAATGGAGAGATTTCTTCTATGAGGGACCTGCCAAGAGAGTGGTTTTAAGAATACTAATTTTAAAAATGTTTCTTTACCCAAATCAATTAAATCAGTTGCTATAGGCTGCAAGAAAGCCAATAGGGGATAATTATGTCTCTTTGGGTTATAATTCCAAAGTTAAACTTTGTATGGGACGGGTTTTCTCTTTGAATCTCTGAATCACCAGGTAACTTATTCCACAGAAATAAAATCACTAGTATGTAAGGACATTTAGATTGGGGTTTTATTGCTGTACTTTCTGTATTAGTAAAAAAAGGGCGGATAAACTAATGCCCATCAATTAAAAAATGGCTAAATGATGCATGTTATAGCCACATATTATAATATTATATAGCCATGATTTAAAAAAAAAAGTTATAATCTCTGACTAGGTTGGATTTCCCCAAGGTATCATGGAAGAGAAAAATCAGTTTATTAAAACTAGTTAATTAAATTAAATTAAAAATTAGTATATTAAAAATACAAAGAATGTGTTGTATCTAAAGAATGTATTGTATCACGTGTGACCTTGAATCTTAACTAAGATGGCAGCAAAACATTATAGAAATGAAATAGTTTGCTTTGAAAATTTTTACTGACTCTTACCTACCCAGGAGCACCCTTAGCTACACAGTTGTCAGAGTCTTTTTTTTTTTTTTTTTTTTTTAAAGATTTTATTTATTTATTTGACAGAGAGAGACACAGCGAGAGAGGGAACACAAGCAGGGGGAGCGGGAGAGGGAGAAGCAGGCTTCCCGCCGAGCAGGGAGCCTGATGCGGGGCTCGATCCCAGGACCCTGGGATCATGACCTGAGCCGAAGGCAGACGCTTAACGACTGAGCCACCCAGGTGCCCCTGGTTGTCAGAGTCTTGTGGACTCCAAAAATATTACTCTCACGTAAATGTCTAACTTGAATATTCTACTTCAAAAAGAAAATTACAGGCCACTGGGTCTTATGTGCAACTAATGAATCATTGAAAACACTACACCAAAAATGAATGATGGCTAACTGAATTTAAAGTAAAAAAAAAAAAAATAAGAAAAAGTAAGAAAATTACAGGCCAATATCCCTGATGAACATAGATGCAAAAATCCTTAACAAAATATTATCAAACTGAATTCAACAATACATTAAAAGGATCATACACCATAATCAAGTGGGATTTATTCCAGGAATGCAAGGATGGTTTGACATTCTCAAATCAGTCAGTATAATACACCACATTAACAAAATAAAGGATAAAAATTATATGATCATCTTAATAGATGCAGAACAAGCATCTGATAAAATTCAACATCCATTCATTATAAAAATTCTCAACAAAGTGAGTATAAAGGGAATGTACCTCAACATAATAAAGGCCATATATGAAAAGCCCATAGATAATATGATACGGTGAAACAAAACTCAGGAACAAGGCAAGGATGTCCACTCTCACCCATTTTATACAGATTTAGAGAAATTAGGCAAGAAAAAGAAATAAAAGGCATCCAAATTAGAAAGGAAGAAGTAAAACTGTCACTATTTGTAGATGATATATTATATATAGAAGCCTAAAGACTACACACACACACACACACACACACACACACACACACACACAAACTGTTAGAATAGATGAATTCAGTAAAGTTGCAGAATAAAATATCAATATATAAAAATCTGGGCATTTCTTTAAACTAATAACAAACTATCAGAAAGAGAAATTAAGAAAACAATCCCATTTACAATTGCATCACAAAGAATAAAACATCTACGAATAAATTTAACCAAGGAAGTGAAAGACCTACTATATGTTGGGAAAATTACAAGGCACAAAATTAATGAAAACAAGAATTAATGAAAGAAATTGAAGAAGACACAAATAAATGGAAATATATTCATGCTCATGGATTGGAAGAATTAATATTGTTAAAATGTCCATACTACCCAAAGCAATCTACAAATCCAATGCAATCCCTATCAAAATTCCAATGGCATTTTCTGCAGAAATAGAACAAACAACCCTAAAATTTGTATGACCAAAGACCCCAAATAGCCAAGGCAATCTTGAGAAAGAACAAAGCTAGAGGCATCATACTCCCTTATTTCAAATAATATTACAACACAACAATAATTAAAATAGTGATGAGCACTGGGTGTTATACACAACTGATAAATTATTGAACACTACATCTGAAACTAATGATGTACTATATGTTGGCTAATTGAATTTA
The DNA here is from genome assembly GCF_964656455.1 of Halichoerus grypus. Taxonomy (NCBI): domain Eukaryota; kingdom Metazoa; phylum Chordata; class Mammalia; order Carnivora; family Phocidae; genus Halichoerus; species Halichoerus grypus. The sequence goes on from NC_135726.1 coordinate 50,546,006, forward strand.
AATAAATAAATAATAAATAGTATGGTATTGGCATAAAAAAGGCACATAGATCAATGGAACAGAATAGAGCCCAGAAATAAACCCATGTCTATATGGTCAATTAATTTACAACAAAGGAGCAAGAATATACAATGGGGAAAAGAAGTCTCCTCAACAAATGGTCTTGGGAAAACTGGACAGCCACATGCAAAACAATGAAACCGGACCACTTTCTTACACCATACACAAAAATTAACTCAAAATGGATTAAAGACTTGAACGTAAGACTAAAACCATAAAACTCCTAGAAGAAAAGACAGGCAGTAAGCTCCTTGACATCAGTCTTGGTGATTTTTTTTTTATCTGACACCAAAAGGAAAAGCAACAAAAGCAAAAATAAAAGGTGGGACTGCATCCAACTAAAAAGTTTCTGCACAGCAAAGTAAACCATCACCAAAATAAAAAGGCAACCTACTGAATGGAAGAAAATAATTGTAAATCATATAGCTGATAAAGGGCTAATATACAAAAATAGGAATAACTCCTACAACTCAATAGCAAAAAAACCCCCAAACGATCCAAATAGAAAATGGGCAGAAGATCTGAATAGATATTTTTCAAAGAAGACATACAGATGGCCAACAGACCAAGAAAAGATATTCAACGTCACTTATAATCAGGGAAATGCAAATCAAAACCATAATGAGGTATCACTTCACACCTGTTACAATGGCCAGTATCAAAAAGACAAAAGAGAACAAGTGTTGGCCAGGATGCAGAGTAAAGGGAACCCTCATGCACTGTCGATGGGAATGGAAATTTGTGCAACCACTACAGAAAACAGTATGGAAGTTTCTCAAAATATTAAAAAGAGAACGACCATATGATCTAGTAATGCCACTTCTGGGTACTCATCTGAAGAAAATGAAAATGCTAATTCAAAAAGATATACACACCCCCATGTTCACTGCAGCATTATTTACAACAGCCAAGATATGGACACAACCACCTAAGTGTCAATCAATAGATGAATGGATAAAGAAATATATATATATATATACACACACACACAGGTACAGGTATATATACACCTATACCTATGTACCTATAGGTATATATAGATATATACATACCTAGATATACATATTACTATATATATATAGTAATATTACTCGGCCACAAGAATGTAATCTTGCCATTTGCAACAACATGGATGGACCTTGAGGGCGTTATGCTAAGTGAAACAAGTCACACAGAGAAAGACAAACACTGTATGATCTCTCTCATATGTAGATTAAAATACAAGATACCAAGCTTACAGACACAGAGAACAGATTGGTGGTTTTGAGAGGAGGGGTTGGGTGTGGGAGAAATAGGTGAACTGATGGTTTTGGTGTTGTTGGGTTTTTTTTTAAGCTTAAAGAAGTTGAATAAGAATTTTAAGAAAACTGTTAGCTAGGTCAAGAGACTCTTCAGGTGTTAGAGGATAAGAGGATGAAAAGAGAGGGCAGAATGGGAAGAAAAAGAGCCAGGCATCTGAATAAGGAAGTTAATGTAAGAGTGTCTCAGTTGAAATTGCTTTTCAACTTCCATGCGAAGGACCAGTTATGATGTTGGCACTGATCACTTTGATATTGACTTTAGTTGACTGGCTATTCTTAATCTTTTAAGGATAATGGCTACCTATCTATGCTCAAGGACACCTACACAATTAGAATTAGTACAGGCCTTCATCAGAAAACAAACAGCATTCTAGAGTATCTTTCGATTGTGCGGATTTATTCGATGCCTACCAGCTGTCCCACGGAGGACTGAAGACAGTGAGGACCATGCATCTATTAACCAATTCATTCATTCAAGGCAAAGAGAAAAGCAAGTCAAGGAACCTAAAGCAGAAGCATAATTATGTCGGGTCTGAAGGGCAGCAATGGGGCAGTGCAGAACAGAATGAATGGGTGGAAATAAACAATTACAGATAAATATGGAAAGCCAGAGGTGGTTGAGGGGATAGACACCGTAGGGCCTGACATGTTCTGACTCGTCTGAGGAGAGGCTCCCTAGCTGCTGTGTTACTTACCGCAGGATGGTTCTTACCTAAATATCCATCTCTCTGGGTTTCTGCCTCCATCATCAGAAGCTTTTCTTCTCTCTCTAGCTGGAATATAAGCTCTGGCTTGAAGGGCTGATTCCCTGCAGAAAGGCAAGGAGAGCAGAAGTTTTAAGTTTTGATGAAGTCCAATTGATCTTTTTTTTTTTTTCTTTTCTGAATCGTGATTTTGGTGTCTAAGAACTGTTTGCCTAACTCAAGGTCAAGAAGATTTCCTCCTGTGTTTCTTTCTAGAAGTTTCATACTTTTACATTTTCCATTAGGTCTATTATCCACTTTGAATCAATTTCTTAGTGAGATGCGAGTCATGGGTATAGATGCATACAGAAGTCTAAATGTTTCATCACCCTCTGTTGAAAAGACTATACTTTCTCCAGTTAATTGCTGTGGTACCTGTCATACATCTAAAATAGTTTCAGAATGGCTCCTTCCATCTCATTACAATAAGCAAATCCACTAGAAATTGTTCAGGATTGCAGTTTGTTTTCCCATCCTCCTCCCACTGTACCTAACACTAAGGGGATATAGTTATGTGCTGTGTTCCTTAGCTATTTCCGTAAGTTTTCTTTCTTTTCTCTCTTCAGTGTGGTTATCGTATTAGTTTCAAATATAATTAATTTCATTTTTCTTTTAGTTTCAGATTATCATCCCTTTGCATTCTTACTTTTTTCTTTCAAGATTTTATTTAAATTCTAGTTAGTTAACATATAGTGTAGTATTAGTTTCAGGGATAGAATTCAGTGATTCATCAGTTGCATATAACACCCAGTGCTCATTACAACATGTGCCCTCCTTAATGCCCATCACCCAGTTACCCCTCTTACTTTTTTCTTCTTATTTAATTTGTATGTGTTGAAATAATGGATTTTCAAAAGTCCAAACCAGACAGAAAGGCACATTCAAAGGAGTGTGACACATAACTTCCACACTCTTAACCTCCCACCCATTATATGAGACTAACTTCATGAATCTTTAATTAATCCTTCTTGGGTTTCTTATAAAGACAAGCAGATATACGTAGGTTTCCTTATTTCCCTTCTTTCTTACATGGACTGTAGTATACTATTAATGCTCTTTTGCACTTTGCTATCTTTAGGGAAAATTCCTAGAAGCGAACTGCTGGGAATATTGCTGGATAATTGTCAAATTCTCCTCCTTCAGGACTGTTTCGTTTTGCTTTCCTACTTTCAGTGCATGAGAGTGCTTTATTTCCCACAACTTTGCCCAAGAAAGTTCAGTGCTGAGTGTTTGAATTTTTGCTCATCTCATGGGTGAGAAATGGTATTCCAGGATAATTTTACTTAACCTCTCCCTTATGTTTAACAAAATTGAACATCTACTCACGTGTGCATATATGTATATGAATATATGCACATGCACATGCACGCATGCACACACACACTCCTACCTACTAGTTCTATCCCCTGGGACCAAGAAACAAAGCCACCACAGGAGCAGTGACAGTACCTAGCATTCAGACCTTGTTGTTAAATATCATTCTCCAAGAAACAGATGATTCCAGAGCTGGGGTATAAAGTAAAAGATGAACACAGAACAGCATCTATGCCATAAAGTAAGGAAATGCTAAAAAAAAAATGGTGGATGAGTAATATTCCATTGTATATATGGACCACATCTTTATCCATTCGTCTGTTGAAGGGCATCTCGGCTCTTTCCACAGTTTGGTTATTGTGGACATTGCTGGAACACTACATCAAAAACTAATGATGGTGACTAACATAGTATAATATAATAATATTATAAAATAAAATAAAATAAAATAAAAAACGGTGGAGGCATATTACAAAAAACCAAATTTGGAACAATTTTAGCATCAAAATAATTATGGTAATATTAGAAGCCATTTTTTAAAAAAAGAATTCACAAGTCCCTACAAATAAATAAATAAATGATTAAGGCATGTGGGACTCTTGCTTACTGTAGAATGCGAAGAGCTGATTGCTAATGCAATCAGGAGGTACTAAAGAGGTACTAAGGTAGAAAATCATTTTGTAACAATCATGGTAAAGACCAGATAAGGCAAGTGATAATCACTGGATGCTAAATCTATAGGAAAATATTTGTGTGGTCTTAAAAAGCGTTGCCTTATGATTGCAAGAGAAACAAAGCAATAATTTTATAGTGGAGAAATTGGACATCTTGACTGAGTGGTCAAAATCGGCACCACCAATGAGGGACAGATGGTGTACCTCTACATGTGATATTCTCAAAAGGACTACCAATGTCGAGTTCCAGCCAGAATGGATCCTCTGAACCTAAGTATAAGGAAGTATTAGGAATGTTATCTGAAAAATCGGGGGGGGGGTAGGGGGGAAATAACAGTATTCTTCCAAAATGTCTACTGTTATAAAAGACAAATTGCTGTGGAAATGCTCCAAATTAAAGGAGGCTAAAGAGACATGACAGTCAGACTAAACTCAAGACTAGACCTTACTCTGGAGAAAGAAAAATATGCTTTTAGGAATATAACTGGATCTACTGATAAAATCAGTAAAACACTTAGATAAAAGTATTATATTTGCACTGGGAATATGTAAGAGAATATTCTTATTTCTACAAAATACATTGTTCAGTGAAGAATTAAGCTTGCTCAAAGAGAGGTCTGGTCTTTGTCCTCAGCTCTTGGGAAGTGATCTCTAAGTCCTTGGGATTTCCTGTCTAGTAAGAGTGTCTTTCTCACGTGGAGGCTTTGGACAACACCAGATTGCTTACCAGTGTGATTTACGGTGGGGCCCTTGGGCTACCTGCTGTCAGCTTGATTTCCAGAGGGACTAGAAACTAAGGTCAGACACACAGGTGTCCAACCACATCTATATGGCCAAACCACAGTAAAAGCTCTGGACATCAAGGCTCGTGTGAGCCTCCCTGGTTGGCAATACTCCATGTACACTATGACCTGTCTTTGCTGGGAAGAGTTAGTACTATCTACAACTCCTCTGGGAGAGCAACTATAAGTTGGTGCTGGAAATCCCCTGGATTCTGCCCCAGGTGCCTCTTCCCTTGGCTGATTTTAACTTGTACCCTTTTCATGTAATAAAGTGTAACCATGAGTATAACAGCTTTCAGTGCCTTCTGAGAGTCCTTCTAGTGAATTATTGAGGCCGAGGGTTATCTTGGGGACCCCTGAGCTTACAACTGGTGTCAGAGTAAGAGCAGTCTTGGGGACTTCCAAACTCTGCATATACACTAAAGTATTTAGAGATAAAGGGCCATGGTGTATATAAATTACCCTCAAATGGGTTCAGAAAAAAATATTCAGAAAAAAATACTATGAATATACATATGTTTTCATATATACACACAAATATATACGGAGAGAGAAAGAACATGGTCATAAATAAAATAAATGGGTAAAAATATTATTATAAGTGAATCTAGGTAAAAGCTATAGGGGTGTTCTTATTCTTTACTTTTGCAAATGTTCTGTAAGTTTGAAGTTATTTACAAAAACACTGTTAAAGGAAAAACCCAAATACCTCTGAAAAATCAAGTTAATAAATAGTTATTGTTACTGGCACCCTGAAAAAACAAAAACAAAAACTCACTAAACTGACTTCATGACAAACAACAGGGCTGGACCACAATTTGCCCAGTTACATAGTTCAAAGGACAGAAACATCTTGTCGGTGTTGTACAGGGATTATTAGGACTCTTATTTGCCCAAACTCAGGGGATGATTTCAAGAGTCTCAGAGCTTCAAACACCCAAGACACCCCAGGGGGATGACTTTCAGTCACCAAGCGCCTGTCCTCACCCACAGAGACCAGGTTCCTGAAGTTTTCCAGCATCACGTCTCGGTACAGCTTCCTCTGGGTGGAATCCAGCAGCCCCAGCTCCTCCTCACTGAAGACCACGGCCACGTCCTTGAACGTCACCGTCTCCTACAACACCAAACACATGCAGGCTATGTTTATGGAAAAGGGGCAGCATTGAGAAAGTGTCAGGGAGGGGAAGCTGTTCTAGAATCTGGGGGACGGAGTCAAAGTAGCTGCCTTCTACACCACTCACTCAATCCACCAAAAGGGCTGCAAGAAAGAAATCCTTGCAGATTATATTGCTGCCAAACAAACAAACAAATAAATAAATTGCTGCCTTTTGTTAGCGCCCCTACAGGTAAGTCCCTGGAACGCTGCTGCATCGTAGGCTACTATAATTTTAAATTTTAGTAAGAACGCCATTTGCCCCCGGAAAAGCTTTAGTTCCAATAGTGTGTGATGGATTCTCTGTTCTCTCTTTTACACATGCACACATTTCACTTACTTAATTTGCCAAACTTAAAGGCTTTTGGTCACTCTTACTGTTGAAGTACGTAGTTCATCCTCTGTGTCCCATCTGCAGTGTGCAGCGGTGGTGTTGGGCACAGTCCAGAGCCTGGCTCCCTGTACTCACACTGGAATGCTCTGCCTCGTGCTAGCTATGTGCCCTTGGAGAGGTTCTTCATTCTCTCATCCTCATGCTGATACCTATATACCATAGGGTACTGATAATAACATGAGTGACTATAGGTAAAGCACTTCGGAGCAGTGCCTGGCACAGAGTACCCAATAAATGTTAGCTATTATTATGATTATTACTAGGATCATGTCTGCCATCCCACTGCAGCGCCGTATAGTAAGTCAATGATTTAGGATGTGATTAACTCATCCAAATAATGCGCACTTAGCTTTAGATTATCTATCATAAACAATGTCGCAACAAAAATCCTTTCGCATTGACCCTGGATTATGTCCTTAAATTCCAAAAAGTAGAAATAGTAATGCTGAATGACAACTTTCAGCATTTTGATTCAATGACAGGTGTTCCCTCCAAAGAAGATTTTTCCAGCTTATTCTTCTTCGAAGTATAAATCACGAAACCTCTATACCCTGGCCAACACCAGATATGAATACTTAAAAAAAAATCTCTGATAATCTCAGAAGTAAATTTGGGAAGTAAAAACCAGTTACTTTTGAAAAATTTTCACAAAGTTGATTAGTAATGAAGACCATTCTCTTTTCGTGTATTTGCTGGTCATCTTTTGTTCTTGTTGTATTCAAAATATTCATTTTGGGGACATAAGTCCTTTCTTCCAAATATGTTGCAAATATTTTTCATTCTACTTGGCTACTTGCTTATAACTTTTTACTGTAGGGAAATGTAAATGTTTTGTATGAAGACCTTTGTTCTGGCTGGAGCTCCAAATGCCACAATGTCAGGCCTTGGTCTCTGAATGAAAACTCTGGTTTGGTTTTGGATTTTGTTTTGTTTTGCCCTTCTTTCCTCCAGTATCTCTTTCCTGATACTCTTTATCCAGAAGGGAAAGGCTTTGGAGTGGGCTGGACACTTGTCTGCGGTAGGAACTTGAGGAGGAGTTGAACTTCCACGAATCTCTTACCTTCATGTTAACAGTGCAGATTATTCTAAATCTAAAAGGTGTCCACCTAAGAAGTGAAATAAAATGTTCAGTGACAGAAATAAAAATCCGGCTCACCTGGAACTTGATCATTTTCTCCTCCTTTTCCTAGGGAAAGGCAGAGACCTGAGAAGGCAATACAAGGTAATAAGAAAGAAGCCATGAGGAAAAGGGAAATGTATCTTTGTGTAAAATAGACAAAGGTGTCCCTTGCCCCAGCAGATGCTGCCACACACACCTTGGCAGGCCGGGTGTGGGCTGGATTCCAGCTACCATGAGGTTATCCTGGCAGGATGCCCTCATGCATGGGACAGTTTGCAGAGTGATATTCAGCACTCCTCTGCTCCTCTCTGCTCCTAAGGAACTTACTCTGATCCTGGGAAGTGTGGAAAAGGAGAGGCAGTGGAATGTACTGGTTAAAAGTGGACTCTGGGCACAAAATTCAGTTTCCAAATCTGGCATTGTTGTGTATTTGCTGTACATTTGCTATACGTCGGCGCTGCTATAGAATAAACATCTGTAATATATAATGTATAGGACATATATAAGAGTACAACATATACTACATAATATGCACATATATTTAACCATGATTAATTAATTAACCTCTCTAGGCTTCATTTCTGTAATCTGAAGCATTAGGACCATAACAGAACCAACATTATCAGATTGCTATCAGGATTACATGTGAATAGCAGAAAAATGTTGTAATTATACCAATGTTTTCTAGACATTAAAAATAGAGCTACTCGGGCGCCTGGGTGGCTCAGTTGGTTAAGCGACTGCCTTCGGCTCAGGTCATGATCCTGGAGTCCCGGGATCGAGTCCCGCATCGGGCTCCCTGCTCAGCGGGGAGTCTGCTTCTCCCTCTGGCCCTCCCCCTCTCATGTGCTCTCTCTCTCTCTCTCAAATGAATAAATAAAACCTTTAAAAAAAAAAAATAGAGCTACTCTATGACCCAGCAATTGCACTACTAGGTATTTACCCCAAAGATACAGATGTAGTGAAAAGAAGGGGCACATGCACTCCAGTTTTCATAGCAGCAATGTCCACAATAGCCAAACTGTGGAAGGAGTCCTTCAACAGATGCATGGATAAAGAAGATGTGGTTCATATATACAATGGAATATTACTCAGCCATCAGAAAGGATGAATACCTACCATTTGCATCGACCTGGTTGGAACTGGAGTGGATTATGCTAAGTGAAATAAGTCAAGCAGAGAAAGACAATTATCATATGGTTTCACTCATATGTGGAACATAAGGACTAGCACAGAGGACCACAGGGGAAGAGAGGGAAAACTGAATGGGAAGAAATCAGAGAGGGAGACAAACTATGAGAGACTCTGGACTCCAGGAAACAAACTGAGGGTTACAGAAGGGAGGGGGCGGGGAGATGGGGTAACCAGGTGATGGGTACTAAGGAGGGCATATGTTGTGATGAGCGCTGGGTGTTATATGCAACTAATGAATCGTTGAACACTACATCAAAAACTAATGATGTACTATACAGTGGCTAACAGAACATAATAAAAAAAATCAGATACTATTCTCCATCATAAAACCGTCCTTATGAATGTGTCTTGTAAGACATCTGGGTGGCAAAGATGGCCTCTTACTTAATAATCTGTTGCCCCCATAATAACGTTTGTTTAGACATTGAGACCACGCTTCTGAAAAGTTTAATGACTGATGGATATTCTTTTTTAAAATTAATTAATTTTTATTTTATTATTTATTTCTTTTCATTTGAGTATAGTTGACACACAATGTTACATTAGTTTCAGGTGTACAACACAGTGATTCCACAAGTTTATACATTATTCTATGTTCACCACAAGTGTACCAACCATCTGTCCCCATATTCTTCTTGAAGCCAGAGGAGGCTCAGAGAGCATATCCCTCTTCCTACATGGATATAATGAAAGATTAAAGAAGCCTGTGATGCCACTATATTTCTCTTATCTGTGTAAAGCACTGGCTCAGCACCTGATGCTTGCAAGCACTTGGGGACCAGAAGTTTAATTTCTTGGGCAAGGTTATTTATTGTTTTCAACAGGCATTTACTGTTATTTACCGTTTTCAAGCAACTTCAAGATCATTTGTGGAAGAGAAAGAACTCAAGAAGGGCTGATGGTGGCCTGTGAATAAGGTAGAGCCTTTTTGCACCACCTTAGAGAGAGGTTTTCTCCTCCAGTAGAGTCCCCCTCTCCTCCTGAGTCCCTGCCCACATAGCCCACAGCTGAAGAATCCACAGAATGTATGTACAACTACCAAGAACAAGTATTGACTTGGCTTCGTAGTTAGCAGTGAAAGAGTTGAGTTTTCTTTCACTTACCCAATATTTATAGATCACCTTCTGAGAGGGATATAGTTCCTAGATCTCTAGTTGCTCAGAGCCTAAGTGTGGGAGACCAATTAGAAAATGAGCTATTACACGCTGACAGATGCCAGAGTAGAGTGTAAACAGGGTCCTTTGGGGGAACATGCAAAGGGTCCCCAGACCTAGACTGGATAAGGGAGAGAGTTAGATGGGCTCAATGAGGAAAATGAGGCCTGATGTTAGCCCTGGAGGATGACAGTGCCATATTAGCCACTCAGAGCTCAACAGGGTACTCAAAAAGAACAGTACTCAAACAGAACAGTACTCAAATAGAAGAGTACTCAAACAGACAGTACCTGGGGCAAATAAGAAGCCAAAAAGTGGTGAGAAGTCAAGAGCCAAATCACATGCTTTAGAGGAATTGTCTCATTTAACCCTCACAACAACCCAAAGGATTAAGATAATTTTTACTGTTGAGAATATTGAAGCATTGAGAGGTTTTTGTTTTTGTTTTTGTTTTAATGGCAGCACTAGGGCTTATTAAGCTGTGCCTTAGTACAGGTGCTGGGGTTTGGCCATGATGCTCTTGATGTATGAAGTCCAGATGTTCTGTCAGTTCTTCTTGAGCAATGACACCAGGAAATTGACAGCTAAGTGGATGTTGTACACAAGCTCATCATCTGTCATCTTCACATGGCTAATGGCCACTGCCAGACACAACACCTTCTTCATCTGGAATTTGATCGTGGACTTCACTTCATCCACTTTGGCCACCATGTTCTCATTGTGGGTCAACAAGGAAGGGAACTTGCCAGGCTTATTCAGGCCTGGGCCCAGAATTCATGGATCTGCTTGATCAGGGACTCTGAAGCCAAAAGGGCATCATACTTCTTGGCCAACTTCTTGACTAATTTTTTATTCTTACTGAGTCTTCAGTGCCTCCATGCCCATGTGGGGAATATCCACAGCCTTGGCCTCATCACAGTACTGCTGATCCCCTAAATCACACATGGAGAACTTAGGGCAAGAAGACTTAAGCCTGATGGTGCCCAAGGTGCGTTTGTCCTTCTGAGGGTCATAGTTCTTCAGGCTGATTTGTAGCTCCACAGCCTCCAAAAACTTCCAGTGCTTGTGCTGGTTGCTGTGCAGGACTTCCCTCATTGCTTTGTACAGCCTGTCCCAGGAGACTTCGCTGCTCATGCTGCTGCATACTGCAGTAACTGGAAAAGCTGAAGCATTGAGATTTTAAGTTATTTATTCATGATTATCCATTCAGTCAGCAGAGCAGCCAGGATTATCATCCCAGAGTCCATGTTCTTAATTACTAGGATGGTGGCTTTCAATCTACCAGTTCACTGGTTATTGTTGGGAAGTTAATAAAAAAAATGAAAACAAAACCAATGCCCAGGACCCAGTCCAGGGCCTATAAATTGGTATCTGTGGAGGAAGAGTTTTCATGAAAATGAATCCCCTTCCCCTCAGGTGACTATATTTTGCAGAAAGGGTTGCAAACATAGATTCTGAGATTAATAGAGGCAGTTTGCAAGTTGAGCCTATGCAATCAACCATTAGATCATTCAGGCTCTCAATGGGTATAGGGAATGACTGGAGAACACATAAGCCAGGAGCAGAACAGGGTCTGGGACTCAGGCCTTGTGACTCCCAGCTCCCCACTGCTCCCCATTATAAGGTGCTCCTGGAGTTGTCTCTAAGGGTTGTGGATGTTTCTTCAGGCACATACTCAGCATGAATACAGGCTTCCAGTTTAGACTTGCCTGATCAGATTTATCAAGCAATAGGAGTTACTAATTACCCAAGGGACTTTAAGAATTCAGAATATAAAGCAATTCATGTTAAACAGGCATTTAAACAGTGGCCATCCCACAGAATGTTCTTGTTTCTTTATATGTTAGAGTTAGTCTGATTATATCCCTTTCTTGGTTAAAACATGTGCATGGCTGCCCAGTGCCTTTAGAATAAAGTCTAGATTCTTAGCAAGCCATCCATAGAGGAATCTTCCATGTCTGCTCTCCCCTGTAAACTCCAGCTGTGTAAATCACTTGATCTCACAGGAAAGCCTCCAGGATTTTGTATGTGAAGAAAGGATTTACAAAAACGAGTATGGGCAGTAGTTTGCCCCCATGCATCCTAGATCTTCTTAGCTTTTTACATCAGCTTATATGTCCCCTGTTCTAAGATACCTTTTAACACGCTTTGCTACAGCCTTATCAACTCCTAAAACCCATTTTGCCAGTCTAATAAAAGCAGAGTGTTTTGGCCAAGAGCCTAGGCTATAGAATCAGGTTACCAAGCTTTAATCAAGATTCTGCCACTTACTAGCAGAGTAAACTTTGCAAGTTAATTAACCTCTTGATGCTTCTGTTTCTTCATCTGTAAAATGGAAGATAAAAGTACTGAATAACTCCTCTCTGCCAAAACCTATACTTGGCAATAAGCACAGAGAACTTGACATAGTCCCTACTACATAGAAACCTGCAACTGAGTGGGAGAGACAGAGCAGAAACACCAGTGAACTCAAAGACAGGTCAACAGAAATGATCAGAACTGAAGCTCATGAAAATTAGGTGCATTCTGTTGTTTATTTCATGTTGTGTTCTGGAAATGTTAATAGTATTGTTTAGATCTTTTGTATTCTTACTGAACAAGCCTGCTTGTTCTATCGGTTACTGAGAGGAGTACTGAAATCTCCATATGAAATTGTGGATTTCTCCATTTCTTCTTTTAGTTCTGTCCAGTTTTCTTCATGTAGTTTGAAGCTATGTTGTTTTGTGAATACACATTTAGGACTATTATGTCTACTTGATGAACTGACCCTTGGTGTAAGTGCCCCTCTTTATCCCTGGTAACAGTCCTTGGTCTGAAGTCTACTTTGTCTAATATTACTATAGCCATTCCAGCTTTCTCTTGACCGGTGTTTCCACAGCACACCTTTTTTGGGTAATCCCTTTAACTTTTAACCTATGTCCTTATATGTAAAGTAGGCTCTCTAGACAGCATATACTTGGTTCTTGTTTTTAATCCAATTTTATAATCTCTTAATAAATGTATTTAGACCATTAGCATTTAATGTAATTTTTTATATGGTTGGATTTAAGTCTACCATTTTACCCTGTTTTTCCTCCCTGATTTTCTTTTTTTTTTTAATTTAAATTCAATTAGCCAACATATAGTATATCATTAGTTTCAGACGTAGAGTTCAATAATTCATCAGCTGCATATAACACCCAGTGCTCATCACATCATGTGCCCTCCTTAAATGTCCATTACCCAATTACCCCATCCCCCCACCCACCGCCCCTCCAGCAACTCTGTTTGTTTCCTATAGTTAAGAGTCTGGGTATTATACTTAACTAATGAATCACTGAACACTGCATCAAGGACTAATTATGTACTATACAGTGGCTAACTGGACATAATAAAAATAAATAAATAAATAAAATGAGAAGGTACTAATAAATCAAAATATTGGGAGGTTTAAAGTAAAAAAAAAAAAAAAAAAAGAGTCTCTGATTACTTCTCATTCAGTTCTCCCTCCCTTCCCCTATGACCCTGTGCTGTTTCTTATATTCCATATATGAGTGAAACCATATGATAATTGTCTCTGATTGACTTATTTTGTTCAACATAATACCCTCCAGCTCCATCCACATCGATGTAAATGGTAAATATTCATCCTTTCTGATGGCTGAGTAATATTCCATTGTGTATATGTATATATACAGGGGCCCCTGTACCACAACATTTTAATTTTTTTATTCTTTATTTAAATTCAGGGGCGCCTGGGTGGCTCAGTCGTTAAGCGTCTGCCTTCAGCTCAGGTCATGGTCCCAGGGTCCTGGGATCGAGCCCCGCATTGGGCTCCCTGCTCGGCGGGAAGCCTGCTTCTCCCTCTCCCACTCCCCCTGCTTGTGTTCCCTCTCTCACTGTGTCTCTCTCTGTCAAATAAATAAATAAAATCTTTAAAAAAAATAAAAAAAATAAATAAATTCAATTTAGTTAACACATACTGTATGTTTAGTTTCAGGGGGTAGAATTTAGTGATTCATCAGCTGCATACAACACCCAGTGCTCATTACAAGTACATACCTGTCATGTCAAAACAAGAAGAAAAAACAGACTTTAAATGTTGCACTTTTAAGACACATTGGAAGTGAGATATTTTGTTATTGAATTAGACAGCAAAGCCTTGTGCTTATTATGCAGTGACAACATAGCTGTGCTAAAAGAAAACAATACATGTCAATATGATCAGACTAAGTATTCATCACAAATATCTTCAATTCATGGTAAAGCAGTGGTCAGAAAAATTAGAAAATTTAAAATGTCTCATCAGAGCATAATTTCTTCACAAAAAAATAAGTAATGAAAATGAAGCTACAACCAAAGTAAGTTTATATTTAGATACTCAGCTTCTATTTCTAACCCAAGCAAAGAGAAGTAATTTACTGATGATGAGTTAATTAAATCTTGTTTGATTGTAGCAGCCAAAGAAATGTGTCCAGAGAAAACAAACTTAAGATTATTAGACCTGGGGCAAGCATAGTTGCTTGAAGAGCTGAAGACAATGGAAACATTATAGTCAATTAAAATACAAGGAAAATGATCCTGATATATTTGGCTCTTGATAATTCAACACATATTACTGACATTGCTCAGTAGTTGTTCATTCAAGGCATCAATGTCAAGTTTGAAGTGACTAAATAATTAGCCTCTAGGGATAGTCTGTGTGGAACAATTACAGTTAAAAATATTTTCTAAGTTGAAAAAATATTAATTCAAAATAACCTTAAGTGTAACCTAAAAGGATGTGTTAAAACTGATTACAAATTTAAAAGCTTATACAAATGTGTTTGAAGACTATGGTCATTCATTGTATTATTCAAAGCAGGTGCTTTGCAGAAAATATTGTAATCTATTATGTGCTACTGAGCCAGTAGTGTGAATAGTGAACTTCATTCAGTCTCATAGACTTAACCACCATCAGTTTAATGAATTCTGTCAGAAATAGCACTGGGTGTTATACGAAAACAACGGATCGTGGATCACCACATCAAAAATTAATGATGTATTGTATGGTGACTAACATAACATAATATAAATAAATAAATAAATAAATAAATAAATAAATAAATAAATAAATAAATGAAATAGAAACCAAATATCCTAACTTGCCTCACCATACAGCAGTTCAATGGCTGAGCAGCAGTAAAATTTTTTTATGACTTTTTAAAAAAGTCTCAGAGCCGGGACTGAAATTTTCCTGAATGAGAAAAATTGACCCCAGCCATGCTGAATGGCTTTGGAAATTAGCTTTGGCTAGACTTGATGATGTTAATGAATCCAACCTAAAAGTAGAAGTATGGTAGTAATAAAGTCATTTTGATAGCAACTGATTTTGTTTAAATCACAAGTAATGCCAAACTGCTTTATATATTTCAACCCTGTCAAAAGTTAAAATGAGCACAATCTCCATTCCCACATAAATTTGTAATATTTGTATTTTCTGAGCTTAAAGTACATAATCCCAGCAGTGTTTTCAGATCTTGATGCAAGTACAAAGGAACTTTCCATATTTCAAAATTGGTTTAACTATATAATTGAGGAGCTTCCTCCTAACCTTCCATTAGAAGTAATCTGCGATGTAATGACATACTAAAAGGCAAATGTCAAGAGAAGAACCTAAGAGAAGAACCTAAGAGAATTCTATAAATGCATTCGATATTAGTTTCCTATTGCTAGCACAACAAGTTACCACAAACTTGGTGCCTTAAAACAGTACAATTTATTCTTTTTCAGTTATGGAGGTCAGAAGTCTAAGATCAGTTTTTGGGCTAAGGTCAAGATGTCAGCATGGCTGGTCCCTTCTAGGGGAGAATCCATTTCCTTGCTTTTTCCAACTCCTACAGGCACCTGCATTCCTTGGTCCATGGTCACATCACTCCAATCTCTGCTTCTGTCATCCCATTACCTTCTCCTGACACTGATCTCCCGCCTTCCTCCTATAGGGACCGTTGTGATTACAGTGTGCCCACTTGGATAATCTTGCCATCCCAAGATCCATAACTTAATCACACCTGCAAAGTCTCTTCTACCATGTAAAGTAACATGGGTTTTGGGAATTAGGATGTGGACATCTTTGGGGAGCCACTATTCAGGCTTCCAGTTGCATCTTCCAGTTTATTATTATGCACAATTAAAATGACAAACTTGTGGACTGATATCAGTATTTAGTAGTACTTATTTGTTTAAAAGGTCATTTTTCAGTAAGTGATAAAAGGTATAAAATCTCATTACAGAGCAGCATAAACAGAAAAACATTTGCAGTCAATTTTGATGACAGGGGAATACTAACCTTGAAAGTCAGTTAAGTTAAATGTTATCCCCCAAAATATTTCTATTCTCATTAGTACACCTGTATTACCAAAAAAAAAAAAAAAAAAAATTGTACTCAATCATTGTATTTTGGATTTTATTAATAAAAATGCTGTGGATATTTCTCTCTTGTTAATACACAGACCTAAATAATATTCTTGAATCTGCTGCTTGACTGGAAAAGCTGAAAATATTTACAATCTGGGCCTTAATAGAAAAAGATTGTGAGCCCCTGGACAAATTCAATTAAACCCAGAGTTCTTCGAAAAGATCAATGAAATTAAACTTCTTGCCAGACCAACAAAGAACAAAAGAGAAAAGACACAAATTATCAAAATCAAGAATGAAAGAAGGGATATCATTATAGACTCAACAGACATTAGAAGAATAATAAGGGAATGTTACAAGAAACTTTGCATTCATCAATTCAATATGGTAGATGAAGTTATTTAATTCCTTAAAAGACACAAAATACAAAATATTGAGAGAAACCAAAATTAAAAACTTTTGCTCTACAAAAGATGCTGTTAAGAGCATGAAAAGAGGAGTGCCTGGGTGGCACAGTCTGTTGGGCACCCGACTCTTGGTTTGGGCTCAGGTCATGATCTCAGGGTCATGAGACTGCGCCCTGTCAGGCTCCACACTCAGTGTGGAGTCTGCTTGAGATTCTCTCTCTCCCTCTCCCCTACCCTGAGTGCTCTCTCTTTCTCAAATAAATAAATCTTTTTTTAAAAAGAACATGAGGGGCGCCTGGGTGGCTCAGTCGTTAAGTGTCTGCCTTCAGCTCAGGTCATGATCCCAGGGTCCTGGGATCGAGCCCTGCATCAGGCTCCCTGCTCAGTGGGAAGCCTGCTTCTCCCTCTCCCACTCCCCCTGCTTGTGTTCCCTCTCTCTCACTGTGTCTATAAAATCTTTACAAAAAATAAAAAATTTAAAAAGAGCATGAAAAGACAAGCTACAGGCAGAGAAGAAATATCTGCAAATCACATATTTAACAAAGGACTTGTATCCACAATATATAAATAACTCTCAAAAATCAACAAGGAAAACACAATCCAATTACCCAAATTAAAACTGAGCAAAACATATAGACAAAACACTTCAGCAAAGAAGATATAAGGATGGTAAATAAGCTAAAGAAAAGCTGTATCTGCTGAATATCATTGGTCATTAGGGAAATTAAATTAAAGTCACAATGATATTGCAATACATACTTATTAGAATGGCTAAAATTAAAAATAAAATACAGACAATGCTAAGTGATGACAGAGATGTGGAGCAACTGGAACTCTCTCTCTCATACATCATTAGTGGAAATACAGGATGGTAGACATACTGGAGAGCAGTTGGGTAGTTTCTTATAATGTAAAACATACACTTTCCATAGGACCCAACATTCCCATTCCTGGTTATATACACTAGAGAAATAAGCACCAAAACCTTTACACAAATGTTTCCAGCAGCTTATTCATAACTGCCAAGAACTGGAAACAAACCAAATATCCTTCAGTGGATGAATGGATAAACTATAGTATATACATTTATGGAAATGTAGTATTAACCAGCAATAAAAACAGATGAAGTATTGATATATACAATGTCAAAGGCATTATTCTGAGTGAAAGAATCCAGCCTCAAAAGTTTACAAATGGGAAAAAAAGGTTACATATGATGAGTTCATTTATATGACATTCTCAAAAAGACAAACCTATATAGGGTTATAGTGGTTGCTGGTAGTTACAGATATGGTGAAGGGTGATAATAAAGGGAATATAGGAGGGAAGTTTTGGGGGCTAATGGGACTGCTTTGCATCTGATGATGGTGGTGATTATACAAATCCATACCTGCATTAAAATTAATAAAATTGCACCCCAAAAAGAAATAGTAAATTTTACTATAAAATCATTGTTTTTTAAAAACCCATTTCCTCATCTGTAAAATAAGGGTAATAAGCTTGTTATGAAAACTAATTTAGTATACATAAACTATTAGAAACACTGCCTCCAGGCATAACAGTCTACAAATATTTGCTATTATCATTTCTACCAATGTGTTTCTTAGGAAATACGGGTTTTTTTAAATTGAACCCTAACCCTAAACCTAACCCTAACCATAACCCTGACACACATTGTTACTGAGTTGCAGGCATACAACATAACGATTCTTAGGAAATGTGTTTTAGGTCATCAAAATAATTGCCCACCAACTTTTCAATACTCTGAAATAGTTGGTGGATTCGATAGCTCACTGATATTAATGAATATCTCCATGGGTTATTTCTATTCCGTTTTGCTACCTAATTCCAATTTCAGGAAATCTGCACTGCAAATGCTTGATGCCAGCTGTCTGTTGAGTAGCTATTCTAAACACAAATCCTTGCCAATCTTATACTGAGAACTGGACACAGTTATGGAGAAAAATATGACATGGTCCCAGAAACACAAGAACTTCAAGTGTATGGGAAGAGAGGGATAACATACAAAGAATAAGAAGACATAGGTAAGTCAAATTCTATATGGGAAAACAAAATTCATCACCATCCCTCTCCAAAGTGCAATACTCTTATGTCCCGGAGCCTTCTCAAGTAAGTAACATTCTCCAAGCTGCAAAGAATGAAAACCTTAGGGTAGCTGCTAACATCTCCCTTTCTTGGTCTTGGATATATAAAAAAAAAATGTTTGATAATCAATTTTTGGCAATTATGACAATCAACCAACCACTATCATACTGACTCAATGTTGGGAATTTGTGTTAAAATACTGAAACAAAAAGATCGGGGAGGGTGGGGGTTAGGGTAGGGGTGGTTAATACAAGACTGACAAATGTTAACAAGGATTAAATGTGGGTGATGGTTCCACTGGGGTTCATCATTTTACTCTTATTACATCTATGTTTATAAATTTCCACAGTAAAAACTTAAGAGGGAAATAAAACCTATACGTATTTTGTAAAATTTAAGTAAAAAAATCCAAATATATACATATACATATATATGTGTATATATATATATATTACATATATACAGAAAAACATTAAAACATTAATATGTTATCTCTACAACCTGTGGTTATGGACAATTAAACTCTTCTGTTTATACTTTGTATATCTTCTTAATTCTCTACAACATGCAATCTATAATCATTTCTATAATCAGAGTATGAACTATAAATTTCTTTCTAGGATTTAGCCTATTTTAATTAAAGTATAGTTGATATATTAGTTTCAGGTATGACACAATGATTCAACAATTCTATACATTATGCAGTGCTCCCCATGATAAGTATCGTTACCATCTGTCACACACAAATTTAATACAGTATTCTTGATTCTATTCTGTACTTTTCATCCCTGTGACTTATTTATTTTATAACAGGAAGTTTGTACCTCTTCATTCCCTTCACCTATTTCACCCATTGCCCCCACCCCTTTCCCCTCTAGCAAACACCAGTTTGTTCTCTGTATTTATGAGTCTGTTTCTGTTTTGTTGTTATTGTTGTTTCCTTTTGTTTTTTAGGTTCCACATATACGTGAAATCATATGGTATTTGTCTTTCTTGGATTTTTTTTTTTTAAGATTTTATTTATTTATTTGACAGAGAGAGAGACAGCAAGAGAGGGAACACAAGCAGGGGGAGTGGGAAAGGGAGAAGCAGGCTTCCCGCTGAGCCAGGAGCCCGATGTGGGACTCGATCCCGGGACTCCAGGACCATGACCTGAGCCAAAGGCAGTCGCTTAACCAACTGAGCCACCCAGGCACCCCGTCTTTCTCGGATTTATTTCACTTAGAACTATAAATATTATTTCAAATACAATACAATTATATTGCAGATAACTGAAAATATCTTAGCAAAAACTGAAAACTCATTGACATAGCTTTCATGGCCTTCTACAAAAATCTAAAACATGACTTCTCAACCTGATAATAAACACGGTAAGAACTAAAGCAATAGATTGAAACCTAAATTTAAATCCCAGCTCAGCCTACTAGCTGTGTGAACCTAGGATAAATAACTTATGCACTCTGTGTCTCCCTTTTCTCATCTACAACATGGGAATAACAGTATCCAGGAGACCCCAGAGGGCTCCTGTTAGGATTGAATATGTTAATTCATATAAAACTCCTAGAATAATATTTAGCACTAAATGTTTAAACATAATTGTTAGGAGACAGGAAGATGGTGGCAGAGTAGAAGTACCCCAGGCTTGCTTCATCCCACAAATACAACTAGATAACTATCAGATGATCCTAAATACCCCAGAAATTGACCTGAAGACTGACAGAACTCTCCAACCAAACAAAGAGAAGAGGCTACACTGAAGAAGGTAGGAAATGTGGAGATGTGGTTTAGGGGAGAAACAGATCCTGGTTGCTGTGGAGGGGAGGGAGCCATGGTCGCAGAGAAGGGTGAGACAGAGAAATGCACAAGAACATTTCCCCATTGCCATTGGCTTGGAAAGTGAGAGGGGCTGAATGTTGTGAGTTCTCATATTCAGTGGGGCTTAAAGCCCAGATCTTTTTGGTGGGTTGGTTTGTTTTGTTTTGTTTTGTTTTTGCATTGCACTTTTTAATTGCACAGGCAGTTTTAAATAAATGGAGAAAGCAACTTCCAAAAGCTACACTAGCAGGGAAATATTCCATCAAGTATTTACATAGTGAGCTTCCATAGTTTTACAAAAAATTCCTGATTTTACTTGAACTGTACATGAGGGAAAGGAGCCCCCTCAGGTAGGTGTTCTCTCTGCTTGCAAAAGCAAACTAAAGGACCTAAAACTGGAGGCAAGCCTGGGATGCCAAGAAAGGGGTTAAAGAAATGATAAAGGGCCATTCATAAATTCCATGTCTAAGACACTTATCCAGTGATCCTTACATAAGAATTTTAGGGCAAACTACTGCCCTTATGATAAAGGTACAACCTCAAAAGCTATAATTCTGGATTATAATAATATATCTGAGTACCTTGGATTTCTGGATGACAAAAGATAATACTGGGGGTGACCCATAAGGTTTGAACAAATACTTTAGAAGAATTCCCTAGGACTGTGCATCCTTTACTTTGAAAGCCTGGAGTTTTAAAGGTCAGCAGGCTTGGCTGGGATAAAGCCCAGCAGCACTGTGCTACTCTTGAGGAAAAGGCACGTAAATAAGCCAGGGGCATAGAGCATGAAAACCGTGATCTGAAGAGCACCTGGGGCACACAGTAGGGAGATTATTTGCTCTTCTCAGAGCATGTCCCTGAGAGGCAACATTCATGGAGACACTTGTCTGGGAACAAAGGAGCTGGCTGGTGCCATTTCCCTCCCTCACCCCTCAGCATAAACACAGAGCCACCTGTGGGAAACAGTGCAATGCAGACACTGGCCCCCTAACTTGCTTACACCAAGCCCCACCCCACTGTGCTCCAGTGGAACTGCCTTTCTCAGTCATGCTTACCTCAGTGACAGCACAGCAGGCCCCTCCCCTAGAAAACCAACACAAAACCTGCCCATACCACATCTCTTGACCAGAGTTTTACAGGGCTTCAGTTCTGGTGGAGGTGGTGAAAACACCATGTCTCCTGACTAGAGAGTTTTACAGGGCCTCAGTTCTGGTGGAGGTGATGAAAAGTCTCATTTCACAAGCGGACCGAGCACCCAGATCAAACTTGCCACATTCAGGCCAGGGACCTATCACTGCCCACAGTAGGCAAGGAGAGCATCTGCAGACAACTGGCCTGAAGGATAGAGCAGCTAGAACGCAACAGCAGAGTGCATGCAGCACACACTGGAGACACTTCCTGAAGTGTCAGGCCCTGGGCACTACATGACCTCTTCTTCATAAGGCCATTACTTTCAGGAGCAAAGATTTTTCTAACACAGAGGAGCAGGCAGAGACTTAGACAAAGTGAGAAGATAGAAGAATTTATCCCAAATGAAAGAACAAGATAAGACCACAGCCAGAGATCTAAGTGAAACAGATATAACTAACATGCCTGATGGAGAATTTAAAGCAATGATCATAAGCATACTCACTGGACTTGAGAAAGAATGATACATCAGTGAGACCCTTAACACAGAGATAAGAGTTAAAAAAGAATCAGAGATGAAGAGTGCAATAAACAAGATTAGAAATACCCTTGATGCAATCAACAAGAGGCTGGAAGAAGAACGAATTAATGACCTAGAAGACAAAGTAATGAAAAGCTATGAAACTATTAAAAAGCAGAGAAATGATTATGCAAAACGAGGATATACTTAGGGAACTCAGTGACTCCATCAAACATAATAACATTCATATTACTGGAGTCCCAGAAGAAGAAGAGAAAAAAAGGGGGGGGGGGAAAGTTTATTTGAAGAAATAATAGCTGAAACTTCCCTAATCTGGGGAAGGAAACAGACATCCAGATCCCGCAGGCACAAAGAACTCCCAACAAAATCAACAAAAGCAGGCCAACGCCAAGACATATTGTAATTAAATTTACAAAATGTAGTGATAAGAAAAAAACTTAAAAGCAGTGAGACAAAAGAAGTCAGTAACTTACAAGGGAAAATCCATGAGGCTAGCAGGAGATTTCTCAACAGAAAATGCAAGCCAGAAGGGAGTGGCATGATATATTCAAAATGCTCAATGGGAAAAACTGCAGCCAAGAATATTCTATCCAGCAAGGCTATCACTCAGAATAGAAGGAGAGATAAAGAGCTTCCCAGACAAACAAAAACTAAAAGAGTTGTGACCACTAAGTCAGTCCAGCAAGAAATATTAAAGGGAACTCTTTGAATGGAAAGGAGAGACCAAAAGTGACAATATGAATGTAGGAAAAACAAAAGCAGTAAAAATGAGTATTTCTGTAAAAAAAATCAGTCAAGGAACTCACACATACAAAAAAAAGAATATAAAATATGGTAACATAGTTAAAGCATGGGGAGGAGAGGAGAAAAGAATGTGTTCAAACTTAACCATCTAGTTAATATAGACTGCTATATGCAGAAGAGGTTATATACAAAACTAATGGCAACCATGTATCAAAAACCACCAATAAACATGCAAAAAATAAAGAGAGAGAAATCCAAATATATCACTAAGGAAAATCAGCAAACCATGAAAGAGAGAAAGACAAGAAAGGATCAGAGAAAATCTCCAGAAACAATCACAAAATAAGTAATAAAATGTCAATAAATACATATCTATCAATAATTACTTTGAATGTAAATGGACTAAACGCACCAATAAAAAAAACTCAGGGTGTCAGAATGGATAAAAAAAAAAAGACCCATCTATATGCTGCCTACAAGAGACTCATTTTTGACCTAATAACACCTGTAGATGGACAGTGAGGCACGGAGAAATATTTACCATGCAAATGGATGTCAAAAGAAAACTGGAGTAGCAATACTTATATCAGACAAACTAGACTTTAAAACAAAGACTGTAACAAAAAACAAAGAAGGACACTATATAATAAAGGGGACAATCCAACAAGAAGATATTAACAATTGTAAATATTTATACCCCAACATGGGAGCACTCAAATATATAAAATAATTAATAACAAACATAAAGGAACTATATGATAATAATACAATAATAGTAGGGGACTTTAACACCCCACTTATATCAATAGACAGATCATCTAAGCAGAAAATCAACAAGGAAACAATGGCTTGAATGACACACTGGACCAGATGAACTCAACAAGTATATTCAGAACATTCCATCCTAAAATGGCAGAATACATATTCTTTACAAATGCACATGGAATATTCTCCAGAATAGATCATATATTAGGTCACAAATCAGCCCTCAACAAATACAAAAACACTGAGATTATACTATGCATATTTTCTGACCACAACACTATGAGACTTGAAGTCAACCACAAGAAAAAATTTGGAGAGACCACAAATACATGAAGGTTAAACATGCTACTAAACAATGAATGGGTCAACCAGGAAATAAAGAAGTTAAAAAATACATGGAGACAAAAGTGAAAACATGATGGTCCAAAACCGTTAGGATGCATCAAAAGCAGTCCTAAGAGGGAAGTATATAGCAATAAAGGCCTACCTCAAGGAGCAAGAAAAATCTCAAATAAACAACCTAAACTTACATCTAAAGGAGCTAGAAAAAGAACAACAAAGCCTAAAGCCAGCAGAAGGAAGAAAATAATAAAGATTATAGCAGACACTTCTCAAAAGAAGACATACAAATGGCTAACAGACACATGAAAAAATGTTCATCATCATTAGCCATCAGGGAAATTCAAATCAAAACCACACTGAGATATCACCTTACAACAGTTAGAATGGCAAAAATTGACAAGGCAAGAAACAACAAATGTTGGAGAGGTTGTGGAGAGAGGGGAACCCTCTTACACTGTTGGTGGGAATGCAAGTTGGTACAGCCACTTTGGAAAACAGTGTGGAGGTTCCTCAAAAAATTAAAAATAGAGCTACCCTATGACCCAACAATTGCACTATTGGGTATTTACCCCAAAGACACAGAGGTAGTGAAAAGAAGGGCCATATGCACCCCAATGTTCATGGCAGCAATGTCAGCGATAGCCAAACTGTGGAAAGAGCCAAGATGCCCTTCAACAGATGAATGGGTAAAGAAGATGTGGTCCATATATACAATGGAATATTACTCAGCCATCAGAAAGGATGAATACCCAACTTTTACATCAACATGGATGAGACTGGAGGAGATTATGCTAAGTGAAATAAGTCAAGCAGGGAAAGTCAATTATCATATGGTTTCACTTATTTGTGGAACATAAGGAATAGCATGGAGGACATTAGGAGAAGGAAGGGAAAAATGAAGGGGGAAATCGGAAGGAGAGATGAACCATGAGAGACTATGGACTCTGAGAAACAAACTGAGGGTTTTAGAGGCGAGGGGGGCGGTGAATGAAACAGCAGAAAGAGAAATCAAGGAATCGATCCCATTTGCAACTGCACCAAACACCATAAAATACCTAGGAAAAAATCTAACCAAAGAGGTGAAAGACCTGTACTCTGAAAACTAGAAAAAAACTGACGAAAGAAATTGAAGAGGAAACAAAGAAATGGAAAGACACTCCATGTTCATGGACTGGAAGAACAAATATTGTTAAAATTTCTACGCTACCCAAAGCAATCTATGCATTTAATGCAATCCTGATTAAAATGCCAACAGTATTTTTCACAGAGCTAGAACAAACAATCCTAAAATTTATATGGAACCACAAAAAAAACCCAAATAGCCAAAGCAACCTTGAAGAAGAAAGCAAAGCTGGAGACATCACAATTCCAGACTTCAAGTTATATTACAAAACTATAGACATCAAAACAGTATGCTACAGCACAAAAATAGACACATATATCAATGGAACACACTAGAAAACCCAAAATTGGACCCACAACTATATGGTCAATTAACCTTAGACAAAACACGAAAACATATCCAATGGAAAAAAAACAGTCTTTTCAACAAATGGTGTTGGGAAAACTGGACAGCACCATGCAAAAGAATGAAACTGGACCGCTTTCTTACACCATACACAAAAATAAATCCAAAATGGATGTAAGACCTAAATGTGAGGCAGGAAACCATCAAAATTCTAGAGGAGAACAGGAGCAGTAATCTCTTTGACATTGGCCATAGCAACTTCTTTCTAGATATGTCTCCTGAGGCAAGGGAAACAAGAACAAAAATAAACTATTGGGATTACATCAAAATAAAAAGCTTCTGCACAGTGAAGGAAACAATCAACAAAACTAAAAGGCAACCTATGGAATGGGAGAAGGTATTTGCAAATGACGTATCTGATAAAGGGTTAGTATCCAAATATATAAAGAACTTACACAAATCAACACCCCCCAAAATAATACAATTAAAAAATGGGCAGAAGACATGAACAGACCTGTCTCCACATAAGACGTCCAGATGGCCAACAGACACATGGAAAGATGCTCAACATCACTTATCATCAGGGAAATGCAAATCAAAACTTACAATGAGATATCACCTCACATCTGTCAGAATAGCTAAAATCAACAACACAAGAAACAATTGTTGGCAAGGAAGTGGAGAAAGGGGAACCCTCTTACACTGTTGGTGGAAAACCACACTAGTGTAACCAATGTGGAAAATATATGGAGATTCCTCAAAAAGTTAAAAATAGAACTACCCTATGATCTAGCAATTGCACTACTAGATATTTACAAAAAGGATACAAAAATAGTGGTTCAAAGGGGACCATGCACCCCGATCGATGTTTATGGCAGCATTTATCTACAATAGCCAAATTATGGAAACAGCCCAAGTGCTCAAGGACTGATGAATGGATAAGGAAGATATGGAATATATACACAATGGAGTGTTACTCAGCCATAAAAAAGAATGAAACATTGCCATTTGCAACGATGTGGATGGAGCTAGAGAGTACTCTGCTAAGTGCAGTAAGTCAGGCAAAGAAAGATAAATACCATATGATTTCCCTCATATGTGGAATTAAAGAAACAAAACAAACTAGCAAAGGAAAAAAGAGGGAAAGGCAAACCAAGAAACAGACTCTCAACTATATAGAACAAACTGATGGTTACCAGAATGGAGGTTGGTGGAGGGATGGGTGACACAGGAGGTGGGGATTAAGGAGTGCACTTGTGATGAGCACAGGGTGATGTATAGAAGTGTTGAATCACTATATTGTACACCTGAAACTAATATTACGCTCTATGTTAACTAACTGGAATTTAAATAAAAGCTTTAAAAAAGTAAGTATAATTGTTATTATTCATGCCCAAGTACTCCCCCATCCCTTTCTGTATTTATTTATTCAACAAAAGTCAGGGCATCTTCGCGGTAGAAGAATTTCCAGATGAGTTAAGGAAATATCTTCTCCCCTGAGAGGAGATAACATAAGAGGAAGAGAGATGCTAAGACCTACTCAGGCGAGGCTCTGCTTCCAGAAGCCAAAGCACCATTCCCTCCTCCCAGCGGCCTTTTTCAAGAAGTCCGGGCTGGGGAAGGACAGGAGGCTGAGAGAAATCACAGCTTCATTAGAACTCCCGCACAAATTACAGTGGACATCCCAGACAACACCCAGGAATGACCCTCTACAAAAACTTAAATTTAGATTAAAAAAAAAAAATTGGCATCTGGGTGCAGCCTCCCCTCCTTCAGGACACTGCAGGAGGAGCTCTGACCCCATCCCAGGTTCACAGATGCTTTCAGGGAACTAAGCGCTTCTCCAGAAATTACAAAGTACTGCTATTAAGAGACGTATTTTTTGTTTTTTTTTTTTTTTACCCCAAGCCAGACTTTAAGTCTTTCTCTTCTACATCCTCATTTAACTCTCAAAATAACTCTATTAGGTAGACACTAATACCAACTTAAAGAGGAATGAGGCAGAGACACGAATTCTCCGAATATTATACGGCTGGGAAGCGGCAGCACTGGCTGGTGGTCGGGGAAAGGGCCGGGGAAATGCAGAACCCAGGAAACCCTCACTCCCAGCGACCTGGGAACCTGGCCCGGGCCCGGAGCCCGGTATGCACCCAGCGCCCCGCACTCCACAGAGCTCATTCAGAGGGAACACAAACCCCGCCCTTCGCCGCAGGCGGATTCTCTTCCCCAGGGTCGAGCGCCTGATGACCACCGGCCCACCGCAAAGTGAGGCCAGGTCAGTGCGGCCGCCAGGAGGGCGCCGGGGGTGGGTGGGCTCACCTTTCGCAGAGGAATGAAGGCCGCGGCCTCGCGTACCTGGAGCGGAAGCGACTCTGCCTACAGAGAGCTCCTGGACTACGCTTCCCAGAATTCCCGACGGGAGCAGGAACGCAGCCTCGGCCTCCTGCAGCGGAAGTTATCCTGCGCCACTGTGTTCCTGGACTACATTTCCCAGAATTCCCAGGCCACCTCGTCGTCTTCCTCGGGCGGAAGTGTTGGCTGTCGCACCGAGAGGCTGGATTGTATTTAAAGCGTGCGGGTCCGGCGCGAATTCCGTAACCCCGAAATGCTGCCAAGTGTACAGAACTCTTTTATGTACTTCTGTATTTTCTCCAGCCAACGATGCATTCAGGGCGTCTTTCCGGAGCGTAATGCGTCTGACCTTGTGGATCTTGTGGACTACAAATCCCGGAATTTCCTGCGGAGCGGTCCTTTCCTGAAGGCTCTTCTCTTTTTTGGGACAGTCAGTATTTAGATAGTCGGTATTCTCTTTTGGATAGTCAGCCTGAATTAATTCTGTACGGTTAGTCGGGCTTGGCCGCCCCCTCCCTCGTCGTTTTCTTGAATTTTTTTCTTCCAAACGTGACAAAAACTAAGACAAAAACAAAACAAAACCCAAAGAACTCAACCAAAGCAAACTATCCACCTATTCTAAGAAACTACGTTATAGAGACTGAGAACCTTGAAATATGAGAAAGAGGAAAGGGAAGGAAGGAAAACATTATGGAAAGGAAGCGATGGATGCGGGGTTTGGGAGGGGCGGAATGCAGATACTATAAGGAAATTGTGCTGACCTGTACTGAGTACCAAATTTGACAAATGTAGAGTCTCAACCTTACTTTTACTGGGTTGCCTTTTTTTTTTTTTTTTTTTTTTTTTATGGGCATGCATGCATCTAGAACTCACAGTGCTCCGTACCCTGAACTATTCATCCCAAGATCCACAAGAATGGACGTGGATGCCAAGAATCCACAAGAAACAGATGCAACCATTGATCAGGCCTTAAAGCAGAAGCAACAAATGTTTCCCACATTTCTTTCACTTTAATTGATTATGAAACGTGAGTCATAAGGCAAATGGAAGGAACTGTATTGATAGAGATAAAACATTGTAATATGGGAAGGAATTAAGACCTTTATAAGATCTTGAATTTTTTTTCTTTTTTGAGCTTTTAGTATCCCACCACTTACTTCCCCCCTCCTCATATAAAAACTACAAGTTGTCTTATGGAGGATGTGATTGAAGGAGGACAGGGGATGAGGTAATGGCTTAATCCAGAAAATTAGCAGAAAGAAAAAAGAGAAGAGGAAGTTTAATTGCCTAGTTTTCTGTTGTTTTCCTTTATGCTGGTACATTAATTGTATCTGATGTTACATCACTTGAGCCTCTTGTAATCTAGAACAGCTACCCTTCCCCTGTTTTGTTTGCCTTTGGCCTGCTGAAATAACTAGCTGAGATGTCATGTAGGATTGCTCACATTCTGGATTTGTCTGATGGCTCCCCTGGCATTTATTGTCCTGAAATGTCAATATTTTCTGTAAACTATAAGTTAAAGCCTAGATTTTTGACAATAAGCACAAATATGGTGCTGAATAAAGCTGAACAAGGTCCAATACAATGTCCAACTGAAACTATCTCAAATGCTGGGCACGTACTCTCACTCAGGAGTGAAAGAAAAATGATGTAACAGCTGTCAACACAAAATGAAGAAACTTTTTATGATCTCTAAAAGTAAGGAAGAGAGTTTTATTTAAGCCCAAGTTAGGATAGCTGCTCAGGAAACACACTCTTTACAGGAAATGTTCTGGAGAATGAACATACAACTGATTTAATAAATCATACAGGGTACCAAATTGGAAACAAGAAACAACAGATGTTGTTGACGATGAGGAGAAAGGGGAACCCTCCTACACTGTTGGTGGGAGTGCGAACTGGTGCAGCCACTCTGGAAAACAGTATGGAGGTTCCTCAAAAAGTTAAAAATAGAACTACCCTAGGGGCACCTGGGTGGCTCAGTCGGTTAAGTGTCTGCCTTCGGCTCAGTTCATGATCCCAGGGTCCTGGGCTTAAGTCCCGCATCGGGCCCCCTGCTCAGCGGGGAGCCTGCTTCTCTCTCTGCATGCTGCTCCCCCCGCTTGTGCTCTCTCTCTCTCAAATAAATAAATAAAATCTTAAAAAAAAAAATAGAACTACCCTAGACCTAGCAAATGCACTACTAGGTATTTGCCCAAAGAATACAAAAATACTGATTCAAAGGGACACACTGCACCCAGATGTTTATAGCAGCATTATCAACTATAGCCAAATTATGGAAAGAGCCCAAATGTCCATCAACTGATGAATGGATAAAGACCGTGTGGTGCCTAGAAAACTAGGCAATTTACTCAGCCATAATAAAGAATGAAATCTTGCCATTTGCAAAATTCATGTTGCCACATTCGTGTTCATGTTTGCAACATTTATGTTGCTAGAGTGTATTATGCCAAGTAAAATAAGTCAGTCAGAGAAAGACAAATACCATAAGATTTCACTCATATGTGGAATTTAAGAAACAAAACAGATGAACATAGGTGGGAAAAGAGAGAGAGAGAGCAACCATCAAACAGGCTCTTAACTATAGAGAACAAATTGAGGGCTGATGGAGGGGAGGTGGGCAGGGGATGGGTTAAATGGGTGATGGGTATTAAGAAGGGCACTTATGATGAGCACTGGGTGTGGTATGTAAGTGATCAATCACTAAATTCTATGCGTGAAACTAATATTACACTGTATGTTAATTAGCTGGAATTTAAATAAAAACTTGGAAGAAAAAAAATCATACCATGTGATTCTGAATTTAACAACCCCTCCCAAAAGGAAATGTTTTTTAAAATACTTATCTAGTAGTTTATATATTAAGGAGGATCAATCAGATAATAAGTTGATTTTTGGATAAAATGACAGGAAAATTTAAAAATGCAATAGACAAGGAATGTTTCAGTACACTTACACTTCCAATGATAACAAAATAGGTAATTTAGAATAAACATCTGGCCGATGATGGGTAGACACATTTTTAAAACTATTGAGAGGATCGGGGTGCCTGGGTGACTTAGTCATTAAGCGTCTGCCTTCAGCTCGTGTCATGGTCCCAGTGTCCTGGGATCGAGCCCCATATCGGGCTCCCTGCTCAGTGCGGAGCCTGCTTCTCCCTCTCCCACTCCCCCTGCTTGTGCTCTCTCTCTTGCTGTGTCTCTCTGTCAGATAAAGAAATAAAATCTTTAAAAAAAATTAAAAAATAAACTGTTGAGAGGATCAAAAGACAAGATGAATTAGTGGGCTAAAATTCAGAAAAAGTGGGGGAGTCATGCACTTGGGGCAACTTTTCTCTTGGGGTGATGGTCTGGTCAAAGAGCTGAAAAGCCTAGAAGCTCTGCACAATTTTGACACCCATTTGAGGGTAGGGGAACAAAAGGTTCTGGCAACAACTACAAAATACACATCTTTTCAAACACACATAAAATATTTACAAAAAAGGACCATATGATGAGCCATAAAGGAATAACAACGAATTTCACAATAGTGAAATAATACTGAATATGCTTTCTGAGTGTAATGAAATTCAGCCAGAATTCATAACAAAAAGATAATTTAAAAACTGCCATGTGTGCATCTAATAAAGTGTTGTCTCCCAGCCCCTTCTTTACTCTGTTTTATGGGGCTGGAATGGAAAATCTGCATCCCACCTTTCTGCTATGCGCGTGGTATTTGGGGATCTTCCATTCCGGGGGGCGTGGCCATGACCGTCATCTCCTCGGGAATTCTGGGAACACAGTCCAAGCTCTGTGGGCAGAGTCACTTCCGCTCCAGAGGAGTGTGGCGGTGGGGGAGTTTCCTCCGAGGGAGCTGAGTTGCGTGAGCAGCTGGGCCTTCTCTCTTGGCACAGGGTCAGCTGGAACACGTCCTTGGCTTTCTGGAAGAGAATCTGTACATGTACAGCATTGGTGACTAGGTTACTGGAAGGGCAAACAGAGGACTCTGAGGCACAATGCAGGTAACAATTGCAACAAGCAGCAACCACCCCAGGGTCTGGGGTAACAAAGCGAAGCAAGTTTTATTAAAGTATAAAGTAGAAGCAGCAACAAATTTCGGCTTTTCCTTGACTTTAACTGCTTATTATGAAATGTGGGCTCTGAGTCAAATGAAAGGAGCTGCTTGATGTGGAGACATTATTTTAATATGAGCAGATAAACACTGTATAAAAATTTGAGTTAACTTTTTGTTCAAGTTCATGCATCACATAACCTACCTCCATCCTGCTCTTGATATTGTAAATACAAGAAAATGTCTTAAAAATATGGAAACCAGTGATACCATGATTTTTCATTAAGGTGAGCAAGTGAGGGTTAGACTCAAACCAGAAAATCCAATGACAACAAAAATGCACTTCACTTTCCACCTTTTCTTCAGGACAAGAACTAAAAAATGTTTACACCTTTTTATCACGAAAAATTTCAAACATAGGGGCGCCTGGGTGGCTCAGTTGTTAAGCGTCTGCCTTCGGCTCAGGTCATGATCCCAGGGTCCTGGGATCGAGCCCCGCATCGGGTTCCCTGCTCCGCGGGAAGCCTGCTTCTCCCTCTCCCACTCCCCCTGCTTGTGTTCCCTCTCTCGCTGTGTCTCTGTCAAATAAATAAATAAATAAAATCTTTAAAAAAAGTTTTCAAACATATACATAAGTACAGAAGAGTGAAATATTCCATAATGTTAACCCTCATCCCCCAGATTCAACAGTTATCAACATTTGCCACACTTCCTTGATCTATCAATTTTATCTTTCTTTTTGTCTTTAATACTTTAAAGCAAACCATGACAGTGCATTATTTTCCCCCTAATATTTCCATGTATACTTCAAAAATTACCTTTTCTGGTATAACCACAATACAGCTATCACATTGAAGAAAGTTAATAATAATTCCTTAATATTATTTCATACCTAACACAACTTCAAATTTTCCAATCATTTCAAAAATATCTATTCATTGTATCTGATTCCTGTCTCTTCAGTCTATTTCACTCTAGAGGAGTACTCTCTTCATATATTTTTAATTCATGCCCTTGACCTGTTGAAGAAACCAGGTCAGTTGTTGGGAGGATGCCTCACAATCTGGATTTTTAAGTGTTTCCTTATGCTGTCATTTAACATTTTCTACAATTTCTCCTGATAAACTACAATTTAGATTTAAAAGGCAGATTAGATTAAGATTCATCTTTTGGGGCAGGAATTCTTCATAGGTAGGTTTATCTTGATCTTGTCAGTAGCACCAGCTTCTTCTCGGTAAAGACCATAGCATATCTTTGAATGCCACTGCATCATATTTCAAGGACATTATTTCCCAACCATGCATACAAATGTCCACCAGAAGAGCAAGGTTAAAAGAGTTTGAAAGGAAGTGTGACGATGTTGAGTCCATTTTTTTCTTTTACCTTTCAATTGCCAATTTCATCCTATTAAGCATCCATAGTCTTGCAAAGTATGCTGCAACAAACATCCATGTCCACTTGTTCTTGAGTTCTGAGGGTTATTGTAGGAGGAATTCCTGGAATGGAAACCCCTGAATCTCAGGGTGTGCATATTGCACAGTAAGAGCAATATTGCTAGCACTGTCCTACAAAACAACTGGCCGACTGAGCCAACAGTATTTGGAAAAGTTTTTTTTCCCCAAAATACATATCATGAATTTAATCACACCTCTTTCATGTTTAAAAGAGTTCAGCCATTGCACATATCTACTTCTCTGAGTTATCTCTGTGCCTCTAAAGCAGCACTTCCTAGTCAAGGTCATGAACGCTGACAGAGTCTCTCACAAATAATTTGTAAATCACAACTGTCCAATACCAAATATGATGGTTATTTAAAAATAAAAACAGAGGCAAATCACTATTCCTCATGCAATATCATCACCACTCTCATTTGCATTGCACCTTGCTTTCTAAAGCAGGATACTAAATGATGGATTTAGAGCTCCTAGGTCAGCAAATAAACTTAACCTGCAGTCTTTGGGAGCACATGCCATTGACTGGTTCACACAGCATCCATTCATAATCCCTTTTTCCCTGCATGTCTCTTCTACAAAACAGAAAAAACAGAATACTCACTTTTTTGGTATCCCTTGAGTCTACAGGTCTATGGGACACAGTTTGAGCAATGAGACCAAAGTGTAAGTTTGCTGTCTATTCCAGACAGAAGGGAAACAACTTGGCTGACATCAAGGATATGAGGAGAATAAGGGAGACTGAAAAAGTAGTAGGATCAATAAATTGTAGAAATTGATGAGGTCAAAGTCAGGGTACAACATAGAATAGAAAAATCTGGGAAGATATGTTGGTCAGAGGGTGATGCTTTGAATAGAGATTCTGGAGGGATTGCAGCTATTGGTGATTTAAGGTCTAGAGTATGACCGTGGAAGTGAGTTCCCCAGGTAGGATGGAAGACAAGATCACAGGTGGCATGAATGTCAAGAAACCAAGGTTGTGAATGTGGATACTGAAATGAGCAAGAATTATGAGAGGTATAGTACTAGACAAGTGACAATGAGCCAGCAGGCAAAATCTTTTAGAAATGTTGTTGAGACTTTTTATCACAAAGCATGTTGAATTTTATCAAATGTTCTTTTCTGCATCTATTGAAATTATATGATCTTTATGTTTCATTTTATTAATGTGGTATATTGCACTGATTGATTTGCAGATGTTAAACCATCCTTGCATCCCTGGAATAAATCTCACCTGATCACAGTGTGTGATCCTTTTGATGTATTATTGAATTTGGTTTGTTAATATTTTGTTGAGGATTTTTGTATTTATGTTAATCAGGATATTGGCCTGTAATTTTATTTTTTTGTGGCCTCCTTGCCTGGTTTTGGGATCAGGGTAATGTTGGCCTTGAAAAAATGAGTTTGGAAATGTTCCCTTATCTTTTTTTGGTAAAAGTCTGAGAAGGATAAGTATTAATGCTTTCAATGTTTGGTAGAATTCACCAATGAAGCCACCGGCTCCTGAACTTTTGTTTATTGGGAGGTTTTTAATTACTAATTCAATCTCCTTACTAGTAATTTGTCTTTCAGATTTTCTATTTCCTCAAGATTTGGTCTTGGTAGGTTATATGTTTTTATCAATTTATCCATTTCTTCTATTTTGTCAAATTTGTTGACATATAATTATTCATAGTAGTCTCTTATGATCTTTCATATTTCTGTGGTATCAGTTATAACTTCTCCTCTTTCATTTCTAATTTTATTTGAGTCCTCCCTCCTTTCTTGGTGAGTCTAGCTAAAGGTTTGTCAATTTTGTTTATCCTTTTTCAAAGAACCAGCTCTTAGTTTCATTGATCTTTTCTATTTGCCTTTTTAGTCTCTATTTCATTTATTTCTGCTCTGATCTTTGTTATTTCCTTCCTTCTACTAACTTTGGGCTTTGTTCTTCTTTTTCTAGTTCCTTGAGGTGTAAAGTTAGGTTGTTTATTTGAGATTTTGCTTGTCTCTTGATGTAGGCACTTACTGACAAGAAAACCCCCCATAGCTAATATCATACTTAGTGTGGAGAATCTAAAAGGTTTCCCACTAAGATCAAGAACAGGACAAGGATATTCCCATTCAACACTCTTTTCAACAACACACTGGAAGTTGTAGCTAATGCATTAAGACAGAAAAAGGAAATTAAAAATATACGGGTTGGAAGGAAGAAATAAAACTGTCATTGTTCACAGATGATACAATCATCTATGTAGAAAGTCCTAAAGAACTGACAAAGAATTCCCAAACTAGTAAGCCATTATAGCAAGG
The DNA here is from genome assembly GCF_964656455.1 of Halichoerus grypus. NCBI lineage: Eukaryota > Metazoa > Chordata > Mammalia > Carnivora > Phocidae > Halichoerus > Halichoerus grypus. The sequence continues at coordinate 50,581,728 of NC_135726.1, forward strand.
TTGCAGGATACAAAGTTAATACAAAAGTCAATCGTTTTCCTATGTACCAACAATGAGGAAGTAGAATTTTAAATTAAAACATAATACCATTAGCAACCCCCTAAATGAAATACTTAATTACAGATCTAACAAATTGTGTATACAATCTATATGAGGAAAACTACAAAACTCTAATGAAAGAAATCAAAGAATAACTAAATAAATGGAAAGACATTCCATGTTCATGGATAGGAAGACTCAATATAGTCAAGATGTCAGTTCTTCCCAGTTTCATCTATAGATTTAATGCAATCTCAGTCACAATCCTAGCAAGTTATTTTGTGGATATTGAAAAACTTATTCTACACTTTATATGGAGAGAAAAAGACCCAGAATAGCCAAGACAATGTTGAAGAATAAAAAAGTTGGAGTACAGGGCGCCTGGGTGGCTCAGTTGGTTAGGCGACTGCCTTCGGCTCAGGTCATGATCCTGGAGTCCCTGGATCGAGTCCCGCATCGGGCTCCCTGCTCAGCAGGGAGCCTGCTTCTCCCTCTGACTCTCCCCCCTCTCATGTGCTCTCTCTCTCATTCTCTCTGTCTCAAATAAATAAATAAAAATCTTTAAAAAAAAAAAAAAAAAAGTTGGAGTACGGGGCACTTGGGTGGCTCAGAGAGTTAAGCGTTTGCCTTCGGCTCAGGTCATGATCCCAAGGTCCTGGGATCGAGCCCCACTTTGGGCTCCCTTCTGAGTAGGGAGCCTGCTTCTCCCTCCATCTCTGCCTGGTGCTCCCCCTGCTTGTACTTTTTCTCTCTGTATCAAATAAGTAAAATCTTTTTTTAAAAAAGTTGGAGTACTGACACTGCTTGACTTCAAGACTTACTATGCTACAGTGTAGCTACAGTGATGAAGACAGTGGAGGTATTGATGAAAGAATAGACAAATAGGGGCGCCTGGGTGGTGCAGTCAGTTGAAAATCTGACTCTTGGTTTCCACTCAGGTTGTGATCTCAGGGTCATAAGATCGAGCCCCGTGTCAGGCTCCACGCTCTGAGTGCAGAGTCTGCTTGAGATTCTCTCTCCCTCTGCCCCTCTTGCTTGTTCTCTCTCTCTCTCAAATAAATAGATAAATCTTTAAAAAAAGAATAGACAAATAGATCAATACACCAGGATAGAGAGCCCAGAAATAGACTCATATAAAAACAGTCAACTGACCTTTGACAAAGGACCAAAGGCAAAACAATGATTCAGAAATAGTCTTTTCAACAAATGTTTCTGGAATTGGATGTCCTAATGCAAAAAAAAAAAAGGAGAATCTAGACACAGACCTTGCATCCTTCACATAAATTAACTCAAAATGGATCAAAGACTTAATTATAAAATCCAAATGTAAAACTCCTAGAAGATAATACAGGGGAAAATCTAGATGATCTTGAAGATGGCTGTGCCTTTGTAGATACAACACCAAGGGCATGATCCATGAAAGAAGGAGTTGACAAACTGGACTTCATTAAAACTTCTGCTCTGCAAAAGACAACCTCAAGACAAATGGGAAGATAAGCCACAGACTGGGAGAAAATATTTGCAAAAGACCCATCTGATAAAGGACCTTTATCCAAAATATGCAAAGAACTCTCAACACTCAACAGGAAGACAAACAATCCAATTTAAAAGTGGGTCAAAGACTTTGACTCCTCACCAAAGATATACACGTAAGTATATGAAAAGATACTCTACATCGTATGTCACCAGGGAAATATAAAGCAAAAGATTACTTTCTCATTTTTTCCTAATCAAAATCCCATTAATAACTAAAAAAAAAGTGGTATATCCATACAATGGAAGTACTAGTAACATTAAAAAGAAATAAACTAGAAGTAATTACTAGATTTATGCAACAATTAGGATGAATTTCACAAGTATTATGCTAAGTGTAAGAATTGAGACAAAAAAAGTGTACATTTTATGATTCTACTGGTATGGCATACTGCAAAAGAAAAAAACTATAGGAAAAGAAATAAGATCCATGGTTGCCAAAGGCTGGGAGCAGGTTGAGTGGATTAACGATGTAGTGGCACCAAGGATCTGTTTTTGTTAGGCAAAGGTTTTGTTTCTAAATAGGACAATTAACTAGTTAAAGATCAATTTCTAAATGGTAAAAATGAAACAGAGAAAGCACTTCATGGAATAATTGGCAGAAGATAAGAACTCAGATCCTATGATATGGATATATTGTGTTCAGACCTCTAAAAGACGGTAGAAAAAATTTGCAAAGTGTGTACACTCCCAGTACAATTTGAATCATTTGTAGATCTCTCTGGACTTGAATTTACCTTATCAGCCCACTATGCTTACTCCAGTTGTACAATATATAGACTACTGACTGCTGTCAGGCAGTCCATCTAATAACTTATATTTAAGTTGTCCTTGCATTCTTTTATTCATATGCAAATATACCGTACTGCTTCTTATAAACTTGAAAAAAGAACAGGAGTGTGTTCAGTGAACCCTAATGGGATCCACTGATTTTCCTAGTCTCTCTCTTATTCAGACACAGGGATCTTACAGAATACTGGAAAGGCCAGCATTGTAGATTCCACTCTAGTATCAGCGTGGAGACCACAGTTGTGCAGTCAGGGTGTTGAGCTACAAGTTGACTATTCACATCTTTTGTATTCATATCCATATTTCTATTGGAGTTTCACTACTTTATGAATCTCCAAGATTATTAAGCCACTTTCTAGTATATATTTTGTTCATATTTTCAGCCCGGTTTACTGTACGTCCTCTATACCTGTATGTATGGTGTCTTTTTAACATAGGGAAATCTAAAATTTTCATACAGACTTGCTCATTGTTACATTTACTTTGGTTGGAGCCCTGTGCACCCATAACCAGAAGCAATCTTTTCTGTGTATCAGCACTGTTCTCCATTTCATTTAACTCTCACAAGCCCACTAGTTTAGTGCTATAATTACACCCCGGAAACTTAGAGAGAGCAACTCGCCAAACCTTACAGCGCTAGGAAAAGGCAATGCTGATTGGCGAGTCCGGGAGAGGACTGGGGGAGCTCAGCACCCAGGAGACCACCAAACAGCGATGCACAACCCTAGCCCGCCGCCAAGCTGGGACCCGCGATCCGCCCCAAACGCTAGGAAGCTCTGCCTAGCCACAGGGAAACGCAAATGCCTCTACCCCTTCCTCCATCCGACATCATTTTTCGCCCTTAAGACATGGGGCTGGGACACCACTGGTCCCTGGCCTAGGCTGAGGAGGCCTAAAAACGATGCTAGGACTCGTCTCCCCACCACACGGGGAATAATGGCCGCAACCTCCCCTGGAGCGGAAGTTCCTGCGACTCCCTTCCCAGAACCCCGAGCCACACACGAGGGACACACCCCACACTCCTTTAGAGGAAATGTCATCCACTGCACGAAACTTCTGGACTACACTTCCCAGAATCCCACAGAAGTTTAGAGCTACAGCCCCGCCTGCCTGGGGTGCAAGTGCTTCCGACTACACCTCCCAGAATCCTCTGCGGGACCGTGATTCCGCCCTCCCGCCTCTATTTCTTTTGGTTAATTAAATTCTACCTGAGTCACTTCTCCAGCGTTATTAGCGTTTGACTTTTTTCTTTTTGTAATTTTTTTTTCTCAAGAACTAGTACATGGGGAAAAAGCAAAGCTTTTCATGTGAAAAGAAACTAACACTTTTTGCAGAAAAGGGATGTGTATGAGAAAAAAGATTTTAAAGGGAGTTGGTCTGTGCTGTATGAGGAATATGGTATCTGACTTGGTTTGACTTGATTGCCTCTTTACATGTGCCTGTATTCATCTACCTCTGACTGTGCTATCTGGCATGAACTGTTTATTTCAAGAGGCCAAGAATCCACAAGGAATTCCAAGCACAGATCAGGCTATGAAACAGAAACAGCAATGTTATATATGACAAGTGAAAGGAACTGCACTGGCAAGGAGCTGGAGAAAATATTGTAATGGGGAAAAGGCTCTTTCCTTTAAATTTTTTTAGTTCAAACACAGGCTTCCCTTTGACTACTCCTGTGTTGCTCTTTGATATTATATACTTGCTATGAGTATTTTTCTTTTATTCAGGAGGGGGGAGGTAGGTTGAGGTGGGAGATGGAGTTCAGGTAACTGTGACAGGTGAAACTATAGGAAGTATGTACTTACCACTTTCCTTCTGGGCAGAAAACAGTTTTTAAATGAAACAATTATACAAAAGTATTGAGGATAGTAAAATGAAACACTTAACTTCTACACTTAAAAAAATTTTTCCCACACTGGCTTCACTTACCATTTTTTAAATTTTGTTTCTGAAGTATTTTAAAGCTATTCTTTGACATTGTTATTTCCTTCCAAATACTACATATATCACTTAAAAATAACAGTATTTTCTTATGTACACACAAAATCGTTACCTTATGAAACAAAATGAACAATTCTTAGTATTATCTAATCTGTATGCCAGTTTGAGTTCCTGTTTATTGAAAAAAAATGTTTTTTACAGCTAGTTCATTCCAATCAATATCCAAACAGATTAATTGTATTTGATCATCTCACCTGAAACTCATTTATTCTAAAACTGTATCTACCCTCCCCAACACATATCATCACCATCATTTTTCATGTTCTTGGACTGTTGTAGAAAACAAGATGTCCACTTAGGTATCCAAGTTTGCATTTGTCTAATGGCCTCCTCACACTTTCTCCCCCAATCTTCTAAATTTCCTGTAAAGTAGAATTTTTATTTGAAGGCTAGGTTGGATACAGGGTCATTAGGGGAGGTAAGAATACTTCATAGAAGGGACTGGAAATATTTGAACAAGAAACCATATTCCCTTAAATTAAACCAATGCAAAAATCCAAGTTTCCCTTTGGAAAGAAACACAAAAAGAAATAACAGCAAATATGTAAAAACAGACAGGGCTTAAAGCAAGGAAACCATTACCATTATATATATATATATATATATAGTTAAAGGATCACCACAATAAGTCTAGTTAACATCCATTACCACACATAGTTATAATTTTTTTCTGGTGATTAGAACTTTTAAGATCTACTCTCTTAGCAACTTTTTTTTTTTTTTTTAAGATTTTATCTATTTATTTGACACAGAGAGACATAGCGAGAGAGGGAACACAAGCAGGGGGAGTGGGAGAGGGAGAAGCAGGCTCCTGGATGAGCAGGGAGCCCGATGCAGGACTCGATCCCAGGACCCTGGGATCATGACCTGAGCCGAAGGCAGACGCTTAACGACTGAGCCACCCAGGCGCCCCAGCAACTTTCAAATATATGATCCTTATTATTAACTATGGTCACCATGCTGTACATTACAACTGCAGAACTTAATATATAACTTGAGGTTTTACTTTTTGACTACTCACCCTTTTCAACCATTCCTCATCCCCTGTCTCTGGAAACAAATCTTTTGTTTCTATGAGTTTGGTTTGTTTGTTTTAGGTTCCACATATAAGTGAGAGCATATGTTATTTTTCTCCTCTGGATAATTTCAAATAACTTGTCTTCAAGTTCACAGATTCTCTGCTCCGCTTGATCAAATTCATTTTGACACTCTCTATTCTGGTTTTTTTCCATTTCATTCATTGTTATTCTTCAACTCTAGAATGTGTTCAACTCTTTTTAAAAAAAAAAAAAATTCTATTTCTCTGCTGAAATCCCAGTTCATGCATTGTTTTCCTGATTTAATTGAGTTGTCTGTTTTCTCTGGTAGCTTGTTGAGCTTTCTTTAAAAAATTATTTTGAATTGTCAGGCAATTCTGAGACCACCTTTCTATAGGATTGGTTACTGGAAAATTATTGTTTCTTTGGTGGTATCCTATTTCCTTGATTTTTTGTGTTCTTTGGAGTCTTGCATTGCTGGTTTTGCATTTAATGAAGACACCTCCTCCAGTCTTTACTGGCTGGCTTCAGGAGAGAAATACCTTCACCAGTCAGTTTGGCCAAGGATTCTGAGGCTTTCTTAGACCTGTTCTATGGATGCACCCATTCCATACCTTTTCTTCCCTCTTGGGGAAGTTCTTAAGATGTATGCCTTCTCTGGATCCCTCAAAGCCAGGTCGAATGCTGAGAGCTTCCCATTTGTTTTCCCTAGGGCAGTGCTCTGAAGTTCTCAAATTTGTGAGTTTTCTCCCAATCTCACAGGGTTGGGATGGCTTTCTGCAGCTGCTTACTGGCCATCTGCAAAGGCTCACACTCACCATCCAGGGGAGCACATACTGGCAGCCAGCCATGTTCGGGGCAGAGTGAGGTGTGCAGAGCATTGTGGGGGGGGATGTCTGTGAGCCAGTTGGAAAGGGGGTCCACAGATGGGGTGTTCCCAGCAGCTTATAGGCAGGCTTCCAGATGTGGTCTGCAAAGGGGTTAGTGGGATGAACAGCAGAGTGGTTGGTAGCATCCCTTTGATGAGTTCTTAACACTGCTTTCTGTGCTCCCAGTCTCTCTCAATAGTCCAAATAACCTAAATGTTGTGGGTGAGGAGAGAAAGAAGTGGGCTTTTTGGGCAGCATCCCACACAGCTGGGCGAGACAGGTACTCACTCACACACTCCCACTTTCCCCCATGGAAGAAATCAAGAGAGTTTCTCTTGCCACTAGGCTGTGCCACCTTGGGGAAGGAGTGTTGTGGGGTAAAGTGAAACTGTTATTACCCTCTTCAATGGGTCTATTTTTGCTTCAAAGGTGTGCTGGAACTTTGTTAGACTCCTGGACTTCCAGAAAAGACTTGTTCATGGGTGGTGTCAAAATCAATGTTCTATGGGGTGAGGAGATGATTGTAGAAAACTCCTATTCTACCATGTTGCTGATGTCACTCTCTTCGAGAATTTTATTTACAAAGCTAAATGTAAAAAATGGCAGGATCTCCTTCTTTTTAAGGCTGAATAATATTCCATTGTGTGTATATACCATATTTTCTTTATCCACGTATCTGTCGATGGACATTTGGGTTGTTTCTTAACACGGCTATTGGGAATAGTGCTGCAACGAACATGAGAATGCAGATATCTCAGCCTTTCAGTTCTTTGGGGTACATTTGCATAAATGGGATTATATTGTAGTTTTATTTTTAATTTTGGGAGGAATCTCCACTGCTGTTTTCAATATAGGGTGTACCATTTTAATTCCCACAAACAGTGTAGAAGAGTTCCAATTCTCCACATCCTCAACACTTGTTATCTCTTGGGTTGTTGTTGTTGTTTTTAATAATAGCCATCCTACTGGTGTGAATTGATATCTTATTGTGGTTTTGATTTGCATTTCAGTGATCAGGGATGTTGAGCATCTTCTCATAAACCTGTTGGACATTTGTACATCTTCTTTGGGAAGTGTCTATTCAAGTCCTCTGCCCGTTTTAAAATCAGGTTGTTGTGTTGGTTTTTGCCTTTGGATTTTATGAGTTTTTATATTTTATACATTAACCCCTTATCAGATATATGCTTTCCATAGATTTTCTCCCATTCCACAGATTGCCTTCTCATTCTTTTGATTGTTTCCTTTGCTGTGTGGAAGCTTTTAGTTTGTTGTCATCCCACTTGTCTACTTTCACTTTTGTCAATTGTGCTTTTGTTGTCATATCCAAGAAATCACTGCCAAGGCCAATGTAAAGAAGTTTTCCCCTATGTTTTCTTCTAGGAGTTTTATGGTTTCAGGTTTTATATTTAAGTCTTTAATCTATTTGAATTTATTTTTGTGAGTTTTGTAAGATAGGGGTCCAATTTCATTCTTTAGCATGTTGAGGACTTTATGCTAAGTGAAATAAGCCAGTCACAGGACAGAAATGGCATGATTCTACTTAAATGAGGTACCTAATTAGTCAAATTCATAGGAGCAGAGAATAGAATGGTGATTACCAGGAGCTAGGGGGAGGGGGAAATGGGGAGTTGTTCAATTGGTGTAAAGTTTCAGTTATGCAAGGTAAATTAGTTCTAGAGGTCTGCTGTACAGCATAGTGCCTAAAATCAACAATACGATATTATATAGTCAAAAGTTTGCTGAGAGGGTAGATCTCAAAAAGAGAAGAAAACTTTTGGAGGTGATAGATATGTCTATTACCTTGATTGTTGTGATGGTTTTACAGGTGTATGCACATGTCTAAACTCATTAAATTGTATACATTAGGGCGCCTGGGTGGCTCAGTCGTTAAGCGTCTGCCTTCGGCTCAGGTCATGATCCCAGGGTCCTGGGATCGAGTCCCACATCGGGCTCCCTGCGCGGCGGGAAGCCTGCTTCTCCCTCTCCCACTCTCCCTACTTGTGTTCCCTCTCTCGCTCTCTCTCTGTCAAATAAATACATAAAATCTTTAAAAAAAATTGTATACATTAAATATCTGCAGTTTTTCAATTATACCTCAAGAAAGCTGAGAGCAAGAGCTAAATGTGACATGCAAGGGCTTCTCCTGGCCAAACAGGAATATTGTTTGTGGCACCTACGCCAAGGCTGAAGGTTGATCTCTGTCCCGAGGAAAAGTTGCACCAACTCTGGACCCCAGAAGTCTCTTTCTCTGGTAAATACCAAACCATGATTACTGTGGATTTCACCCCTGACTTACCCTTTTACCACATTCATTTTATCTTATTGATAGTAGATAATCTTATTAAGATACAACTTTATTCCCTAGAATGGCTCTGTCCAAATCAGGTGTAAGAAACCTGTTCACCAAGATGTCCCACACCAGGCTTCTTATCATGCCTTCCAGTTTGCCTATAGATGTTGAGGCCAGTCTTCCAAGCCGTTTATGTCTGCAACTATCAAGGCTGACAGAGTATATTTCTTGTATTTTCTCCTTCACCACTGTTGAATTACCTGAATCTCACTGTACTCTTTGACCTTAAGACTCCCATTGAAACAGCAATTACAGTTGCCACCTGATCAGTCTGGGTCCAATAAGGAGACAGAAACCACACAATGATTAAAATGGAAATTTAATATACAAATTATTAAACTTTAAAAAAGTAATTGTACAACATTTTAAAACCCTATGTGGTACAATACTGAGAGTATCCAAGGAAAGACAAACTTGGACAAACATCAGACTTTATGAAGAAAATACAGCCGTAGCCTACTGGATGGCAGAGAAGTTTTCTGTTTTGCCTGAGTCAGAGGTGGTCCCTGGTTGCTGGTCAAGTGGGAAGCAACATTCTAGGGTGTGGGTGGTTTGTAGGCAAGTTGTAATGGGTGTTGGGATGCATGGGCATGCAGAATGAGGTAGGGTGCAGATGTCATCCATTTGGGGAACAGATGAGCCACAGTCAGTGGCCAGGTACATGGATGTGCAAAGGGAATGGGTGTGCCTGTGGGTAGAAGGCCTAGAATGTGCAGGGTCCAATCCAGAGGTCCATGGGAATGTGATCAACAGGCTAGAGCTGCAGGATCATCAAGGGACTGTGCATTCTGGATGTTCGGCTAGTGCAGAGTAGGACCAGATGTCCTCACTTCCACACTGCTGACCAATCATGCAGCTGCTACAGACATCAGGAGATCCCTCCCTCCTGCAATCTCCCTCAAACACCCTCTGCTGAGAAAGCTTAACATTGTGTTTACTGCAAAGGAGAAATGCTCAAAGAAATTTCTTTCATTATTATAGAGTATGTATCAAAGGGTGAATTTGGAACTTAAAGGCAATCACTTGCCCCTAGACTGAACTGCAATCATTGCCACTTCCAAAGTCCCAGGTACTGGTCTGTAAAAGTTGGGTTACATAGGAAGACATACAAGATGAGGGTCAGTAAGCCAAGGATTGTAAAACATGGAATAATCAGCACAGAAACACAAAGGAAGGCCACATAGTAAGAGGACAGCTGGCTTTCCCACAGTCCATTTACAGTAATTGCCCATGCAAGGAGCTATATTACAGCAGCCACCTGGTGATAGGTCAAGCCCATTGCCTTCCATCTCTGGCAGCAACTTTCTAAAGCAAAACCTCACAATCTTCCACCAGGACTTGCTTTCTCCAAACAACCTACCCTCTCCACCATGAGCTCTACTCACAACCCATTAGGGAAAAACATCATATTAAGGATTGGTGAATGTCTAGTGACAAAATTGTTATCACAAGCATCTGAATATAGAGAAAGGAAAATAATTTTGGGAAAGCATTTCCTACATTATGCATATCCCCACTTGGATGAAACAGTCCAAACAACCCTTGAAACAACACTGAAAAGTGAAGTGTAGAGTGGTGGAGTGAACCACTCCCAGTACTACTCTGTGCTGTAAAACTTGGGTATCAAGTCAGGGGTCATCCGTAATGATCTTTTACAATGTGATTTTTTTCTCCAAACTGTATGTGGAAATTTTTACATCATTTTTAATGGTGATATTTTGTTTCATTTTTTGTAAGTACCATAATTTATTCAATCTCTTACGTATCTTCAGGTTGTTTACAACTTTTATTATTGTAAATATTCTTGGGATATATTCCCTTCTGAAACCATCTTTCCCCACTTGTGCAATTATACTGTAAAGATAAATTCTGAGAAGTGGAATTATTAATTCAAAGATAATGCACTTTATATGCTTTGATACATATAGACAAATTCCTCTCCAGAAATGTTGCACCTGTATTTTTTTCCCACCAACCGCTGGTTTTTCCATTCCCTTACTGACACTGGGTTTTATTAATGTTTCACTGTTGCTCACCTGGATCAGTAAGAAAGCAACATTTTAGGGATGGTTTTATTTGATTTTGAATGGCTGTTCCATATATAAACCATAACTCATAGGAAATTATAATGTAAGAAAAACTAGGAAGAAAAGATGATCCAAATAAAGAAACCTATAGGTCAACTAAGATACCAACAAAAGACATTATTTGTGAAGATGAAAAAAGATATTGTGAATATATCTCCTCCTCCCAAAACCATCTATAATCCCAAATTAAATCACAATTATGGAAGGAACTTGACAAAAATGAGCACCTTCTAAAACCCCATTTTTATAGGGGCGCCTGGGTGGCTCAGTTGGTTGGGCGACTGCCTTCGGCTCAGGTCATGATCCTGGAGCCCCAGGATCGAGTCCCGCCCTGGGCTCCCTGCTTAGTGTGGAGTCTCCTTCTCCATCTGACCCTTCCCCCTCTCATGTGTTCTCTCTCTCTCTCTCTCTCTCATGCTCTCTCTCGAATAAATAAAATCTTTTAAAAAATAAAAAAAATAAAACCCCATTTTTATTAAACAAGATTGTTGAGAAGTGGTGGGGCCAGCTTCTGACAATGAACACTCTCGGTCTTCTGTAAGTTGTTAGCCACTTCATTAAATATTAGTTTTACTTAATTCACTTTATTAAGACTATCCGCAGGACATCTAGTCTAGTTAATTTCTTACTGACAAACTTTTCCCATTATTACACCTTACCGGGTTTATCTATTGCGTGGGGTTTATGTCTACAGATTGCACTTCTGCTACAGTTTTACCACCTGTGCATTATCTGGAACATTTCTTTTTTATGCACAGAAACAATGAATGAAGATTCTCACTGAAGAAGTCCTAGCCACACCATTTTAGATAGCTGCACTGCCACATATAGCCTTAACGACTTAAAAGTTTTGAACTCAGTTATAAAGTTGCTTTCTTCTGTGAACTCCAATGACCGTGAAATATGTTGCTGTTAAATCCCTCTGTCATAGTTGGCATAGCCTGGGCAATACTAGCAACAAATAAACTGCCAAAATATCAGTAGTATAACACAATAAATGTTTATTTCTTACTCAAGAAAAACAAAGTCCAGCACAGGTCAGATAGCCACCTTTTATCAATCCAGCCTCCAAGATCACCATGACAGGAAAGATGGCCGGAGGACATCACAAGATGTTTCTAAGGGCCAGGCCTGGAAGTAGCTTATATTACGTTTGCTCATACTCTGTTGCTTGGCACTCTAGCACATGGACCAGCTCTTCACTGCAAGGGTTTCTGGGAAATGGGAGTCTCTATGTGATCCGAGAAATAGAACCACCGAGATAAACACACAGCCATGCCCGTAAAATATCACTTTTATAGAGCTTCTCCCTGTGTAGAAAATCTAATGGATTTGAAAACCTGAGAATGGACTAACATTCTTACCACACTAATAACACGGGTTTCATTTCTGAGCACTCTTTGAATATCTTTCTAGTGGGTACTCTCTTTAAAAAATCTACAGATTTTGGGGCGCCTGGGTGGCTCAGATGGTTAAGCGTCTGCCTTCGGCTCAGGTCATGATCTCAGGGTCCTGGGATTGAGTCCCACATCGGGCTCCCTGCTCCTTGGGAGCCTGCTTCTCCCTCTGCCTCTCTCTCTCTCTCTCTGTCTCTCATGAATAAATAAATAAAATAAAAAAAAAATAAATAAAAAATAAAAAATCTACAGATTTTGGCTGGCCTGAAGTCCTCACTTGTACCCATCTCAATTATAATTTCCTTCCTGGGCATATCCATTCATGGAAATTTGACCTCCAATTATTGTCATTGCCACAAACTGTCCATCTGTCAATTATCACTACTTTGCCACTGCAGCATATGACAGTTGATGGGAGTTTTGCAGAAGTTCTTGAGATCCACAGTAGGTCCCTGGAATGCTCTTAAGAACCCTTGCTTCAGAGCTGCAGGATGACATGATGGGTGGCAGCGTCCTTGTCCTTTGCTGCCCCAGCCCTCCCAATGACTGAGTAAGCCTCTATCACCTGGAATACATAGACTTGCTTGCTTTCCTGATTGGCCCCTTTGAGAATTACATTGAGTACGTTTCTGTCCTCTTGTGTAGTCTTTGATGAGTAAGAAGGTCTGAGCTATAACTAAAGCCATTGCCAGGCTCACTACATGTATATTGCACCTCATCTGCATGTGTTCTCTGGTGAGCGAGAAGATATGAGTTACGACTGAAGCCCTTCCCACATTCTTTACACTTATAGGGCTTCTCTCCTGTGTGGACTCTGAGGTGCACATGAAGATCTGAATTCCGACTGAAGCCCTTACCACACTCATCACATCTATATGGTTTCTCTCTGGTGTGGTCTCTTTGATGTAAGTGAAAATATGAACTATAACTGAAGCCTTTACCGCACACTTCACATTTGTAAGGCTTTTCTCCCGTGTGAACCCTCTGATGAGTGTGAAGAACTGAACTGTATGCAAAAGCCTTTCCACACACGTTGCATTTATAGGGCTTCTCCCCTGTGTGGACTCTCTGGTGAATGTGGAGGTGTGTGCTTTGGCTGAAGCCCTTTCCACACTCACCGCACCTGTAAGGCTTCTCCCCTGTGTGCAGCCTCCGGTGGACTTGAAGAACAGAGCTTGAACTGAAGCATTTGCCACACTCACTGCATTTGTAGGGCTTCTCTCCAGTGTGGACTCTCTGGTGGACAAGAAGATTGGAGCTCTGATCAAAGCCCTTCCCACACTCCTCACATTTATAGGGCTTTTTCCCTGTGTGGACTCCCTGATGAATACAAAGAAGTGACCTAAATCCGAACCCTTTCCCACACACATCACATCTATAGGGCATCTCCCCTGTGTGGACCCGGTGATGGTTGTGAAGAGAGGAGTTGCGCCTGAAGACCTTGCCACATTCGAGACATTTGTAGGGTTTGTCTCCCAAGGGGACCTTTTGATATCTGGGAAGGTCTGGGCTCTGCTTGCAGCCCTCTGCCCACTCTTGATATTCATAAGCTTTGTCATCTGAATGAGCTTTATAGTGAACAATAAGATCTGAGCTCTGACTAAAGTCCTTTCCACACTGGTCACATCTACAAGACTTTTCTATGTGAGCACTGTGATGAACAGGAGGGTCTGCACCATCTATGAAGCCCCCACCATAGTTATTACATTTGACAGGTTGTGGTACCACAGGGACCACGTTATGTTGTTTGGCTGTTGATTTCATAGCCAAGTGTTTCCCACAGTCAGTGTATCTACAAGGTTCCTCTTCTTTACATTCCTGGGAATCACCATGATCATATGATGTCTGACTGATGCTGCCATCACACTGAGCACATCCATACAGTTTCTCTTCCACATGAATTCTCTCATATTGTCCTTGAGAATTCTGGGGCTCAGTCATCATGTTGGCTCCCTTCCAAGATTCTGGGGTAAAGACTCGTGTCAGGCCTTTCCCTTCTGTGCCATCTTGATTTTCTAAATTAGTGGCATTTATTACATAGTTTTCATTTTCAGAAATCTGAAGAGACACTCCTGCCCACTCTTCACAGAGAGAAACATCTCCTTCTAAATATTGGGGATAATTTCCTTGAAGATTCATGACATACTCCTGACTCACAGTTAATTCACTGATCCTTTGTTTCCAAATCTGCCAGCAGTAGAGCACTTCTTGAGAGAGATAACTCAACCCTTTTCCCTGAAGATGTGAAATGTTGTTTTTAATCCTGTCTCCTATGAGGAGAAAGAGAATTTGGCTAAGAGAACAAGTAAGTCATCCCTCCAGACGTTTTGAGAAATGAAGTAGGATGGGGTGGGAAGCTGTCACTGGTTCCTATTGATATGGAAACAGTCAGAATCACAGTACTTCTAATCTATGAGCTGCCAATTAAAAATCAGATGTTGCAGAGAAATCAAAAGAAATCCTGGGAACAATTTATAAAGAAAGATTCACCTCCCTCCTATAAGAGCAGCTGATAAAACCCTTTAATCATTTTGCTACAAAAGGAATGGAGAAGGGGTGCTTGGCTGGCTCAGTCGGTTAAGCATCCAACTCTTGATTTTGGCTCAGGTCATGATCTCAGGGGCGTGAGATCGACATTACATGGGGCTCCATGCTGAGTATGAAACCTGGTTGGGATTCTCCCTCTTGTTCTCCCTCTGCCCCTCCTCCCACTCGCACACTCTCTCTCAAAGCAAAAAAAAAAAAAAGTATGGGGAAGACTCCCATAAGATTTATGGTGTCTATGTGTGTACAACACAATAATGGGAGTGCTGGACATGGTGACAGACACAAAGGATCACAAAGACCTTCCAAGATACCATATAAAGTTGCAGAAACAAGCAACAAATCTTGTCTCTTGCTAATGTCCCTTCCTTCACATTACTGTCACATGAGGTAGGATTATCATGTATGTTTCTCTACAGCCTGCCCAAATGTATGCGGTCAACTTAAAACAGCAATGGGGACTGATATAGGGATAATATTGTGAAATATGGTCCTGGGGTTGGTGGGGGAGGTACATGCACACCTTTGAGGCAGGCTTAAAGAGACATCCTTTTCTCTGAGGTTCTCTGGATTCCACGAAGAGATAAAGTCCACCAAGATCCTATAATCCATCCAGTGATTTTTTTCTTTTTTCTTTTTAGTAAGTAATCTCTACTCCCAATGTGGGGCTTGAGCTCATGACCTTGAGATCAAGAGTCGCATGCTCTAAGATCCTGTAATCCATTTCCCTAACATTCCTATTTAATTAATTGCAGAATTTCAAATAGCCATGACTATGAGAATGAGCAATGTGGAACTGTCAATGGCCTGGCCCCACAGAAGCAAGATTGTACCAAAGAGTCATAAAACATAAGGAGATGAGGTAGAAGAGGATGGTCACACCCTTGGCACCCTAAAATGGGCTTCAGAATGCCATGAACACTATGGTCAAGACCATCTGGACACGGCTTCTGGTTCAAGGTAGTTTCTGAGTCATTTTATCAAGAGTGACGTTAGTGTGTGAGGTGGTGTCAGAGAAAGGGGGACTTGGAGCTACCCACAAGAGGCCTAAAGGAGCAGTTTTCCAGTTGTTTCAACTGTATCCATAGTAAGAAAAGCATTTGCACTGTGACCCAGTATGCACAAATAGACACCGACTGTTAAATAAAAGTTTTACAAGCTGATACTTACCTTACTAGGTGCAATGTACTCTGATAAATTCTTTTGTGTTCTGGTCCATTAATCTATCTTGCTTTTTAAAAACTGCTGATTATGATAGAGTAACTTGATTTCAGAATGGAAATTCTGAAACTGACTCACTGACAGTGTTGAATCCTGCAGACTAGCTATATGTCTATAATCTATAGACATAGTGGTACTTAGTTTCACATGGTTATTAAAGGGTCTTGGGGTGCCTGGGTGGCTCAGTTGGCTAAGTGTCTGACTCTTGATTTCGGTTCAGGTCATGATCTCAGGGTTGTGAGATTGAGCTCCGCATTGGGCTCCATGCTGAGCCATGGAGACTGCTTAAGGTTCTCTCCCTCTCTCTCTGCTCCCCCGCCCCCTCCGCTCACATGTGCACGCATGCACGCTTTCTCTCTCCCTAAAAAAAAAAACAAAACAGAACACAGGGTGTACAGCCAGATAAGGAGAGTTCACATCATATTTCTTATAAGCTGTATGACCATGGGCAAGTTACTTAACTACTCTGTGCCTCAGTTGTTTCCTTTGTAAAAGAAGGAATAGCAACTATCTCATAGACTAAACCAAGGTAATGCATATCTGTATGTGAGCCTCTGAGAAATTAAAACTAGATATTTATCAGTAAGAAAGCAAATAAGCTGACACTTATACCACACTCACTGTACACCAGATTCTGGTTTAGTTCCTTTAACACTAGTTTGCCCAAAACACTGGTTTTTCTCCAGAAGCAACCAAGGGACCAAGGCCCGTGGTAGTGTGTGAACTTTATCAACCTCACTTTGGGAAACATGAGAGCAGATGAAGGCCTAAAATGAGAGGAGGCCAGGGTGGTCTCACTAACTGTATTGGAGGCCCATGGGCCAGGGGGTGTAAGATGTGAGGGGTGTCCTCACCAACACTTCACAGGAGGCCATTCACTCACGTCAATCTGTTAAAACTCACTAACTTCAGGGGTCTCCTTGGCATGTGTGTCTCTCAGGTATTCTCACCAGTGGCCAAAGTTTCTCTTTGTGCTCCAACTGGAATATTCTATCTGGCTTGAAACTGATTATTTGAGGAAACAGGACAGAGGCTTGTTGTCCTCACCCACTGAGACAAGGTTCCTGAAGTTCTCCAGCATCACATCCTGGTACAGGTTTATCTGGGCCTTGTCCAGTAGAGCTAGCTCTTCCTCCGTGAAGACCACCGCCACGTCCTTGAAGGTCACAGCTTCCTGAAACATCAAGCACACGCCACATGGATCATCCACGGATGACCACTGGCAGAAGAGCACAGCTGGAAGCTTTGCGGGTCATTAGGTTGCTATCTTTCTGCTCCAAGCCCTCCCGTTTAAACCACACTTTGTAATGCTGGAACCATGGCTCTGCAAATTGCACTTTGAATCTGAGAACTAGCTCTGTGTGAGGCTCTGCCACTAGGGGGCATAGGAAGGATTCTGCAAGGTTGGGGGGGAAAGAAGGGACTTAACTTGTTCCTGGCCTGTCTGCCTCCTGTTCTGGTATCACCTCTGCAATGCTATGTTCCGCTGGTAGCAGCAGTCCCTTTCCCTAGCGATATCTGAAGTCTGGGTCCCTGACCCCTAGGCTTCTTCACTGAGCTCAGAGACACCAGCCGGCTAGCACCCCCCTCTTCACAGTTCTGCATTTCAGCTCCACAAGGCCCCTCTTCTAAGTTTCCAAGTTCCCATAATTTAATCTCTCCCTTTGGTTCCCTCAACCAGGTTGTTAGTTACTTCCCATAGTTGGTACTTCCATGATACTGTAGAGTTCTCTCTTTACCCCTCAGTTACCTGGCTCACAACTCCAAACCTAGTCAACAATTCTATTAAATTCTTCCTGTTCAAACAGCCAGCGTCCTTTTTGTGTCCTGAACAGACCCTTACTAGTACAAAAGAAATGAGAAACATAGAAGAAATTCAAAGTTTTGGGTAGGCCAAGTTTCTCTTCTTTTGTCCGCATTGCCTGTGTCCCCATTGTCTGTCCAGAGTCGCACAATGTTGCAGTAAACATCCATGAACATCTGTCTTTGAGTGCTTATAAGACCATTTCCATAAAATAAATTCCTAGACCAGAGACTACTGAATTACTTGGGTATGCAATTTTACATTTTGACTGATATTGTCCAAATTATCCTCCAAAAAGGTTGTGCTGATACACTGGCCTAGTAGTGTCTGGGTGTTCATTCCCTATCATACATCAAGACTTGATATTTTATTTTCTCTGTCATGGCATATTAATCTATTTCTACTGGACTAAGCAGACAAGGCAACTAAAAGCACTGGCTGCCAGATTTTAAAAAAAAAGTAAAAAGGAAATTATTGGAACATGTGGGAGCATTTGGGTATCAATTAAGTATTTTTTTAAAAAAACAGTAGAATCAGTAGTGGAATTACTGGCTCATATGGTAGTTCTATTTTTAATTTTTTGAGGAACCTCCATACTGTTTTCCATAGTGGCTGCACCAATTTTCACTCCCACCACCAGTGCACAAGGGTTCTTTTTTCCTCCACATCCTGGCCAACACTTATTTCTTTTCTTTTTTTTTTTTAATTATTATTTATTTATTTGACAGAGAGCAAGAGACAGCTAGAGAGGGAACACAAGCAGGGGGAGCGGGAGAGGGAGAAGCAGGCTTCCCGCAGAGCAGAGAGCCTGATGCGGGGCTCGATCCCAAGACCCTGAGATCATGACCTGAGCCGAAGGCAGACGCTTAATGACTGAACCACCCAAGTGCCCCAACAACACTTGTTATTTCTTGTGTTTTTTTATTTTAGCCATTCTGACAGGTATAAGATGATATCTCATTGTGTTTTTTTTTTAAGATTTTATTTATTTACTTGAGAGAGAAAGAGAATGAGAGAGAGAGCACAAGTGGGGGAAAGGGCAGAAGGGCAGAGGGGCAGGAGAAGAAGCAGACTCCCTGCTGAGCACGGAGCCTGACCCAGGGCTCCATTCCAGGACCCTGGGATCATGACCTGAGTCGAAGGCAGATGCTTAACCAACTGAGCCACCCAGGCACTCCATCATTGTGGTTTTGATTTGCATTTTCCTGATGACGAGTGATGTTGAGCATCTTTTCATGTGTTTGTTGGCCATCTGCATGTCTTCTTTGGAAAAATGTCTATTCGTGTACTCTGCTCATTTTTAAATTGTATTATTTGGGATTTTTTGGTGTTGAGTTGTGTAAGTTCTTTATATATTTTGGATATTAACCCCTTATCAGAGATAGCATTTGCAAATATCTTGTCCCATCCAGTAAATTGTCTTTGTTTTGTTGCTGGTTTCCTTCTCTGTGCAAAAGCTTTTTATTTTAGTGTAGTCCCAAGAGTTTAATGTTGCTTTTGTCTTTCTTCCCAGAGAAGACATATCCAGAAAAATGTTTCTACCACTAATGTCAAAGGAATAACTGCCTATGTTTTCTTCTAGAAATTTAATGGGTTTCAGGTCTCACATTTAGGTCTTTAATCCATTTTGAGTTTATTTTTATGCATGGTATTTACCCAAAGGAAATGAAAACACTAATTCAGAAAGATATATGCACCCCATGTTCACTGTTTACAATAGCCAAGATATGGAAGCAACACAAGTGCCCATTGATATAGATGAATGGATAAAGAAGATGTGGTATACATATACAATGGAATATTACTCAGTCATAAAAAGGAATGAAATCCTGCCATCTGCAACCACATGGATGGACCTAGAGGGTATAATGTTAACTGAAATAAGTCACTCAGAGAAAGACAAATACCATACTGTTTTCACTCACATGTGGAATTTAAGAAAAAAAAACCAAATGATTAAAGGAAAAAAAAGAGACAAACGAGATTCTTAAATACAGAGAACAAACTGCTGGTTGCCAGAGGGGAGGTGGGTGGGGATGTGAGGAAAACAGATAGAGGGGATTAAGAGTACACTTATCATGATGAGCACTGAGAAACGTATGGAATTGTTGAATCATTACATTGTACACCTGAAACTAATATAACACTGTATGTTAATTTTACTTGAATTAAAATATAAATTTCTTGAGTGATGACAGTAATGTGGAAATGTAGGAAAACACCCTTACTCTTAGCAGATACATACTGAAGTATTTAGGGATGAATAATGATGACTGTAATTTATTCTCCACTGGGTCAGCAAAATGAAATATAGATATTATGTGTGTGTGTACGTGTATTATGTGTATGTGTGTAATTGTTAACAACTTGTGAATCTAGGTGAAGATTAAACATTACATTGCTCTTTCCATTTTTCCATAAATTAAAAAATTTCAAAATAAAAAATTGAGGGGAGGGTGCCTGGGTGGCTCCATTGGTTAAGTGACTGCCTTCGGCTCAGGTAATGATCCCGGGATCCCAGGATCGAGTCCCACATCAGGCTCCTCGCTCAGTGGGGAGTCTGCTTCTTGCTCTGCCTGCTGTTCCCCGTGCTTGTGTTCTGTCTCTCTGACAAATAAATAAATAAAATCTTTAAAGAAAAATTGAGGGGAAAAATAATCTAGTATTAATAGCCATCCCCTGACCAAAAAATAAATTTTTAAATAAAATACTATCACTGCACTTATCACCCTGCCCAGTTACATAGTCATACACATGTCCTCTCAATAGGCTCTGTACCTTGAAAATGCTGCCAACCAAAGTTGTGAGTAGTTACAACATATTTCACAAAGAATTTATTACTAGCTATTATTCAATCACCCAAACCCGACAATTATTGAAAACAAAAACTAGCGGGGGCATTATGAACTGCATGTTTGTGTCCCCCCAAAGTTCATATGTTGAAATCTTAACCCTCAAGGTGATAGTATTAAAAGGTGGGGCCTTTAGGAGGTAATCAGGTCCTGAGAGTGGAGCCTCAGGAATGGGATTAGGGCCCTCATAAAAATTTCCCAGAGAGCTCACCCCTTCTGCCATGTGAGGACACAGCAAGAAGATGACCACCT
Source organism: Halichoerus grypus (assembly GCF_964656455.1). Lineage (NCBI taxonomy): Eukaryota > Metazoa > Chordata > Mammalia > Carnivora > Phocidae > Halichoerus > Halichoerus grypus. The sequence goes on from NC_135726.1 coordinate 50,602,503, forward strand.
ATAAATCAGAAAGCGGGCTCTCACCAAACACCAAATCTGCCAGATCCTTGATCTTGGACTTCTAATCTCCGGAGCTGTGAAAATAAGTTTCAGTTGTTCCTAAACCACCCAGTACATCTTAGCGGCACTGCTTTCCTCGGTGGGAGGTAAGAAAATGGAGTTGGAGCGAGTGAGCCAGGAAGTACAGATACCCGACAGCCGATGTGGGGCAGACACTAGGGAGAAGGGGTTCGGAATGCAGGCTCACCCAGCCTAAGCCCCTTCTCCCTTCTTGGCCTCAACTGTCTGGGTAAACAAAACACCCATTTCCCACCACCCTTTGCAGCTGGGCGGATCCCTTGCTGGGATCCTATGCAGAAACTGCCATATGATGCAGGTACAAGGACAGTCCAAAAATATTAATAAACCAAATTTATAAACTAATACAGATATAATCAAAGATTTTAAAATCCTTTTCTCGGCACATAGCACCATCTATGAAGTCCTCTTGTGAAATCTGGAACCTAAATTTATTCAAGCACTCAGTGCTCCCACTTATAGGAAACACTGTAGCTAGAGGAACCCACTGAATGACACCAAAAAGAGGCATTTTTGAGATAACCAGGGAAAACTGATTATTGCCAGGGTATTAGATGATACCAAAGAATTACTGATAATCTCAGCCATTTTTTTTATTTTCCATAGAAATACATACTGAAATATATAGAGGTGTATGGTAAATTAGATTGTCAATTAGCAAAATTCCCTCATGCTCCCCAATTCCACTCAAGGACCAGCGTGTATTTCTTTGCCCCTGGACTTTGGATTTGGCTACGTGACTTGTTCCAGTTCTAAGCCTGGGCCTTAAGAGGTCCTGCATGTTTCCGTTTGTTTCCTTGCTCTGCCAGGACCCAACACGTCCGTGCTAACCAATACAAAACTGCTACCAAATAAATATCTCTGGCACTGACTTTGGGACCAAGAGGCAACACTTGGGGAAACTGTTATCAGAGGCTGGAAAAATGGTAGCCTGGCTGATAAAGTGTGAAACATTTGGTAAAACAATTGCTGGCAGTAAGGTAGAAGATGGAAAATGTACCTAATGGGACTCAGTGTGGATTCAGGCAAGATGGTTTCCAGGCAGAGGAAATGAGTGGGAGCTCATTTATTTTAGCTTGCACACAAGCTACTCTAAGAAAGTAATGAGCTCAGAACCAAACTGATATAAAATGAAATGACATTCTATCCGGGATCTTCTTTTAAAATGCTTTGGGACATCTGACTCTTGGTTTCAGCTCAGGTCGTGATCTGGGGGTCATGAGATCAAGCCCCACGTCTAACTCCAGGCTCAGTGTGGGATCTGCTTAGGCCCCTCTCTCTCTCTTTCCCTCTCTCTCTCTCTCTCAAATAAATAAATAAATCTTAAAATAAAATAAAATTCTTTGGGAAAGAAAAAAGGAAAGTGAAAAAGAGATAGATTAAGCAGATGTGGCAAAATGTTGAACCTGAACTATGGGTACTACACACAGAGATTCGTAGTACTATTTTCTCTTTTTGTGTATTTTCATAATAAAAACATTTTTCATGATTTAAAAAAATCCTTGCTCTACCCTCTGATGGCCTTTTTGATGCATCAACTTGGGCTAGACTACAGTCCCATTATGGAAGCAAACATTAATCTAGGTGTTGCTGTGAAGATATTTTATAGATGTGATTAAAGTCCATAATCAGATGACTTGGAGGGAGACTATTTTAAATAATGTGGGTGGGCCTGATCCAATCAGTTGAAGGGCCTCAAGACCAGAACTGAGGCTTCCCTAAGAGAAGAAATTATACCTGTAGACAGCAGCATCAGTCTGTGTCTAAGAGTTCCAGCCTGCCCTGGGACTTCCGATTTGCCCAGCCGCCACTCTCTCATAAAATAAACCTCTTACAAATCTCAATCTATAACTCATACTGTTCCTGCTTCACTGGTTGAATCCTGATGGATACATCCACACTCAAATCTTGCTGCTTACATGTACTGGACCCAGCGCTACTCCAAGTGTGGTCATGTATATACCGACCATGCCCTCAGATGCTGTAGCAATACTACATTTCTATAAGAGTTTCTGAATGCAGGGCGCTTGGGTGGCTCAGTCGGTTAAGCGACCAACTCTTGATTTCAGCTCAGGTCATAATCTCAGGGTTGTGGGATCCAGCCCCACGTCAGGCTCCATGCTCAGCGGGGAGTCTGCTTCTCTCTCTCCCTCTCCTTTTGCCCCTCCCCCCTGCCCACACCCACTCTCTCTCTAAAATAAATAATCTTTTTGAAAAAGAGTTTCTGAACTCTTACTCTTGATTGCTATATTGATCTCTCAGTGACAAGCAGCTCGTGGACTGGCACTTGTGCGCAAACCTCATGTGGAGTAGCACCGAACTAGACATCTGGACATCTCGGAGCCTGTTTCTTCATTTTTGCAAAGGGAGTGACACCCCCAATCTCACACAGCTGTTACGAGCAAGGCAAAGTGCCTAACATGGAGCCATCCCTCAAAAATGGGTGACCTCCCTTCAGAGAACAGAGGTGTCTAGCTCCTCAGAAAGGACATGGCCTTTAAGAGAGAGAAAGGAAACCTTAACTTACCTGGAATTTAATCATACTGTCTTCCTCGTGGAAGGAGCAGGATCCTGAGAAAGTAGAACTGCAAAGAAAGAATCCATGAGAGCATGGGTTTGACAAACTGTGAGTGAATCCTGGTTTCTCCTTATCTGTACAATTTTCTCACACATTCTTCTCTCCCGAGATATCTGTAATATCTCACACATTCTTCTCTCCCGAGATATCTCTTCTTATTCCCAACAGACTCCATCCCACCTCCTCAAGCCTTGTCCCCTGCCCCCACTCCACCCGATTCCAGTATAACTCCTGTATCACTCCCCAAGCTTTTGGGTCCAAACTGCCACACTTTTTCTTTTTCTCAGACTTGTGAATGTATTGGCATCGCCTATATCCTAGTTACTCTGGAAAAGAGGCTCCAGAATTTCTTTTTTTTTTAATTTTAATTTAATTTAATTTTTTTAAAGATTTTATTTTTATTTATTTGACAGAGAGAGAGCGAGAGCAGGAACACAAGCAGGGGGAGTGGGAGAGGGAGAAGCAGGCTTCCCACCAAGCAGGGGGCCTGATATGGGGCTCGATCCCAGGACCCTGGGATCATGACCTGAGCCGAAGGCAGACGCTTAACGACTGAGCCACCCAGGCGCCCCTAATTTTTATTTTAATTCCAGTTAGTTAATATACTGTGTTATATTAGTTTCATGTACACAATATAGTGATTCAACACTTCCATACATCACCCTGTGCTCATCAGGACAAGTGCACCCCTTAATCCGACTTGGACAGGGATCTCAGGATGACATGGGGCCCTCCCTCTGAGTCCACTTTCTAATGTGAGACTTGCTCTGAAGAACTTTCAGTTAGCTCAGATCTTAACTCTTGGCTTCCAAAATGATCTCTCTCCAGCCCTTGTTCTATCCTCTGGGGCCCCATGACTCTTGCAAATATTTGATGATATACCTATGACATGAAAGGCACATGCTCTCTGCTCTGGAAAAGCTCACAGGCTCCTGAACTAGAAACTCTCTAGGACCGCAGGTGGACCAAAGCCATGGGAACTTAGGACTCCACATCCACTCAACTCTGTCCTGCCTGTTATCAGGGAATCCCCTTGCCCTCCAGCTTCCAGTTGAGTTCAGCCAAGAGAGAAAGTCAGCAGGAGATCCAGGGAAGGGACAGAAGTGAAGTCGGAGTATTTATTCCCCTAGCTCTTTCCCTGGGGGTTGCTTTGGACTGGCTCTGTTTCATGTCCCTGACCGAAGGTCACAGCGCCTGTTGGTGGCCCTTGTCTCAATTCTTTCCCCTGGTCTGCAAACTGCTTCCTCCCTTAGCCCTTCCATCCTAGGCAGAGTTAAGTTACCCTGCTATGACCAGATCTGGGAAATTGCAATATCCTTTCTTGATGACCACACCCTGCCTGCATTTTTGGAAATTGTCCCTTTATTTTAAGCTCTTCTCAAGTTATTTTGACTCTGGTGTTTATTTCCTGTCTGATAAGCTCTGCCTCTGACCTTCCAGAAGAAACTTAGTGTATAAAATTTCTGCTTTAGGCACTGTGGGAACCTCAAAGATTAAAAGATAAAAACCAAAAACCAGGTCTCTGTTCTCTCTGATAATGCTCTCTTAAAACTACCTGTGGTGAAGGACCAGTTTCATATTCTTTTCACCGTTATTTTCGATCTATCACTGACTGATATTTTGGTAAAATACAGTTTAGAAGAAATTTCTAGAGAAAGGAAATAGAGAGGCATACAAATTACGGGCCCATTTAAAAATTATTAATCAATTATCACACGATTACTGAAACTGCTATACCAATTTTTAAATGTTTCCACTCAATTTCTGAAATTATCTGGTCATAGAGCAAGTAGCTCTCCAACTGGCACCCATTTGCTGGCCACCCCGTGAATGGCATGTTCTAGCAGCTTACAGGGTGACAGAATTGGGTTAATAGAATATGAAATGACTCCTGGCAAACCCTCACTCTTTCCCCTCCCCTTCACTGCCTTTAGTAGAAAGCCTTAATCACCCTTATTCTGGGCTCCAACAAAGATTTGCTAAACCTCTTAGCACAGGGCCAATCACATAGTTTCATAATCGTTAAAACCTACCAAGGAAGATTTCTCCCTAACCTTGTCAAAAAAACCCAATAAATCCCGAAGACACAACCAAGCCTTCATCCTTTATCTGCTGTACCCGGTAAAGATCCTGCCGTTTATCAAGCACTCAGTGTTTGAGATTAACAAACACATAAATAGAATCAGCTCTGATACACTAGATGCTCTTGCAAAGACACAAGCACACCAGGCTCTCTGCTTCCAGAAATCTGTTCTCTCCTGAGAGCCAACAATGGGTCAGCTTGATTTACATGCACACACGTGCACACATGCACCCACACACATGTGGGAGGCAGTGTGGTTTCCCAGATTTCTGGTTTCAAGCCCTCCCTGCCTTTTTAAAGTTGGGGCCCTGGCAGGAACCAGACGGCACATTCAAATTTGAGGCGGGCAGTTAATAAACAGACTACTTACAGGGGTGTAGGCTGGGCGTAAGGAAGCCATGGGGGAGAAGGCACTATGCTGGGGAGTGACAGGCAGGTGCCATTACTACATCTGAGCCTGAAGGGGTAATAGGAGGGCGATTCCTGGGCCTGGAACAGAGTGTGCAAAAGGTCCCTGATGGGAACTGTAACTTTTTGTTGAGAAGTGCAGCCAGCCTACAGAGAGAGAATTGGGGGGACCAGATACTCCAACTCACTCTTTTCTCTCCCTCTCTCTCCAAACTCTCCTGTTGTGACTTCCCACTGGCCGAGGACAACCAGGCCAGAGGGCAGTGGCGGGCTCTCAGGGCAGATGGCAGGGTGGAAAGGTGAAGTGGATCTGGAGGTGGGGAACTGAGAGAATGTGGCACATGATGCCCAAGACCCTTGTTTTTCCCCCACCTGCCCAAGCGCACAGAGCTCTCTCTCACAATGCTCCTCTCGCTCACTTGATCCGATCATCACTCTGATCTGAGTCACTGCAGCAGGACAGAGACCAGGTGCCCACAGCAACCTCTTGAGGGGAAGAGGACCCAAGGGGAAAGCAGCAGTTGAATCTGGAACTGCAACTGCCCACAAACACAATCGGAAATATAAGCCCCAAGTTCTACCCAAAATCCTGCTTCCAGATTCCTAGCTCTTTTTCTCAGAATTTCTAGAGGATTCAGGACTGAGGAGAGAGACGACTAACCTGAACTCTTCTGGATGTACCTAGCAATCATGTGTAATTATCTGCGGAAAAGGATAAAGACCATTTCTTCCATGTGTGTGAGAGTAAATGTCATGTGATGATGACAAAGGAGTATATCTGTGATCTGTGAGTATCTGAGGCTCTATGAGATCTAACTTCAGCCCTAAGGGCCGTGGCAGGACTGCAGGCAGGGATGTCTCTAGTCCATGCAATTTGCCTTTGGACTGATTAGAAAAATGCATCCCTTCCTCGAGATGCTTTTCTCCCACCTGTTGGAGAATTATTATAATATACTGCTTCTGTTAGAACAAAGAAACAAAGCACTTTTACAGCTACTTACTGAAAAACTGTGTGTGTATTCTATGTGAATGGCACAGTTTCAGTGTGGTCTCCTTGTGCAGAACCCAACTTATACAAATGTGCACAGCAGTCATACCCTCAGAAAGCCTGTCCAAAAACCTAAGACTAGGGGTGCCTGGGTGGCTCAGTCAGTTGAGCGTCCAACTCTTGGTTTCAGCTCAGGTTATGATCTCATGGGTCGTGGGATCGAGCCCCATGTCAGGCTCCTCACTGACTGGGGAGTCTGCTTGAAGATTCTCTCCTTCTGCCCCTTCCCCCCCCACATAAATAAATCTTAAAAAAAAAAATCTAAGGGGCATCTGGGTGGCGCAGTCAGTTAAACATCCAACTCTTGGTTTCAGCTCAGGTCATGATCTCAGGGTCCTGGGATCAAGCCCCACATGGGGCTCCACACTCAGTGGGGAGTCCACTTGGAACTCTCTCTCTCCCTCTGCCCCTCCCCACCTCCACATGCTCTCTCAAATAAATAAATCTTTAAAACAAACAAACAAAACCTAAGACTAGTGAGATGTGGCTGGGTGAACATGACAAAGCCTATCACTGGCTAGTCCAAGTGACTACGAAGTACAGGACTATAGCAGGGCTTTTCTAATGACCTTCCCAAATCCCCTGCCCATGGGGATCATTCTTCTTCTGTCAGACCACAGGATCTTGTACCGACATCCACTATAACTTTTCACATTGTACGGCAATTTTTCCGGTTGCTTTTTGCTTTCGCTCCTGTAACGTGTGCTCTTGATGAATGGAAATTATACTATTCATGTACATGTGGAAAGTTTAGCATGCAATAGGTGCCAAATGAATGAAGTCTGGGCCTTTGCCAGACTTAATTCTCTGACTGAAAACGTCAGATCATGAGATCAAAAGTGCAAGGAAAACTGCCCATACATGACCCACACATTCAGTGCTGACTCTGAGATAAGGCAGCAGAGCCCAGCTGTTAAAAAAGGGCGGGGGGGGGGATGCCTGGGTGGCTCAGTCGGTTGGTAGCGTCTGCCTTCGGCTCAGGTCATGATCGCAGGGTCCTGGGATCGAGCCCTGCATTGGGCTCCCTGCTCAGCAGGGAGTCTGCTTCTCCCCTCTGCCCCTCTCCCCCTCTTGTGTGCTTTCTCTCTCTCTCTCTCATTCTTTTTCACTCTCTATCTCAAATAAATAAATAAAATCTTTTAAAAAGTAGATTGAAACCAAACCGCCTGGGCCTGAGGCCTGGCTTCATCATCTGTGTGCCCCTGGGCAAACTATCTCCTGGTCCCTCAGTTCCTTCCTGTATACAAGGCAGGATGTTGAGAGAATCTATTTCTCAGTGTCGTGTGGGAACTCGGTAAGTCATTACGTGGGAAGTGCTCGGAGCAGTGCCTAGCGTGCACGACCGGTGTTCCAGATGTCAAAGTAAAATTCAGTCCCTGATCTCAAGGTGGGCAAACTAGGGGGCAGAGAGGTGAGCAAATAAATTGACTGGAACGTGAGAAGGACTGCAACAGACATTCCACAAAACCGAACAAAGACCCAGGTAATAGGAATGCAGCACACCCCGGGAGGGGCCCAGGCTCTCAGGGGAGGCTTTCGAGAGATAATTGAGCTGTAGCTGAGGCCTGAAGAAACAGCAGGCACTTGCCAAACTGACAAAGAAGGAAAAGGCTAATGAGCAATGGTGGCCGTGCGGGTGAAAAAACACACGTGTGGAGTGCTGGGGTCCCATCAAAGGCCAGGACACAGACTTGCAGGGCAGGGTGGCTGAGATAACGCCGGGAACATCACCAGGGGCCAAATCCTGGAGAAGCTCGAAGAGTCTGAACGCTGTGTTGCTACTATCATCCTTCCAGTCTGGGTTTGGGAGTTACTTGCTCAGGAAGCCCTGCTTGATAACCCCCACCACATTAGGTACTGTCTGCATTTGTTCAAGCTGTTCTAACAGACTGGGTGGCTTATAAACAACAGAAATTTATTTCTCACAGTTCTGGACACTGGAAGCCCAAGATGAGGGCGCCAGCACCATGAGGTGAGGGCCGTCTTCTGGATCACAGACTTCTTGTTGTATCCTCATGTGGCGAAATGGGCAGGGGAGCTCTCTAGAGCCTCTTCTATAAGGGCATTGATCTCATTCATGAGGGCTCTGCCCTCATGCCATGATCACCTTCCAAAGCCCTACCTCTTAATACCATCCCGTTGGGCCTTAGGGTTTCAGCATATGAATTTCAGCGGATACAAACATTCAGACCACGGCAGATACCTACTGTGACTGGCATTTCTGCTGTCATAGCACCATACTGTGGCTGCTTAATTATCTTCCACCTCTGGCTACAAGCTCAGAGAGAACAAGGATGGCATTTCCTCGTTCAACACATATTTATTAAGTCCCTTCTGCCTGCCAGGCAGTGATCTGGACACTGAAGATATAGCAATGGTAAGGGCCATGGAGAAAAAAAATGGGGCAGGGGGATAGGGAGTGAAATGGGGTGTTCAGGAGAAGACTCACTGGGGTGATCTGTAGGCAAAGACCTCACGAAGAAAGGGAGTGAACAATATGAGCACCTGTACAAAGAGCATTCTAGACACAGGGAACAGCAAGCATCAGCACCCGGAGGTGGCAACATGCATGGTATGTGGCTGAAGTGGAGTGAGCGAGGGAATAAGCAATCAGAGATGAAATAAAAGTAAATGCGAGCCAGATGGTATGCGGTCTTCTAGGCCATTTTAAGGACTTTGGCTATTACTCTCATTAGATGGGAACAATGGGAGGATTCTGAACAGAGGAGTGACACGATCTCATTTAGGCATCAACAGGATTCCTCTGACTGCTGTTAAGAATGGACTAACGGGGCGCCTGGGTGGCTCAGTTGGTTAAGCGACTGCCTTCGGCTCAGGTCATGATCCTGGAGTCCCTGGATCGAGTCCCACATCGGGCTCCCTGCTCGGCGGGGAGTCTGCTTCTCCCTCTGACCCTCCCCCCTCTCATGTGCTGTCTCTCTCATTCTCTCTCTCTCAAATAAATAAATAAAATCTTAAAAAAAAAAAAAAAAAAAAGAATGGACTAACGGTGGCAAGAGAGGGGGAGCAGGAAGACCAGGTAGGAGGTTATCATGATAATCCCAGCAAGGGATGATGGTGTCTTGGGTCAGGGGAGCAGAGGTGGAGGTAGTGAGAAGTTGCTGGGGTCTGCATGTATATTGAAGATACAGTCAATGGGATCTGCTGATCACTTGCATCTGGGGTGGAAAGCGTGGAGTGGCAGCTTTGGCCTCACTGTCTGGAAGGATGGAGTTGCCGTTTACAGAAATGGGGAAGGTTTTGTAGGGGCCAGTTCTGTGGAGGATCAGGAGCTCAGTTTTGGAAATATTAGGTTTGAGGCGTTGAAAAACACACCTATATTTGCAGAGATAGAAGATAAAATTATCCCATTTGCAAGAGACAAAAGACATAAAACACCTATGAATCAATTTCATTATGAAAGGAAGAAAACCTCAGAGTTTTATTGAAACACCTGAAGCTCTGACCACACCCCCTGAGCTCACAGTGATTCCCAGGTCCCAGGGGTCTAGTCTGAAGGGGAATTTGCAACATCTGGCCCCCACATATGATATGCAACTAAGAGTAAATTCAACCTTTCTATGCTTCCTCAGGACACTTCCTAGCTAGTTAACTGGAAAACTGTTTCAAAAATACTTTATCATAAAAATTTCAAAGCCATGCAGAGGTAGACAGAATGGCCCAATGAACCCCCAGGTGCCAATTATCAACACATGGTCACTCTTGTTTAAACTATACCTCTACCCCTCCCCACATCCTTGCATATTATTTGGAAGTATCTCCCCGACACCATGTTCATCATATGGCTTAATCCAGAAATACTTCATTATGTCACTCTAAAAGGTATGAAATAGTTTTAAAAGTGCTAATATTACACCTAAAACAATTAACATAAATTCTCTAATTCTATCAAATGTAGAGTCAGTGCTCGAATTTCTAATTTGTTGACTGCAATCGAACAATCTGACATTTGCTCTGCGTCTTATAAGCCTCGAAGTTTGCATTCCCTGCCTCCCAGCATGCAAGGCGAGGATGGGGTTAATAATTTGGGGCAGTTCTCTCTAAACTGTATTCAGATTTCTAACCAGAGAGAGGAGAAAAGTCAAGATGTAAGCAGAAAGAGTCAGGGGTCCCCCAAAAAAGATGAGACATAGCTTCTTGACATAAGAAAAGTTATTTTAGTCATTCTAGGTCCCAGTCATCTTGAGATCTAAGCCTGACAGGCACTATTTGTCCAAAACACTTTCTTCCTCAAAGAACTTCCTGGGATACGTTGAAATTGCAGAATAGAACTCAGTAGTTAATAATTTTAAGGGAACAAAAGAATGTAAGAATAAACAGCCACTATCAGGCCAGGAGATAGCCTGATCGTATCAGGGACAATCAATCAATGGTTAAACTCGCAGTGCTGATTCAAACGTGAAGAGTGACCGGAAGCACATTCTTGAGTTCTCTTTTCAAGATCTAAACCCCTTTGAGCACCCAGATACCAGACCAACCGGAGCCACAGAATTGATGAAGCTGACCGTTGCCAGCCCTCATGACTTCCATCAGACCTGGGCTCTGTCACCTTAAGATGACTTTTGCCCCCCAATTCCAGGCTGAATTCCCCATTGCACAGACCCCTTCATGAATATGTATGCACCGTTACCTTAAAATGTCCCCAGTTTTGGGCGCCTGGGTGGCTCAGTTGGTTAAGCGACTGCCTTCGGCTCAGGTCATGATCCTGGAGTCCCAGGATCGAGTCCCGCATCGGGCTCCCTGCTCGGCGGGGAGTCTGCTTCTCCCTCTGACCTTCCCCCCTCTCATGTGCTCTCTCTCTCTCACTCTCTCAAATAAATGAATAAATAAAATCTTTATTTAAAAAAAAAATGTCCCCAGTTTTGTTATTCCAGGAGACACTGCTTTGGAAAATATCCCCCCGTGCTCTCCTCTATTTGTTGCAAGTAAAAATCTTCCTTTTCCTATTTTTGGGCTTGGTTGTTATCTTTTGGCTCAATACCCACCAAAAGTGAACCCAGTTTTGGGGAACAAAGATGCCCCACCCTCCACCCCCCCGGAGTCAGGGCTGCCAAATCCCAAACACAGCGTTCAGAATCCAAGACTCCAAGAATCTAGGGCTGCTGAGCCCGAATTGCCCGCCCTGCCAAGGCCAGGAATGTACAGCCCGAGCAGTCCCCCATACTCGGAGATGAACTGCTTGAGCCAATCCCTCTCCGCAGTCAGGGACGCTTGGCCCAAACCCTTATCCCCCAAACCCGAGCCAACCCGCCCCGGGCCAGAGATGCACATTCCAAGACTGACACCAACCCCAACGCGGGGATGCACAGCCCCTATCCCGAAACCTGCAGCGGCGCTACCGGAGTCAGTCCCCCCAAACCGAGCTCAAGCTCTCCCACCTCCTCCCAGGGAATGCTGGGCGAGCCCCTCAACAGCCCGCCCCGCCGAGGAGGCTCTTCCATTGGCCACCAGTCCCCGCTTCCAACTCCTCCCACCCGCCGACAGGGCCGGGTCACAGCTACACACACCCTCCACCCCCATCGCCCCCGACGCCGCCGAAGCGGGTGCGGTCCGGGCCGGACTCACCTCAGCGCCGCAGACAACGTCGCCCACAGTGAGCGCCTGTGCCCAAAGCGCATGCGCAAGAAGCCTGTGGACTACAACCCCCAGAAGGCCCTGCGCCGCAGCGCGGCCGCGCGGGGGGCGGCTCCCTGGCGATCCGTGGCCCCCCTGGGGCCACCCGCACTCTTGCCATTTATTTAAAACAATAAAATTAATAATAATAATGGTGATAAAGTAACAGTGAAATGTTAACAATAATTAAGACAAATCACTCTCCACCCTTGATATAAAGGAGGGGCAAGATCCAATATCCCACCACCTGGAAATGAGCACTTGTTCCCATTTTAGTGAAAACCCTTACAGGTTCTTATTCTGCGGACACACCCCTTAATTTTTCTTAAAAAACTCATTTAAATACCCTTTTCACGGTTTGTTTCTATTGAAGGGGACTCTGGAAAATCTTCCACACTTGAGAGTTCAGAGTCCTCTCATGTTTCCGCTTCTCTGGTGAAGCAGAGAGGATTAACACCCAGTGCCTTCTGTTTTGAATTAGGGAAGAGCACGAGCCGGGAGTGGGGGGTGGGGGGTGGGGAGGGAGTCTTATAAGAGACCTATTTCCACAAATCACGGAGACATGGAAAGGTTTCAGATTCCCTTTGAGAAGTCTCCCCTGGTGGCATTTACTTTTTGCATTTTAAGATTACTGTTAAAGGAAGTTATCTGTTTTGTGCCCTCACTGGGTAAGAAAACTGTATAAGGATTTCACCAGAAACCCACAGTTCTGGCCTGGAAGAAAAGCACCCAAAAACAGGTGAGAACATATTCTCTTTTTGCCAGCTCTAGTCCTGGACTAGACAGGTAATTGCAGACCCCCACCTCCAAGCAGTGGGCAGGATATCCAGCTATATAGCTTGGCGTTGCAACTCATGGCACATACGGGGACAGCGAAATTCTCTTGGCCTCGCTCTGTCTTTTGATATCTTGACATTAGTTTCATCGTGATTTTAAAAAAATCTAGTAAGATCTGCCACAGAGGCGGGAGTGACCCTTAATTTTGGGAGATCCTAAAACTACTGGATGAAGAGGTTTCCTTTAACGTGCCTCAGTAATATCTGTGATAAATATGTCAATTCTCCACATCTGAGTTCATTTATTCCCTTTTAGCTTCTCCTTTTTGACCTCATTTTCTACTACTTTCCCGCTTGCGCGTTCTGGCCCAAGCACCTTAACAGTTGTATCCCCAGTGCTTAGACACATAGTATCTACTGATTAACCAAATGTCAGTCAGAAGTAAAAATTCAAGGGGTTGAATATGATCTGCATGTGCTCCTGATGGCCAAATTACACAATACAATGTTACACTGTGACCCTGGGGTCCAAGGCAATGACAGGCTTAGGTGTTTCCAGGGCTCCGAGGGACACATCTGGATGCAGGAGATCTCCCAAGTGAGAATAAATCAAATTTAATTTCTGACCTACCATCATACCACCTCATCCTAGTGGGCTAGTAGACTATCTCACTCATTAAATTCTACCCCTGAAACTAAAAAAAAAAAATTAAAAATTAAAATTTTGGAGCTTTTAAAAAATGCATAAAATAAAACTACAGAAAAAAAAATTTGCGGTCCCCCTTTGGAAATCCATTTAGAGAGCTTAACATATCAACCACAAACCTTGAGGGTCTGAGGGGCAGGGACGGTGTCTACATGTGTTCTTTGGCTATAAAACCCACCCCATGACTAAAATGATGCAGTTGCTATTCCACAAAACACTTGAGACTTTTTCCAAGCCCCTTCAGAAAGCTAACCTTTTCAGCTATGGACACTTTGCTTCTGACCCCCAGACATGGTCCCAGGAAAGGAAGTCAGACTAGAGGGGACATATCCTGGTGCGCTGCCTTCTAGGAAGCCAGGTTTGGGGGCTCACTGGTCCCAGAGGGCCAGAATGCAGAGTGGAGCACCCCAGCTCCTCCCAATTACCCAGACCACCCTCATTTCCGACCAAGCCAACAAAAATTATGCAGCATCTAATTCACAAATTTCTCAGTTCATTTGTATACCTTATATTTGGTACTAGGTGCTAAGTAAACAGTAGAAAAAGCAACAACAACAACAAAATTATAGAGGTTGTGACATGGATCTTTGACCATAAGGCACTGTTCCACCAGACTTTTTTAAAAAATAGCTTTACTATTGTTATAAAATTGATATATATACTCTGTGTTAAAAAGTAAAATACATACAAGTACACAAATGTATTACACACCCCGCATCCCACTTACTAGAGATAAGCAGTTATCATACTAACCTTTCACACATTTTTGTGTCTTTCTCTCTATATAAACATACGCACGCAAAAAACGTATTAACAAAACGGGGCCATACTACAATGGCTCTCCAACTTTCCTGGTTCACAAAATGGTTTGTGGGCAACCTTCAATGTCTATGTAAGTGTACCTGAATATTTTTAGTGGTTTTCACTCATTTACATGTGCCTTAATTTATTACACTTGGAGTATTAACATTTTTTTTTTTTTTGCTATGGTAAGAAAATGCTAAGAAACTCAGCCATATGCATACATCTTTTTCCATATGTGCAACTATCTCCCAAGTATCAATTACTACACACTTATTGCCACTTCAAAGGTTACACAAATTTGAACTTGATACACTGACAAATTCTTTCCCAAAAGACTTCTTTTCTTCACCCCCCACCAATAAATTCACAGGTGCAGGTTTCCACAGATCCCCACTGATGGTGGCTTTGGTGACTCTATTTTTCCACGGCTATTCTGACAAATTAAAATGGTATTTCTGATTCTTTAAAATGCTCTAATAGTTGTCTTGTCTGTTTAAAAACACTATGAAATGAAACGGGGCACAAGCATTATATTCATGATAGCAATAAAACAAATTAACCTATAAATTCAATGCAATGCCAACTGGCTTTTGTGTTTAAAACCTGGTAAAATGAGGGGTGCCTGGGTGGCTCAGTTGGTTGAGCATCCAACTCTTGATCTCGGCTCAGGTCTTGATCTCGGGGTCGTGAGTTCAAGCCCCACGTTGGGCTCCGTGCTGGGCCCAACCCATCAGGTTTGCTGAACAAACCTGATAAAATGAAATGGCTCCGCAGTTCAGTACAACCTCTCTAGGAGAGCAGTTTATCTCTAGGAGATAAAACACATTCACCACCACGTGGCATAAAAAACGTGATGGAGACACATCATCCACACCTGCCAAGAGGGGGGCCCTCCCTCTAACTGTTCCTGCTCTTCTAAAAGCGACTGGCCTCAACCCACAGTAACATCATCTTGCGATTTTTGTAAAATCGATCTTCTAAAAGGTACACACAATACTGGTTTTAGTAAGGTGACCATTCTTTCCTACATTTGTCCCATCTGTAGGTATTTTCCACCCACCCCCACCCCCACCAAGGAATGCATGTCCACAACCTGCTCCTATCATTTATAAAAGCTCCCTCCTGGGCCGACTCTGATGAGAGTGACGATCTTTACGGAGGCCCCGTCCTACTTCCTTAAGGACAGTCCGCCGCGTGACAGACTCTCGGAGACGAGGAAGCCTGCGACTCAAGTGCTCTTCCCGTCTCTCGAACTTCTGGGTCTTTCCTGCCTCTGCAGCAAGGGCCGCGTGACCAGGTCAGCCTCCCCCCGCAGCCGGCCCTACACACCCTGTCTCCAAAGGCTTCCTCCCGCACTGGCGCTCCGGTGGAGTAGAAAGTCCGGGGTGCCACCTGAACGCTCGCCTACTTGCCAGGTTTCTCACTCCCGTGCACTCGCTGATGGTTCCGCAGGCCCGAGCTGTAGCTGAAGCCCTTGCCGCACTCCGCACACGTGTAGGGCTTCTCGCCCGTGTGCACCCTCTGGTGGACGTGAAGACAGGAGCTTCGGCCAAAGCCCTTCCCGCACTCCGCACACTTGTAGGGCTTCTCGCCCGTGTGCACCCTCTGATGACCCTGGAGGTGCGAGCTCTGACTATAGCCCTTGCCGCACACGTCGCATCTGTATGGCTTCTCCCCGGTGTGCACCCTCTTGTGACTGAGGAGCCCCGAGCCGTACCTGAAGCCCTTGCCGCATTCGAAGCACGTGTAGGGCTTCTCGCCCGTGTGCAGCCTCTGGTGGGTGCAGAGATTGGAGCCGTAACTGAAGCCCTTGCCGCACTGATCGCACGTGTAGGGCTTCTTGCCCGTGTGGATCCGCTGGTGCTTGTAGAGGCTTGAGGTGCACCGGAAGCCCTTGCTGCACTGATCGCACTTGTACGGCTTCTCGCCCGTGTGGACCCTCTGGTGGATGAGGAGCCCCGAGCTGTAACTGAAGCCTTTGCCACACTCGGCGCACTTGTAGGGCTTCTCGCCCGTGTGCGTCCTCTGATGGATGAGGAGGTCGGAGCTGTAGATGAAGCCCTTCCCGCACACGTCGCACACGAAGGGCCGCTCGCCCGTGTGCACCCGCTGGTGGCTGTGCAGGTCTGAATTGCGCCGGAAGCCCTTGCCGCACTCGGCGCACTTGTAGGGCTTCTCGCCCGTGTGCACCCGCTGGTGGACGTGCAGGTCCGAGCTGCGGCCGAAGCCCTTCCCGCACTCGCACTTGTACGGCTTCTCGCCCGTGTGCAGCCTCTGGTGGCGGAGGAGGCCCGAGCTGTAGCTGAAGCTCTTGCCGCACACGTCACACTCGAAGAGCCGCTGCCCCGTGTGGACGCGCTGGTGCGCCTGCAGGTACGAGTTGTAGCTGAAACCCTTGTCGCACTTGTCGCACCGGTAGGGCTTCTGGGCCGCGTGCGCCTTCTGGTGCCGGCGGAGGTGCGAGCTGCACGTGCAGGCCTGGCCGCACCGCGCGCAGCCGTGGGGCTTCTCCCCGGGGTGCACGTGCTGGTGCTTGTGCAGCGCCGACCTGGCGTAGAAGCCCTTGCCGCACTCGCCGCACGCGTACGGCTTCTCGCCCGTGTGCAGCCGCCGGTGCACCTGCAGCACCGAGCTGTAGCTGAAGCCCTTGCCGCACTCGCCGCACTTGTACGGCTTCTCGCCCGTGTGCACCCGCTGATGCACCAGCAGGTTCGAGCTGCGGCCGAAGGCCTTCCCGCACTCCTCGCACGCGTACGGCTTCTTGCCCGTGTGCACGCCCTGGTGGATGAGGAGGATCGACTGGTACCGGAAGCCCTTCCCACACACGTCGCAGCTGTAGGGCATGTCCCCCCCAGGGGCCCGGGGCCGGCTGGGCCGCCGCGGGTTCGGCCTCGGGCCCCGGCCGCACTCCTGACTTTTAGAGGCTTTCTCGCCCGAGGGAGTCCTTGGAGGTCTCTCGGGGTGGGCAGTCGGCCTCAAGGCCGGACCGAACTCGTTTTTATGGGGTTTCTCTCTCGAGGGCCCTCGTGGATGAGTGGGAAGGTGTGACTCTTCCCTGAAGCCGTGTCCACAGTCACTTCTTCTCCGGTCATACTCTTGGGGGCTAGGGTGATGAAGTATCGGCTTTTTAACGCGGTCCTTTCCACACTGATCGCAATTACAGGGTCTCTCTCTTTCGGGGAATCTGCGGTCATCGTGACAACGTGATATCCAGCTGAAGCCGTAACTGTCCCCCTCATGTTTATATATTGTATCTGGCCTGTCAAGTTTTTTACACCTTTCGCGAATGTTCCACGGCTCATTCACAGAGGCTTTCATCCAAGAATCTTGAGCGGATACCTGTCTTACAGCTTTCCAGAGTGGTAACTCTTGATTTTCTGAGCCGATGGGTCTCTGCAGACTGCCCACCAGACTGTCAATGTGTGAACCCCGAGCAGGTGCTCCTTCCCACCCTTGGCAGGGAGAAGCGTCTTCCGAGAACTGGAAACTTTTCCCTTGAAGATTTACTCTATGATCCTGACTCCCAGTTAATTCACCAGTCACCTGTTCCCAGATTTTCCAGTAGGAGAGCTCTCTGGAGGAAAGGCACTTCAATTCTCTTTCTTGAATATACTCCATTTCCTTTTCATTCTTGTCTCCTATGAGGTGAGAGACAATTCAGAGATGAGAACAAATACAAGATAGGCTCAGGGATCTCAAGCCAGGTCATGCTTTCAGACTCGGGCCAGTAATAAGCCTAGAGCAAAATTCACCTGTGTGTATCGTAACTACCAGGGCACTTCTTTTATGTCTTAAAAAAGGAAGAGGTTCCCGTTAACAAGCTTTGAAGCTAAATGTGAATATGATCCTACTAGTAACAAACTACGTCTCATCATCTACTTGCCAAGCAAGAAATTCCCAACAGATTTCTGCAGAGAAAATTCACTTCTCCACTTACTGCTGTTGTTGTTAACAATAATATGCAACATTATTGAAATGCTCCCTATATGCTGACGATATACACCCGCTAACTCCTTTTACCTCCAGAATAACATTGAGGTGGGGACCCTTACCATTTTCGCTTTATGGATGAGGGACCCACGGCACAAAGAGGGTGAGTAACCTGGTGCAGTCACCCCGCCATGTTGTGTGGAAGGGGAGGGTGGGGAGTCAAACACAGAAGTCTGGTTTTAGGGCCGCGCTTAGCGCTGTCTCCCAGAGTGACTCTAATTCTGGGCATGTGTGAGCTGAACCCGGGGGAGGAAGGAAGCACCGAATCCTCCAAAGTGCACCAGCTGTGTCCTGGTCTTCTGGGAGCATGTCAGTTAGGAATCCACATGACACAAGGCACGGAGGCATAAAAATATTCAACATATCCCTGTCACGGGACTGCGAGTCATCAAATTGTCACGTTTACTGTGTACATCCAGGTAAGTTAAAAAAAAAAAAATCTATCCATGCTTTTTGATATTCTTTACTGGTGATTTTTACCTTCAAGGGCCGAAATAACACAAAACTGTTTATAACTGAGGATGCCTAGGATATAGGAGTTAAATGGGTTCAATGGGTATAAATAGGACATAGGAGTTAACTGGCTTATCTTACACTGCCTGGCTGTTTCTATCAGAGGGAGGCAAGTCCAGGGACCCCCTCTGTCACTCTGGGTATGTGGAGGATGAAGGAAAGCACGAAGGAATCATGAGAAGGTGGGAACTGAGTAGCAGAAATGAGGTCACAGAACAATCACCTACAACGGTATGTGGTGTCCCCAGGGAAGATCGAGGGTTGGAAGGGGCCTTACGTGACAAGCTTACCCCCTCCCTGCCTGCTCAGGACTCCAGGCTCCACAGTTCTCGCCTGGGTGTGCATCTCCTGTATTTTCTCTGTTACCCAAGTCTTTCTGCCTTTTTTCCAAAGGGCACGGTATCTTATCAGGTTTGAAAGGTTGTTGCCCTGAAAATACAAGGCTTAGGCGCATTTTTGAGGTGCAAAAAGTAATCAGAAAATGTAGCCCTAATTCCATGACTTTCAAGCCTTTGAAGGACAGGCAGAGAAAAGATTCGAGATTGGCCAAATGAAACTACTTGATAACAGTTCTATTAAAAAAATGGGATTTAACCTGTATACAAAGACCAGAAGTACCCTCTCCCCAGGGAACAAGAACACTCCAATCAAGGTAAGTGTCCATCACCCAGACATTCCCTCACCCACAGAGAGCAGGTTCCTAAAGTTCTCCAGCATCACGTCTCGGTACAACTTCCTCTGGGCGCGGTCCAGCAGCCTCAGCTCCTCCTCAGTGAAGACCACCGCCACGTCCCTGAAGGTCAATGGCTCCTAAAACGTGAAACACCATTAACACAAACACCCGCCAGATGAAAGGTAAAATTGGAGTCACTAAGAAGAGTAGGCAAGCAAGCAGGAAGTTGCTCCATCTGGCAGGTCAAACCAAGTTTTGTTAATGTCTGATGCCAATAATGTCGATTCTAACCAACGGATCTTCCATGGTTAACAAAGAGCAAAGCAAGGAACGCTAACTACTCTTGGCTCAGTGTAAGTAAGCGCTTCTGAAGGCAAGTCCATAGAATTACAATGCTTCAGTCATACGGTCTGTTCATTTTACAATTTGACTCTAACTTGCAGAATACCTAAGCTTTTCCTCCACAGCGACTATGCCAACAGTGCATAATGTTAGAGTGCGCATGTCTGCACACACCCCAAAACCACCTTCTCTGCCAGAATGACTGTTCTTCACCAACCAGCCCCTCGCCCCTCCATCAGCAGTTGGGCAAATCCTGCTCTTTGCTGCCCTAGCCCCCCACCCCCTCCACACACACGCCTTTTACGGGGCTCCATGTCCTCGCTGAACAGAAGCAACCAGTGGGTGTTTATGCAACCGTATCCACAACCAGATGAGGCCCTTCAAATCGTGCTGTGTCATCCTCAGTTATGAGCCAAGGCCCAAGGTTTTTTGTGAAGGAGAACTGGAGTGTGAATGCTTTACTAATGCAATACTGTGAGCACTGCAGAAATCAAAATGATTATAAACCCCTGTCCTCGGGGAGCCTGGCTGGCTCAGTCAGAAGAGCATGCTACTCTTGATCTCAGGGTCATGAGTTCAAGCCCCATGTTGGGTGTAGAGATTACCAAATAATAATAATAATAATAAACTTAAAAAAAAAAAATCCCTGTCCTCAAGGATTCTATAAATCAAGACACAGGTTAGCAACGGTCTTCTAAATCACAGTTTGTGATCTTTTCTGTTCCATGGCCTCCTTTGGCAGTCTGGTGATACTTACGGACTCTTACTCAGAATAATGTTGTAAATGACACAAAGGATTGTTTTAAAGGCTAATTACATGGGAATACAATGTTCAAAAATAATAAAACACAAAGGATGTGCTTCTTTGTACACATTAAATATCAAGAATGAATTAACTAGTGTAATTTCAAATTAGTAATGAGTGTAAGTAAAATTCTGCAACATCTACACCAGCTAAGACTTAGTGGGGTTGAAAAAACAAAGCAAAATCAGCAAAGGGAAAAGCCCTGTGGGGTGATGTTCTCTCATCGGCTCTATTATCAGTAACTATTCACAAGATAGTGACACGTGCTATCTCCGCTTCACTGATGAGAAGCCTGGGGTCTCAGAAAGGGAATATTATTTGTCGAAGATCATACATCTAACAAGAGGTGAGTCAGGACTGAACTCTGGCAGCCTGGCTAACCATGCGGAAACCACTCTACTATCCTGCTGCCCCAGTGAGATCAGAGGGGCCAGGCCAGAGGAACCCACCTCCCCATTTTGGAAAAGGGTGCCACCAAGACAGCACACTTCCAAGCACAATCCTAGATCAATCCCAAGACTAGAGGCAGTGTAACGGTCGGGAGAAAGCTTGGGCCAGTGGCACTCTGACAATTAATTAAACCGATGTAGACCTGCCACTATCTCCCGAATCTTTAAATCCAGCCCTGCCGTCTACACTGAGCCCTGGTGACTCCAACCACAACCTGGGTGTCTAAAGGTATCGTGAAGCAGAAACAGCCCAATCAGAAGTGAGTCCTTCCTCCCAAATAGTTCTAACCTCCCCAACGTGGGTAAACACAAGTACCATCGACCTTCAAGGAAGCCTTGATTCTTTCCTTTTTCTTATTTCCTACATCTAATTCATTAAAAAAAAAAAAATTCTGCCAATTATTATTCCAAAGTAGACTTTAAATCTCTCCGTCTCTCCCCGTCATAACTTCCACCTCTCTAATCCGACTCGTCATCATCCTTTGCTTGGATGACTGCAGGAACCTTCTCTCAATTCACCCGGCCTACGCCCCTCAAGACACTTGAGAGCAGTGATCTTGTTTTTAACCTTTCTGCTACCTCTCCCCCTTCTAGAATGCCAGCCCCATGAAAGCAGGGGCGTTTTATCTGTTTTGCTCTCTGATATATCACCAGGGCTTAGAATAATGTTTGGCCCATAGTAGGTGTCCAACAAATATTTGTTGGATGAATAGGGAAAGGAGGAATAATAACTTCTGAACTTCAAGAGTACATATTCAAGGGGCACCTGGGTGGCTCAGTCGTTAAGCGTGTGCCTTCGGCTCAGGTCATGATCCCAGGGTCCTGGGTTCGAGCCCCGCATCGGGCTCCTGGCTCAGCAGGAAGCCTGCTTTCTCCCTCTCCCACTCCCCCTGCTTGTGTTCCCTCTCTCGCTGTGTCTCTGTCAAATAAATAAAATCTTTAAAAAAAAAAAGTACATATTCAATATAAATAGTAAAACAATACAGAGACATACAAGTAACTCAGTGGACCAGAGTACAGAATGCAGGAACAGTCCCATTAGAGGAAAGCTAAGTCAATATATAGGTATATATATATGTACCTATTAAATACATATACATGTACATGTATAAATATATACAAAATACATAAATGATAAAAGTAGTACTTTAGTTCACCTGCAAATGAATGATAAATATAATAAATGGCACCGTCATGATTGGCTATCCATCTTGAAGAAAATGAAATTGTCAACCTTACACCTCTTACAAAAACAAGTTACAGCCATATTAGAGATTAAAACGTTTTTAAAATCTAAATAAAAACCCATTTACGTGCCTTTTTGTGATTAAGCTTAGAACAGGTAAGGCTAGATATGGAACCGGATTTTCAAAAGGGAACTAACAAATCATTTAACTAGGAGAAAATGTTACACTTCTTTATGGTCAACTCACCATTCACAAAGTCAAGATTGAAAGTTAACTGTTAACACTTTTGATGGGTGAGTTAACAACCCAACTCTTGAAAGAGCTCCTTTCATTAATTAAAGCAAATGGGCGAAAGCCTTTCATAAGCAATTCTCAGATGAGAAAACACAACTGCAGCAAACATATGGAAGATGGTCATCATGCACCCACTGTGTGACGAACTGCGAAATACATGAGAGGTCTTAGCCACACACCCAGCTCCATCAGATTAGCAAAAATGTTTAGTACTGAGAAAGCCTTGGGGGAAAATCTTGCCAAAAAAAATTTAATCAGAATTCTCAGAAGTGTAGGGGCGCCTGGGTGGCTCAGTCAGTTAAGCATCTGCCTTCGGCTCAGGTCATGATCTCAGGGTCCTGGGATCGAGCCCCACATCGGGCTCTCTGCTCAGCAGAGAGCCTGTTTCTCCCTCTCCTTCTGCCTGCTGCTCTGCCTACTTGTGCTCTCTCTCTCTCTGTGTCAAATAAAGAAATAAAAATCTTAAAAAAAAAAAAAAGGAATTCTCAGAAGTGTGTAAAAAAAAAAAATCACTGCTATGATTACGGGAAAATACAACCTCAAGAGATGCGCTAACCAGAAGAAGGAACATCACTGAAGCAGAAGCCAGTGAATGAAGCACAGAGCAGTCTCCTGGAATATGATGGAAAATTCCAAAGAGAATAAAAGGTAAAGGATAGGGAAGATAGATCCAGAAGTTACACCTTTAATAACAGGAGTTCCAGGAGGTCCAAATGAATAAAATAATAGTAACAGTAGACATCCAGGCAGGAAAAGAATTAATGTCAGAAGATCGCAGAGCAAGGGCAGAAAGGGGTGACCCTTGCAAATGACACTCAGCCAAGCTGCTGTCAAGACCTTTCCGGGGGAAAAAAAATGCTAAAGTAACTAGTAAGTCAGAATAAACTCTGTTCACCAGAAGATGAATGGAGAAGCCATGAGAAAAAGACCAGCCCAAGACTGAATGCCAGTTCTCAAGGTATGAATGAAGAATTTTCAGCTTAGGCAATTTGCCATTTGGGCATAAAGGGAACAGACATTCTTCAGCATGGGAATGCTCAGTGCGTACAGCCTCCACAAGTCTTCTCTGGGAAAAGCAAATTGTGGAGTCACATTAAGGCAACCAACAGATACATCAAAATGAAGGCAGGAATGAAGAAACCGGTAAAAAGGACACGTGGTGGACAATGACCTCTAGACACAGAACTGAGACAAGTCCACTGTGGGAATCGGTGGTGACAAATCAGAAGGTAATGATAGTAAAAACAGCCTCATATCGGGAGACAGTGGGAAGTAAAGAAGTGTTCATTTCTTCAGCCCTCAGAGTAGGAAGTTCATCAATAACATTTAAAATTAAAGCATAATATAAAAATGACTCAAAGTTTCCAAATTTTTCTATGTCTTTCCATAAAAAAAAAGAAAGCTTTATAAAATAATCTCATACGTGCTGAAAAAATATGTACTTAAAATTTTACAATTGCTTTGATTTCTTTTTCTTTCGACTTAAAGGAAAAGTTAACACGTATGCATGTATCTACCGTGTGTGTGTGTATTTGTGTGTGTGTGTGAGAGAGAGAGAGAAAGCACGAGCATGTGCACATCTTTCTACGTCCTAATAGTTTCATCCACTTTATCTCATTGGACAGCAGCACAAAATCTAGACAAGAGAACAAGTGAAACCATAATAATCCATCAATCCAATGGATGGACATGGACTCCACTCCATGACATTTTTTTTTCTTTCTTTGCTGTTATGAACAACATTGCAATGATCATTCTGCAGACACTTGCTCTGATTTAGAATGAACTTGTAGAGTGGGGAATATTGGAGGAGACGCATGCGGAACTTCCAGAAAGTTGCAAATGTGTGCAAGTACCTGTTTCTCCATTGGGTTCACAGTGAATGCTGATCTTTCAAATCTTTGGTCATCTGCTAAAAAAAAAAAAAGAATCCTACCTTGTTTGAATCTGTACTGCTTTGACTAATAGAGGTTGATCGTCTTTTCATATAATTATTGGCCATTTGTGTTTCTTCTTTTCTTCCTTTCTGAACAAGAATGCTTGGGCATTTGAACCCCTCTTTCAAAAATAAAGATACTATAATTTATAATTTTGTCATAGATGAAATGTCTTTTCCCCGATTATGCTCTCTTTTAACCTTGTTCATGGGGTACTTTTTGGTAGGGTGTATAATCTGGAGACTATAACATCTGTAAATGAATCAGAGAAAGGTCCACGGAGGAGAAAAACTCAGAGAAGAAAAATTCATTATCTGGAGAGTCACCTCTCTGCATAATTTAGGCTCAGGCCCTTAGATGAAATGATTATTTATTGGCAGGAGCATGTAGAGAAGAATGGCAAATTACAGCCATACCGACCCAGGTTCAAATCCAGGATTCCCTGCTCATTTCTCCCTTTCTAACCCCGGATCCTATCATCTCTCTCACATGGCTACTTGGTGGATAAATGCAATGAGCAATGTCATTACTCGCCCAATACATTGTTTTCTCTGTTCCCTTTTACCAAGGGAGGGGGATATTTTTACGCTCTGATGCCTGGCGTGTTATTTCTGGAGAGAAAAGAGATTTCAACCCACCTGAAACTCGGTCTTGTCCTCCCCATCCTGAGAAAGGGCTGAGGCTTGAGAGCGGACAGCTGCAGGAGAAGGAAGCCATGAGACGAGGGGGCTCCCGCCTGGGCTCATGGACCATCTACTAGTAGAGACCCCAGCAAGCTCTGCTGCTTCACACACTGGATTCTTCTCCTCCACCTCACTTGTCCTCTCTCCACACTCGGCTCCGATCCTCCCCCGCCACACACCCTTCCTGAACTCTCACCTCTCTCCCCAGGCCTTGAGGTCCAAGTCTCCATGATCCGCCTCTCCTAAGTTTTCCCAGAGTGGAAGCAATTTTATTTCTCCTCTGATCTTCCTAATCCGGAGAACCAGAAGATCCGGGCCTTCTTCATTCTTGAGGCTCTCCAAGTTCTGACAAGGAGCATCACATGGCTTCCTGGGCTCAGAAGGAAGGACCTGCCTCCACCTTCACGCTCCACGGCCTGGTTGGTTCCCATGTTCCAGGGACCTGTGGGCTCAAGAGGGGAACTCGAATTTATCCGGTCCTTTCTTCTGGCCCCCAAAGCTCTGGGTCTCCAGTATGGTGCAACACCCTCTGAATACCATTCGTTTGGTGGACGCTTACTGAGTCGCTATATGCATAGTCCCTGCTCTGGAGAGACTCATGGTCCACAGGGTCAAGGACACTGCAGATGGCTCAAGACAGTCCGAGAAGTTTCTGCGGGAGGGCCTAGCAGCAGAAGTGTTCCAGTGAGACACAGGGCCCTACAGAAGGGTGCAGATGCCACAGACACAAGACCTGTGTTTTGTGAAGGAGAGTCTGGAGTGTGAACGCTTTACTCATGCGATACTGTGGGCATTGCAGAAATAAAAACGATGAAAAATACCTGTCTTCGGGGCGCCTGGCTGGCTCAGTTGGAAGAGTGTGCTACTCTCGACCTCAGGGTCGTGAGTTTGAGCCCCACGATGGGTGTAGAGATTACAAAAAAATAATAATAAAAAGAAAAATAATAAACTTAAAAAAAAAAATCCCTGTCCTCAAGGATTCTATAAATCAAGATTCAGGTTAGCAAAGGTCTTCTAAATCAGAGTTTGTGATCTTTTCTGTTCTATGGCCTGATTTGGCAGTCTGTTGATACTTACAGACTCTTACTTAGAATAATGTTGTAAATGCATAAAATAAAACACACAGGATTACTTTAAAGCCTAATTATACTAGAATACAACATTCAAAAATAATAAAACGCCAGGGATGTGCTTCTTTTTACACATTAAATATCAAGAATTAATTAACTACTGTATTTTCAAAATAGTAATGAGCATAAGTAATATTTTGAAACACCTGCACCAACTATAATATAAAAATATCTATGATTTACATGGATAACAGATTCATGGGTTCTGATACTATTGTGGTTTGTCGCCTGCATTCATAATTACAGGAAATGCTAATTTTCAGTTCAACTAGTACATATTTTTTCCCCACTCAAGCTCATGAACCCCCTGCATTATGCCCATGGACTGGAGTTCAAGAGCTCCTTTTCTAAGTGAGACCTTCTCCTGCTGCCACCAGATTGAATTAGTCACTCTGGGACCCAGAACCACTTTAAGTTGCTGGCTTGCCACCTTTAACACAGGGCCCTGTTAAGATCTCTACATCGTCAGGGCGCCAAGGGGGCTCAGTTGGTTAAGCAGCTGATTCTTGATTTTGGCTCAGGTCACGATCTCAGGGTCCTGGGATCAAGCCCCGTATTGCACTAAGTGGGGAGTCTGCTTCAGGAGTCTCTCCCTCTGCCCCTCCCCTCTCTTGTGCTCTCTCTCTCTCTCTGAGAGAGATCTCCAAATCATCAATGGAACGGGGCCTTCTTCCTTTATTCGTGTTCTCCATTTTGCACAGGCCCGGCACATTGGACACGTTTAACAAATTCCATCAATGGGATGTGAAGCCCGGAGACGACCGGAACTCTCGGAACCAGTCAGTAGGTAGCGCAAACACACGGACCGTGAGTTCCCTCCTTTCCCCTCTTTGCCTGATCTGCTTTCTCCTGAGACCCAAGCCACAGGGCAGTTTCAGACAAACAGATACGCACCCTTGGGGGGCCCACTCCAAGATACTCCCACAGTGGACGGCTTCAGGAGCTCAGGTCTCCACTGTGCCCCATAACCGTCGGTCCCAGACCTCTGCCCAGCCCGCTCCGGCAAGTGCCTCCCTGTCTCCCACGATTTGTGCACTGCCCTGCATGAGGGACTGCCCTCTGAAGCAAGTGTGCAAGACTGGGCCACCTACTAACCTCCTACGGGGAGGACAAAAATCTGTAACAGGGTCCTCCAGACCAATGCCATTGAAATTCAACTCCTCAGGACCCTCCAGGATTGTGCTCCAGAAACCTTAGCCTGCTCAAAAATCACCACGAGAGGCTGTTGAAACAGACTGCTGGAGCCCACCTCCAAAGATTCTGATTTAGAAGCTCCGCAGTGGAGCGCAAGACTCTGTTTCTAACAAGTTCCCAGGTGATGCTGATACGGCTTCTCCAGGCCCACGCTTTACAGGTACTAACACCCTCGAGCTTCCTCTGACTGGCTGGCTTTCGGGGCTTCCAGGGGTTTCTAGTTTATACAGAATTTCCTGTGGTTCCTCCTCATATCCCCGACCTCCAAAAATCAGAACTGCCTCAAGCTTTAGTGCATGAAGTTCTTCTCTATCTCTACTCATTCACTTCCTCAGTGAACACATCCAGCCTCGGGACATCAGAAAGCGTCCATATGCCGATGACTCAAGGCCAACTTGACATGTCCACTTGGCTGTCTAAAAGACGTCTCAAACTTACCTCGCCCAAAACCAAACACCAGATTTGTCTTTTCAAATAAGCCGGCCACATATTTTGAAATGATCTTTGATTTTTTTTCTTCTTTTTCATACACCACATCCAACCATCAGCAAAAACCTTCAAATGATCGCCAGCATCTGACCAATTCTCTATTACAATCCAAACCACCGTCATCTCTTGCCTTAACTACTGTGATTGACTCCTAACTGGTCTCTCTGCTTCTATTCCTGTCCCCCTACAATCTACTTCCTACACGGCAGCCGAGATGATCTTTTTTTTTTTTTTGAAGAGTTATTTATTTGAGAGAGAAAGAGAGCACGCGCGCAACGGAGCGCATGCGCACAGGAGGAGGGGCAGAGGGAGAGAGAGAATCTCAAGCAGGCTCCCTGCTGAGTGCAGAACCTGATGCAGGGCCCACATGACCCTGAGATCATGACCTGAGCTGAAATCAAGAGTCGGACGCTTAATTGACTGCGCCACCCAGGCACCCCAGCCAGAATGATCTTTTAAATATACAAGTAAAGGTATGTCACTCCTCTGGCCAAGAACTTCACCTCGCTCAAAACCTTCACTAAAGTCCTTTCAATGTCCAAAAGACCCTACACTATCTGACCTCCCAATACCCAATTTCCCATTTATCCTTCCTCTTTCTCATTCTGCTCAGCCTCTCTGGCCTCCTTTCTGTTCTTCACATAGACCAGTCAGTCATGCCCCCACCTTGGGGCCTTCACTGCCGTTCCCTTTCCCCAGTGTCACGGGCCTCTCACTTCCTTTGGGTCCCTACTCAACACCTTTCCAGTGAAATCACCTTTTTACTGAAATAATCCCTGATTATCCTACTTAGGATTGCAAGTCCCTCTGCCAGCCCTCCCAAAGCATCTTCCCTGCTTCATTTTTCCACTTATCACCTAACCTACCATCTGTGTGTCTTGTTTACTACCGTTCTGTACCCACGAGAATAGGAGCTCTATGAGGGCTGGGATTTTAGTCTGCTCTGGGCACAATGTAGGTACCCAATACATACTTAAACGGAAACTGGGACTGAAGTGAACTCAGCCTGCTGACCTGGGATCCTGGGTTCTTTGATACCAGCCCCAGAGCAGAAGGGTTTTGTTTTGCCATGTGTTCGCTTAGTCAGTTACATGCTAAGGACCACGCTGGGCCTGTTGGGACATAGTGGTGATCAGGGCAGGCAAGGACTGCGCTCGAGGAGCTGACATCCTAGCTGGGAAGACAGCACGCATTCACTGATATTCTACTATGTGTCAGGCGCTTAGGTTTAAAGAAAGATATACTCTTTTACCATATGGAGCTCACAGTGTGGAGGGAAAGAAGATGACTAATATCACTGGTGACACAGGCCAGTGGGATAAAGGGGTAATGGGAGTAAGAGACACTAGCAAGGTAGAAATAACAGGACTAGATGAATGATTACATGTGCGGATGAAAAGGAGGAATCAAATAGGAGTCTGGAGTTGAAGTTTAAGGAAAACAGGTAAATTATGGTGTTTCAATCCAGACAGCCAGACGAGAGGCAGGGTTGGGAAGCTGCAGGTCTTGACTCTCAATACTGGAGTGGTCAGGGGCGCCTGGGTGGCTCAGTCGGTTAAGCGTCTGCCTTCGGCTCAGGTCATGATCACAGAGTCCTGGGATCGAGCCCCGCGTCGGGCTCCCTGCTTGGCGGGGAGCCTGCTTCTCCCTCTCTCTCTGCCTGCCGCTCTGCCTACTTGTGTTCTCTCTGTCTGTCAAATAAATAAATAAAATCTTAAAAAAAAAAAAAAATACTGGAGTGGTCAAACGGCCTGGGGGTACGTTCTGGCTCAGCCACTTTGTAGCTGTGTGAACACTAGAAGAGAGACAAATCTCTGAAGAAGTCTGTTCTTTCTGCTGTGAAGAGAGTACTTCTTACTCGCAGAGTTGGAAGAATTCAGTCTTTCTCTCTCACAAACATACACATGGATACCTATTTGAATAAAGCTCATGCCTAGTACGGGGCACACTGAAAATCCTCAGCCAACTGCTATCATTGCTGGTATTCATTCATCCTAGCACTAACCTAGGAAGACAGGCACCCATTTGTTTTTATTTCAGATGTTATAACAAACACTGCGGACACTGAAGCAAATAAGATGGACAAGGTACTTGTTCTTACAGGGCTTGCCTTCTGGTGGGTAAACAAATCTACAAATAAGGTGATTTCTGAGTACAAAAAGGACCATGAAGAAAATAAGACCAACTATTTACGAACCAGAACATAAGTTCTCTGGGACCGAACACAGGTGGCAGGTGTGGGAGGCGCAGCCTTAATCAGGTTGTCGAGGACGGTCTCCAAGGCCTGCATGAAAATAAATCGGCCGTGCAAAGATTTGGGATGGGAAGAGTACAGAGGCAGGGGCAGGTGCAAAGGCCCTGAATTCCGGTTATTAACACCTCAGCATAACTGGTATATAATAAGCACTTAGTTAATGCATACCATTACAGTTACTATAATTATTTCTTCCCTGTACCTAGCACAGCCCTGAAGCAGTGTAAGCCTGAGTGATTTACTGACTAAATGAAAATAATAGAAGCCAGAGAGAGAATACACTAAATCAAGACACCGGGAAGTTCCCCCAACTTTAGGAAAAAAAAAAAGCATTTCTGGGGGGAAGGCAGCCATGGCCATTCAGGGCCTGAATGGGCATTTGTCAAGACCACGGTATGAAGAGTAAGGTCAGGAGAGTGGGCCCTTGTTTGGGAAGAGAGCTGGCATTGCCATAAAATAACAAGAAACCGAAATTCTACTCACTTGGAGCTGAAGAGACTGGGGGTTATTCCTTTCTCTTCCATGCAATGCTCTCTGAGAAAGGAACAGTCCCAAGAAGGCAAGGCAATGAAATAAAAATGAGCCAGGAGGTAACATGATTTTATCACCCTTCCCAACACACAACAGGGAGAAATCTCCGAGTGCAAGCTGAATGTAATCTAGCCTTCCTGTAATCTACTCCTACTACCAGGAAGGGGACCTCCCTCCCTCCCTCCCTCCCTCCCTCCAGGGCTCAAACAGAGGACCCAAGCCATTCCTGCCGTGGGCCTTGTCTACAAGCCTGCATTCACTGTAGCTCCCAGGAGACAGTCAGATGGGCCCACAGACACATGAAAAGATGCTCAGCATCACTCATCAGGAAAATAAAAATCAAAACCACAATGAGCTATCACCTTATATCCGTCAGAATGGCTGGAAGCAAAAAGACAAAGTAACAAGTGTCAGTGAAGATGTGGAGAAAAAGGAATCCTGGTAATACAGATTGGTGCAGCCACTGTGGAAAGAAAGCAGTATGGAGGTTCCTCAAAGAATTAAAAATAGAACTACCATATGATCCACTAATTCTATTAGTGGTTTTTACCTAAGAAACAAAAACATTAATTTGAGCAGATATATGCACCCCTGTGTTTACTGCAGCATTATTTACAACAGCCAAATTATGGAAGCAACCCAAGTGTCCAGCCACAGATGGCTAAAGATGTGGTATTTGTATATACAATGAAATATTACTCAGCCATACAAAAGGGTGAAATCTTGCCATTCCCAACAACATGGATGGACCTCGACGGTATAATGCTAAGAGAAATGAATCAGCTAGAGAAAGACAAATACCATATTATTTCCCTTAAATACGGAATTTAAGAAAAAACACAAAAGAACAAAGAAAAAAAAGAGACAAAAAGCCAAACACAGAGAACAAACTTGTGGTTGCCATGAAGAGGTGGGTGGAATGAGAGGACACCTATCTTGATGAGCACTGAACAATGTACAGAACTGTTGAATCATTGTACACCTGAAACTAACATAGCTGTGTATGTTTAAAACTATTTTTAAATGCCTAAATATATACCTAAAGATGTATCATGTTCATGCAATTAAAGACTCCAGGTTGTTATCTGTTCTCTCCGATGCAATCTCAAACAAAATCTCAATCTTTTTGCAAAATTTGACATGCTGATACTAAAATATATATTGAAATAAAAAAAAAAAACTAGAGTAGTCAAAACAATCCTACTCAAAGAAGGAAAACTTTGGACAAAACCTGGACTCATTCTTTCTGACTTCAAGATTTATTCTAAAGCTACAGTAATCAAGAAATAGTGGTATTTTTTAAAAGATTTCATTTATTTATTTGTCAGACAGAGAGAGCGCACAAGCAGG
This sequence comes from Halichoerus grypus, assembly GCF_964656455.1. Classification (NCBI taxonomy): domain Eukaryota; kingdom Metazoa; phylum Chordata; class Mammalia; order Carnivora; family Phocidae; genus Halichoerus; species Halichoerus grypus. The sequence goes on from NC_135726.1 coordinate 50,634,439, forward strand.
GGGAGCGACAGAGGGAGAAGCAGGCTCCCCACTGAGCAAGGAGCCGGATGCAGGGGCTCGATCCCAGGACCCTGAGATCATGACCCGAGTTGAAGGCAGACGCTTAACGGGGCCACCCAGGCATCCCAAGAAATAGTGATATTGACAATAGTGGAGAAAGAGATCAATGCGAAGAGTCTTTTCAGCCTATGGAGTTGCAACAATTGGAAAAAGTCTTATGTACCCCTCCTTTAAGTCATACACAAAAATTCATGCAATATGGGTTAAAAACCTACTATTTAAAAAAAAAAATCTGAATTAAGAGCTGTGACTCTCCTAGGCTGTGTGACACAGTGGAATTCAACCCGTGTGCCTCGGACGCTGTAAAAAAACAGACCTAGCACCACCACATCAGCAAAATAACCGCATAAAACTTGTACGGCGCTTAATAACTCTCAAGGGAACGCATACAGAACATGAAAATTCAACTTCTGCAGCTCCTTATGGAAATGACTTCACAGAAAAGTCTGAAATTCATACAGAAGTGGGTGTGCGGCTACCATGAAAGAAGTCCAGATATCGTCAATCGGAGACTGCCTGCATTGGAGTCTCCCAAACCGAGCGATGCCGGCCTCAAAGCCACAGCTGCTGACCTGGAACTGCTCCTTCCAAGTCTGGGGGAGGGGGTGCCCAGCGCTGCTGCCCGAGCCCCGCCCCCCCATCCCAACCCGGGATGCCCAGGGCATCCGCCTCCTCAAACCTCTCCTTCGCCAGGCGGAGCTGACGAAATCCCCTGGCTCTGACCTCCGCCACACGTCCCCTTCCCCCAGATCCTAAAGACCCGGCCCCTGTCCCTGCGGCCGGAACGCAGACTTCCAAGAAGCCCCACGTCCCATAACCTACTCACCATCGCAGAAGAAATTATGGCAGCGCTGCGGTGGCCGGAAGCGGAAGTGGGCCACTCGGGAGGGCCCGGACTACACTTCCCAGAATCCTCTGCGGCGCGGGGTCTTATTTAGAAGTCCAGCCGGTGACGTAAAAAAGCGTACACCTGGAGCCCCGCCCAAGGCCAGGTGCAAGGCGGAGTGCCCAGCAGGTGTACCCTGGTCTGTGGGAGGACACATGAGGTTCTGGCTCTCAGCTTTGGAGCACCCCACTACACCTTTTTTCTCTTTCCTTAAAAAAAAAGTTATTAGTCGCTGCTAACATGTTCACGTTGTAGAAAATCTGACACTACTCTCCAACAAACAAATCCATAATCCCATCACCAGGGGATATAAAGCATTGATGTTTTGGTGTAAATTTTATATGTATGCAATATACATTTTAATTATATATATTTTAATTCCAAAAGCACTGCATGATCAACGTTAAGAAAAAAAATTGCAATCTACTTTGAGAGTGCCTTTGATATACAAACAAACCAATCCAGAGCCCACACCCCCAACCATGTCGTTTATCAAACTCACACACCAAGGCAATATTCCTTTGCCCTAAATCAATCCAGGACCAGGTACTGGACACCCAGGAACCACGCCTATAGCCCGTAGCCCACCAAAATTATTTAAATTATCCAATCCTAAACTTATTCATTATATTTACCCTGATTCACCCATTCCTTCCCATGAAGACCCAATAAAGGCTCTGGACCATGTTCTCTCCTCCTCTTCTGTCTCCTGATCAATCCTGGTCCTTCTCCGTAAGGCCCTGAGTGGTGTGCCATGCCTTCTGTTTCTAGGGATCTGTGAGTATAAACTTCTTTCTTTATGACTATCATTTCTGTATCTGTGTGTCTTACCATGCCTGAATAAAACAGTGGTCCATCTGGCCAAGGTGGTTTTACCTGTTAACAGTTCAATCTGTTGCTTTAATAATCCATGTTTTTCTTTTCTTTTCTTTTTAAAGATTTTACTTATGTATTTGACAGAGAGAGACACAGCGAGAAAGGGAACACAAGCAGAGGGAGTGGGAGAAGGGGAAGAAGGCTTCCTTCTGAGCAGGACCCTGGGATCATGACCTGAGCCAAAGGCAGACAGACGCTTAACCACTGAGCCACCCAGGGGCCCCAATCCATTTTTTTCTATTAACCCTGCTACTTGTGTGTTATAGGAGAGATGAAACTTCCACTTAATGGTATGTTTTTTGCCTAGTCTGGCATATTATGACCTTTGAGATGTAACGCCCAATTACTATCTATTTAATGAGGATATCTATACACAGTACTCAGTTTCTCTAATCCCCTAATGGTGGCAGCCTGGTTTATATGGTGGCAGGAAAAAGCTTGGGTTAAGCCAGATGCAGTGTCCATATAAACCAGTCATATTTAGAACCCTCACTTGTGGGGGAAGGAGGGATATAATCAATTTGCCAATCCCTCACCAGTTGGGAACTCCAGTGAATGGTCCCAGATATACTTTTGGCAGTTGCCTTGGGTGTTGTTTAGAACATACAGGACAGGCTCTTGATGCATTAACCAAGGGCAATCTAGCATCCCTGGCAATATGCCATCCCACCTGGGCATTGCAATGGCCACTCTTTCTATGTGCTCAATATGCTGTATCTTTTGAAGGCTCAGTAGCTAAAACTTGTACCTGAGCTAGGGCATTAGCTTCCTGATTGTAAGGGTGTATCAGCACCTCATGAGCCAGGACATGGAAAACAGTGAGGGCTGTCTTAGGCTCTTGTAGATGGACCCAAAGTCTTTCCATGTATCTTGACCCAGCAAGAGATTATTATTCATAACCATCCACCCCTCAGCTTCCCATTGTCCAAGTCATAGGGTTAATCCCTGTAGAGCAGCCCAGCTGTTAGTGTAGGAGGGTTAACGGCCAGGGCTCATGAGTAATCAATCACCAGCCAGACTGCTCTGAGCTCAGGCCACTGGCTGCTATGGTTTGTTTCTGTTTCCATCCAGATGGTGTTGGTGTTGGGCTGAAGAGGACTGCAGTCTGTGTGGGTGGGTTCCCTTGACTAGGCCCATCTGCCTACCAGGCATCAGCAGGAATCTCCCCTGCCCCTTCCTTACAGGCTGTGGGTCTGCCATAGAAATAGTGGTGGGGCATCTAGAGGATAAATATCCTCCATAGGGCCTAGGAGCACCCCATTTCTAGAGACAGTGGACTTGTGGACAGAGCACTCCTCTGATGCAAATAGACACACCACTTAGTCAAGTGGGGGTTTGAGCCATGGTTAAGGTGGGTCGAGGGAACATATATTTAACCCACCCCTTGCTAGGGAAGTTCTCATCGCAATGGGTTGCTCCTCAGTGAGAGGCTCCACCTGGAGGAGTGCTGTGTGCTCTGCTGGGAGCTGTTGCTCTATGGGGGTGTATCAGCTTTCTGCCCATTTCCAGAGCTTAGACCAAAATCTTGGGGGTATTGTCTCCATCTCTTGTTTCTGCCATAGTGCCCAATCCATACCTTCTGGAGCCATGGACACATTTAACTCAAATGGGAGCCCTACTTGTCAGATGCCCAGAGCTTTAGTCTGCTTCACTAGTATTTCCGCCTTCTCAAAGGTAGCTTACTGCTCTGATCCCCAGGCCTACACGTGGGGATCCAGTGCCTCCATCTCTTTATCAGGTGATATAAGAGATGGAAGCACTGCACCAGGTGGGGACTAAAAGTCCTCCATAAACCCCAATATCCTTACAAAGGTGTGCACCTCTTTCATACTGTTAGGGGTTGGGTAGGCTTGCATCTTATCAATCACAGCTTCAGGGTCAACACTGGTCTGACCCAACAAGACAACTCCCAGAAACTTTACAGTGGTGCCTGGGCCTTGAATTTTCTGTGGGTTCATTGCCTTACCTCTCCCTCGCAGATGATCCAGCAGAGCCTGCAAGGTGTCCTGCAACAAAGGCAAATCTTCATATGTTAACATTACAACATCAATGGTAAATGTTGTGTTATGTATATTTTACCACAATGTTTTAAAAATGGAAACATAAAATCCCCTGTAATACCATGACATAAAGACTACTGATGTGTGTAAATACATACACACACACACATACACACACACACGCACACACATACTGTATGTTCTTGCCATCTCATTGATGTGGGGAAAGAGAACAGGGACAGGTCTTGGGCTACCATCCCATGACATACAGTGGGGCTATGCAGGTAACCTTGGGGGAACACTTGAAAAGTCCATTGTTGCCCCTTCCAGGTGAAGGCACTGATCTTGTGACTCAGTGGCCAGAGATACACTGAAAAAGGCATTTGCTAAGTCCAGCAGAGCATGATACATTCCTAGGACTGTGGCTAAGGTATCTAAGATGGCGTCAATGTTGGGCACAAACACATGGATGGGGATGGGGAACACTACCTTATTTAGTGTCCAGTAGTCCATCGTCATCTGCCATGAGCCATCTGGCTTTTTTACTGGCCATCCTGGGCTGTTGAAACTACTACGGGCAGGGTGTCAACTACCTACCCAGTGTAGTTCTTGTATGGTTTCCCAATGCACCCAAGCAGTTTATATTGTTTGATATTTACCATTCTACGTGGGAATGGCAGGCTTATTGGCTCCCAACTGGCACTTCCCTTCAGCGTGGGTTTGATTACTCTAACCTGGAGGTATCAGAGATTTGCAGTTTCATCTTGTAGGCTATCGATGTCTAATATGTTCCCTGGTATTGGAAAGATAAAAACCTCATAATCTCAGGGTGGGTGGGGAATGCCCAAGAGGACCTTTCTGACTATAACTGTCTGTCCTGCATAACTATCAATGGCACTGAAGGGGGCAGGAAACCTCTGAGGGTTACCATATATTAAAGTACATTTAGCCTCAGTACCCACCAGAGCTGTCAGCATTTTATGTATGTCTGGAGGACCAATGAATAGTGAGCTCAACAAGGGACCTCTGATCACCTCCAATGGCCCTTCCCTAGAGGCAGTCTTGGCCTGCATCTTATGCCCAGGATGAGGGGGGCACCCATCCTAAATGGGTCTGAATCCCTGAGGCTTCTGCTGGAGCAGGTGGGGCATCAGCGATGATAGGAGCAGATGAGACAGGTCTAAAGTGTTGCTCAGGTTTTAAGGCTTTCTATGGGCCAACCCAATCTATCTGTTTAGGCAGGGTCCCTGCAGCAATGAGATCATACCATATTTGCTTCCAGGTTATTCTGACTGGACCCTGTATAGGGATTTGGGATAGCCTTTTGGATTTCTGGGCTTCCTCTCTATCTCTAGCCTTCCCAGTCACCCGTGTCCATTCCCAGGACCTGTCAGTTTCCTGCAGTTCAGCAATGGATTGCCCAACATGGTAAATATCTTATCTCATAACTGGGCTCAGCATGAATACCAGTGTTGGGGGGCAAACTGGAGAATCTTGGCTTTTATCTCTGCAGTGAATGTGTTCTGATCAGGACCTTCAAAGACAGGAGCACAGATCACCTGTCTCATTCCCAGATCTCTGAGAATTTGTTATACCTCCTCTATAGATTTCCAAGGTCCCACATGCCCAGGGAGATATTCCTTCATTGGGTCAAGCCTCCCAGCAGGATAAAATAATCCAACCTATAAGGAAGTGAGTACCCTGAATCCCCTGGACACCACCCCACAGGTGCTGCCAGAGAGCAGGGGGTGTCGTGATCATGCTCATTTTCTCTGCCTCCTGCTGGGTCAGAGAAACACCAGCACCCCTGGTATCCTATAACCAGACCAACCATGCCAGGATATTTTCCCTGGCCTTTTGCTGAAACTTGGCAGCTATCAGTAAGCTCAGTGGGAGTGTATTCTCCCAACATAAGTGTTTCCTGAACTGAAGGGTATTCTGTGCCTTGGGATTGCTGTTGCTTTGCTTTTGTTTTCTGTTGTATTAGGGGTTGGATGGCATGGGGCATTCCATCCACTTCACTGTCAATCACCACAACCTCCTGTTCATTCTCATTATTCTCCCAGGGATTCCATGTCAGAGCACCCCAATCAGGCTTAGTCACAAGCACCCAGCCCTTAGTCCAAGGCAGCTTGCACCCTCTTAGCTTTGCAAAAGGGCATGTGAAGTTCTCTAACTTATTACCCTGGGCTCCCATCATATCTATCAGCCCAAAGCCACCAGACTCGTGGACATTCTCATGAGCTTTTCTAATTTTAGCTTCTCTTCCAACTTTCCGACATGAGCTTCAGCCTCCAGTCGGGCATCAGTGGCCAGTTGAACTGCCCACTAATAGAGGCCCGCCCACCGTGACCACCATATGCTTCTTTTCCTAGCCACAGAGCACAAGGCACAATTACTCCAGCAGGCACACCAGTTTAGTCAGTGGAAATTTTAATAAGCAAAGGGAACTTACAAATGAGGCTTGTCTTGGGTGGCTGAAAGACGAGTGGATCCCCACACTCGCCCTCCAAATCTTCAAATTTTGTAAAGAAGACCTAACTGTGCTCAGTCATGTATACGGTGCAGGTGTTTTCAACACCACATCATCATTTCAAGATGATGTCCTAGAAGCAGGCTCTGGGAGGGGGGAAAGGCGAGCAGAGCCCACATCCCAAGGACAGGGGAGGGGTGTGGAGCCTCCAAGTGCCTGTGTCCAGGCTATGGACATGCTGGTCAATCAGCAGTCATGTCTTTTTGATGACGTGCCCCCAAAACCACATATCCAACAAAGGGCTAGTATATAGAATATGTAAAGAAACTCAATAGCACAAAACTAAACAATATAATTAGAAATTAGAAATGGCAAGAGATGAACAGACATTTCTCCAAAGAATATACACAGATGGCAAATAAGCACATATAAGCACATTCAACTTCATTAATCATTAGGGGAATGCAAATTAAAAGCACAATGAGATATCCCTCCACATCTATTAGAATTGACAAAGTAAAAAATAGTGACACCACCAATTGTTGACAAGGATGCAGAGAAAAGGGATCACTCAACATTGATCATTCACATCACTCACGATGGTACAACTACTTTGGAACAATTTGGAAGTTACTTTAAAATTAAATATGAAATTGGGGTGACTGGGTGGCTCAGTCGGTTGTGCCTCCAAGTCTTGGTTTCAGTTCAGGTCGTGATCTCATGGGTTGTGAGATTGAGCCCCACCTCTGGCCCAAAGGTCGGCAGGGAGTCTGCTTGAGATTCTCTTTCTCCCTCTCCCTCTGCCCCTCCCCCCCAAGCTTGTGAGCACTCTCTCTCTCTCTCTCTAAAATAAATAAATCTTAAAAAAAAAACTAAATATGAGATCACTTTACACAACTGCACTCTTGGGACTTATCCCAGAAAAATGGAAATTTATGTTCACACAAACACCTGTACACAAGGGTTCACAGCAGGTTTATTCTGAAATAGTCCAAATCTTAAAACAATCCAGATGTCCTTCAATGGGTGAATAGTTCAACAAACTGTGGTGCATCCAAATCATAGGATACCTCTCAGCAATAAAAATAAATGAACTACTGATACATGAGACAAGTTGGATGAATCTCCAGAGAATTATTCTGAGGTTGAAAAAAAGCCAATCCCAAAAGGTTACCTATCTTTTGCATTATTCCATTTATAAACATTCTTTTTTTTTTTTTTAAAGATTTTATTTATTTATTTGAGAGAGAGCACAAGAGGGGAGAGCGGGAGAGGGAGAAGCAGACTCCCCGCTGAGCAGGGAGCCCGATGCGGGACTCGATCCCGGGACTCCAGGATCATGACCTGAGCCGAAGGCAGTCGCTTAACCAACTGAGCCACCCAGGCGCCCTAAACATTCTTGAAATGACAAAATTATAGAAATAGAGAATAGTTCAGTGGTTGCCAAGGTGCTAAGTTGGGGGAGAGGGTGTGCCTACAAAGAAGCATTCTTGCAGTGACAACACTGTTCTGTATCTTGAATGTGGTGGTAGAAACATGAGCCTACACAGGTGGTAAAATTGTACAGAACTGAATACACACAGCCAAGCAAAAATGAGTACAAGGGAAACTGGGGATTCTGCCCATGATCACTGGATCCTATCAGTGTCTCTACCCTGGTTGTGATTCTGTATTATGGTTCTGCGAGATGTTTACTGAGAAAATCTGGGTAAAGGTACAGGAGATTTCTCAATTATTTCTTAACAGCTACATCTGAAGCTACAGGTATCTCAAGATAAAGTTTTGTTCTGTTTTTTAAAAAAGCATTAACCAAGACTTAAAAAGAAATCTTTTGGACCAAATCTTTCCAAAAGTCAGCTGGGCAAAAACTTTATGCACTAAGAATAATCACATGACAGATACACACCCTAACTATTCACTAAAATTGTTATGAAAAGCATAGTCTTTTTTCTTTTTTTTTAAGATTTTTATTTATTTGCGAGAGAGAGAATAAGAGACAGAGAGCATGAGAGGGAGGAGGGTCAGAGGGAGAAGCAGACTCCCTGCTGAGCAGGGAGCCCGATGTGGGACTCGATCCCGGGACTCCAGGATCATGACCTGAGCCGAAGGCAGTCGCTTAACCAACTGAGCCACCCAGGCGCCCATGAAAAGCATAGTCTATTTCATTTGATGGATTAAAGGAAAAGCATAATTGATGTAGGAAACTAAGGTTTTTTTTTTTCAGTCTTTATCTTAGGAAATGCACTATAAAAAAAGAAATACAGATAAAGAGCTGAAACATGGTGATGGTTGCACAACATGAATGTACTTAATGCCACTGACCTGCACACTTTTAAAAAATGTTAAAATGGTAAATTTTGTGATATGTATATCTTACCACAATGTTTAAAAAATGGAAACATAAAATCCGTAATAGCATGAGGTAAAGACACATACACATTGTAGGGTCTTGCCAACGTTTTCCTATGCATACAACATATAGACATGCTCAAAGGAAAAGTTGTGGTCATACACTAAATGGTAACTGTAACCTGCTTTATCTCCTAACACAGGCCAGACGCCCCCGCCCATCAGCAAATCCGTGCTCCCAGGGTCACCATTCCCGTGCATCCCTCCACTTTCCTGCTACAGTTACGTCTCCCAGGGACGTTTGCAATTATCCGTGTTCACAAAGCCGCCATGGAAACACCTTCCCGCGCTCCTGATTTCATCCCAATGACAATACACATGAAAGGCATCGCGGGGGGACTTTCCATTTAAGAGACCCGGGTGGGGGAAAGAAACCGGGAGCAGCCATGAAACGTGCACGCGGGTCCCACGAGGCCAGCAGCTCAGACGCCCTGGGCTGGGGGTAGGGGAGAGTAGAAACCATGACCGGAAGGGTCGAACCACGTGCACCACAGGGGGAGGTCCGGGGTGATGAAGCTCTGGTTAGGGAAGCATGTTCACCTGCCCCACTTCCAGGACACCTAGATTGGCGGCGAGCCTCCCGCCCACTGCCGCACATGCGCGGCGGTGAAAAAACGAGGTCACCCTCCACACACACCCCTAGGTGGCGCTGTTTTCTGCTTCTGCAAGAATTGTGCTACTTGAGGCTCCCACCCAGATTGCGCCCAACACATGCGCATGCACCCAGAGTTATGCCATAACCCTGCCCCCCTCCAATGCTCCAATCTGCAGCTTTAACTGGTCCTTTAAACGGCCTTGGGCCTCTGGACACCTGTCCCTAATCCCGCCTCCCACGGAAACATCCAGGCCTGAACTCAGAGCACACTCCCATTGAGTAGCAGAATCTGCAGCAACAAATCGCTACCTTCACCGACCTGCGGTCTTCAGCTCAAGCACCACGCAGCCTCACAGTGGATTTGGGGACTCCTCCTTGTCTAAACACCCACGTAGCACCCCTCCACCCCTACCACATTCCTGAACCCAGCAAGCCCAAATCATCACGCCTAATAAACACATAAGTATACCAGGATTAGACTCAGGAGGACGCCTTGACTATCTTCAATCTTGTTCTAACCTACAGCCACACCTCATAGGTCACCCCTGCCTCCCCCACCCCACCTCATCACCACCAGATTCCACCTGTGTACAGGATTCCATCCCAAACATACGAAAGCTACACCCAATAGCTGGTGCCTCCACCAGTCTGGGTCTGCAGACCACTTACTAGAAAAAGCCATCACAGCTTCCTGCCAGGAACATATTTTTGTGCCCACAAACCACCACTCCCTCCACCCCCTCCTTCCACCCATCTGAACATTCTGTGGACTCTCCCACTACACAAGGTGCATTGCATTGAGGCCATTTCCCCTGGACAACCTCAGTTAGCCCCTGGACCCACCCGCCTGTCAAGAATGGTGCTTCTCCATACCATTCCCTCCCAAATTCCTTCACATGTGGGCACGTGCACAGCTCCATCCCACTGAGAACTTACATCTCTAACCTGGGTTTCCATCAATGTCAGTTTCACATTTGTCCCCATATCCCAGGCTTGGCCCACAGAGTCTGATGTAATGTCCCTGCCCGCATCTCTGAAGAGAACGGGGGGTCTGTCTAGCTGTTTTTCTCTCTGACAGTCTCAGTTTGCAGTCCTTACTGAATTCTGGACTCTTAAACCCAACACCCCCAAAACAAATAATCCAGCTAAAAAATGGGCAGAAGACACGAATAGACATTTTTCCAAAGAAGACATACAGCTGACTAACAGACACAAAAGATGCTCAACATCACTCATCATCAGGGAAATACAAATCAAACTGCAATGAGATACCACCTGTCAGAATGGCTAAAATCAACAACATAGGAAACAAGAGATGTTGGCAAGGATGTAGAGAAAGGGAACCCTCTTACACTGTTGGTAGGAATGCAAACTGGTGCAGCCACTCTGGAAAACAGTATGGAAGTTCCCCAAAAAGTTAAAAATAGAACTACCATATACTAATTTACCCAAAGGATAAAAAATGCTGATTCCAAGAGACACATGCATCCTAATATTTATAGCAGCATTATCAACAATAGCCAAATTATGGAAGAAGTCCAAGTGTCCATTGATTGATGGATGGATAAAGAAGATGTGTATATATATACACACACACAATGGAATATTGCTCAGTCATAAAAAAGAATGAAATCTTGCCATTTGCAATGATGTGGATGGAACTAGAAGTGTATTATGCTAAGAAAAATAAATCAGAGAAAGACCAATACCATATGATTTCACTCATGTGTGGAATTTGAGAAATGAAACAGGATCATGGGGGGGGGATGTGGGAAGAGAGAGGCAAACCATAAAACAGACTCTTAACTATAGGGGACACACTGAGGGTTGCTGGAGGGAAGGTGGGCAGCAGGATGGGTTAAATGGGTGATGGATATTAAGGTGGGCACTTGTGATGAGCACTGGGTGTTACATGTAAGTGAAGAATCATTAAATTCTCCTGAAACTAATATTATACTATATGTTAACTAGAATTAAAAAAAAAAAAAAAGAAAATGAAAACACAACATACCAAACTTATGGGATGTAGCTAAAGCTGTACTTATAGGGAAATTTACAGCTGTAAATACCTATATTAAAACAAAAAGAATCTCAAATTAATAATCTAACCTTTTCCTTTAAGACACTGAAATAAGAACAAATTAAAGCAATCAGGAGGAAATGAGATTAGAGCAAATAATGAAATATAGAATAGAATACCATCAGAGAAAAATCAATGACACCAAAAGTAGGTTCTTTGAAAAGATCAACAAAATGTACAAATATTTAGCTAGACTGACTAAGAAAAAAAGAAAAAGACTCAAATTACTGAAATCAAAAGTTAAAGAGGGAATATTACTACTGACCTTTCTGATACAAAAAGGATTATACGGGAATACTATGAACAACTATATGCCAACAAATTAGATAATTAACAAATCCCTAGAAAGACACAAATAATCAGAATTGACTCAAGAATAAATAGAAAATCAGAATAGACTTATGAGAAGAGAATTAATAATTTTTTAAAAGCACAAAGAAAACTCCAGAATTAGTGGCAATTCTTCACAAACTCTTCCAAAAAATATAAGACAAGGAAACACATCCCAGTTCATTTATAAGGCCACTATTGCCATGACACCAAAATCAGGGAATGATACATCTCAAGAAAACTATATGCCAATGTCTTTCATGAATATCGATGCAAACATTCTCAACAAAAGACTAGCGAATAAAAATGTCATGTGTAAATCATGCATCTGATAAGGAGCTTATATCTTGAATACAAAAATAGTGCTTACAACTCAATAATAAAGACAACCGAATTTTAAGACAGGCAAATGATTTGAATACACATTTCTTCAAAGAAGAAATACAAATGGACAATGAGCCCATTAAAGGATGCTCAGTGTCATTAGCCTGCAGGGAAATGCAAATCAAAGCCACAAAGAGACACCACCTCACATTCACTAGGATGGCTAGAACAAAAAACACAGATAATAACAAATGTCGTCAAGGATGTAGAGAAATTGTAACCCTTGCACACTGCTGGAGGTGTAAAATGCTTCAGTCACTCTGGAAAACAGGCTGGTTGCTCCTCAGATTTTTAAACATAAAGTTTCCATACACTTGGCAATCCTACTCTATAGGTAGGTACCAGAGAGAAAACATGTTCACACAAAATCTTGTACATGAATGTTCACAGAAACATTATTTATAATAGCCAAAAAGTACAAATAAGCCAATGTCCATTAACTGATGAATGGATAGAGAAAATGTGATATATTCATACAGTGGATTATTATTCAATAATAAAAAGGAATGGAGTTGTGGTACACTCTATAATATGGATAAGCCTTGAAAACATTATGCTAAATGAAAAAATCACATATGATTACATTTATATGAAATGTCCAGAATAGGCAGAGCCTTAGAGACAGAGAGATTATTGGTTACCTAGGGCTGAGGGTGGGGGTGAATGTTGGACACAAGGTGAGAAGTGACTGCTAATGTTTACAGGGTTTCTTTTGGGAGTGATAAAAATGTTCTAAACTTGATTGTTGTGATGGTGCACAACTATGTGAATACACACAAAACAACCAAATTGTGCACTTTTTATCTTATTTTATTTAAATTTAATTAATTAACATATAGTGTATCATTAGTTTCAGAGGTAGAGTTCAGTGATTCATCAGTTGCCTGTACACCAGTGCTCATTACATCACATGCCCTCCTTAATGCCCGTCACCCACTTACCCCAACCCCCCAACCCCCTCCCCTCCAGCAACCCTCAGTTTGTTTCCTGTAGTTAAGAGTCTCTTAAGGTTTGTCTCCCTCACTGGTTTCATCTTGTTTTATTTTTTCCTCTCTTCCCCTCTGACTTGGTAGATATGGCCAGTAAGTACATCATGCTGGTCAGTGATTTGGCCACATCTTTGAATAAAAGGACAATAATGCAGAGTGGCTGGAAGGCCATGCCTATGTCCAAGTGAGACATGATTTCAGTGTGGGAACCCAGGGGGATATCTGAGAGTCATTGCTGTGAAGAGGGGGGACATTTGGAGAGACCTAGTGAGGTCTGTGAGTTAGGAAGTGTTTCCTATGGGTGATGGGCTGACTGTCCCATAAATCTGGGGATGGTGGGAGAGTAGCTAGGTGACTTGGGAGAGTAGATAACACAGGAGATTCTCTGAGCACTGGGGGTGAAGTGATAAGGGACATGGGGGAGGAACCCAGTGAGGTCCGTGAGTTAGTAAAGTGTTTCCTGTGGGTAACAGGCTGACTCTCACAGAAATCTGGAGATGGTTGGAGAGTAGCTAGGTGACTTGGGAGATTCTCTAAGTGACGTGGGTGAAGTGCTTGGTGATGAAAGTAAGAAGATACAGTATATTGTTGGTAGATATGATGACTCCGAAGAAGCCCCAGAAGACAGAGCAGACCCCAGTGGCTTTGGTAATTGTCTGGCATCTTTGGAGAGGGCAATGTGAAGTGGAATGTGGGTAATGATGGGGGTGAATTTGGTGAACTTCTGGGGGAGGATGGTACATAGACCAGCGACCCCAGGGAGGAGTTTCACATTATGGATGTGTTCCTGGTAGAGGGGAATGAGAAGCTGCCTGAGGTTGGCATGCAGTTTGCAGTGTCTGGGCTGGGGGACCCTTCAGAGAAGCCAGATCCACTCTCCTCAGATGCAGTCACGACTGCAGCTCCCATCCTGCTCTTCTCTGACCCCAGAAACGGAGAGTAGCGGTGTGTGTGTGTGTTGCGGGGGGTGGTGGGGGTGCCCTCTGAACAAACGCGAGAATAAACGAACGAAACACACAGACTGACTTACTTACCAAGTGTTCGGTCCTGTCCTCTGAATTGGATTCCACGCAGGTAGAACTCTGGAAGAAACGAGCGCAGGGAGCGCGGGCAGACCGCTCTGAACGCCGCTCTCCTGGGGAAGATTTGAGCGGAGGAAGACCGGGGCGAGCTTTAATACCAGTGGGCGGGGCCTGGGCGGGGCCTGGGCGCGGCTTTACACCTGCTGCCCGCACATCACTTCCAGCGACCAGACTCCGCCCAGCAGAAACTTGATGTCATGTTTAAAGTTTGAGACAAACTTTGATTTGATTTGATTTCATGTTTACAGTTTGGAACAATTTAAGGTAAGAACTTAGAACTTTTGTGAGCCAAATATAAATTAACTCCATTTAAACATTTAAAACCATTCTAGCGCTGTGATTCTGATTGTGAGCCTGGACCAGAGGCATTGTTGCAAACCCTCAAACCCCAGCCAAGATCTGCCGAATCAGAAACCCTGCGGTCGGGTTTCTGGGGACTCAGAAATCTGTGTTATAAGAAACCCACCCTCCTGATATTGATGCATGGCAAAGTTTGAGAACCACCTGTGTGAGGGAAAATAAATTTTGTTTTTTAAAGTTAAGATACATTTGTAAAAATAAAATTCTTATCTGGGGAAATAGGAGCTAGGTGGGTAGGGATTGATTGCATTTGGTGATTAGGTTAGGAATTTGAACCAGTGGTTCCAGATAATCAGATCCTCTAATTCATTGTTTAAATTATACGAAATTGTTTAAATTGTTTAAGTTATGCTAATTACTGAGAATTGCAATGCTCAAGTGTGCGAGATAAGTGATTTTTTTTAAAAAGATTTATTTATTTATTTGAGAGAGAGAGAGAGCAGGGGGGCTGATTCCAGGACCGTGAAATCATGACCTGAGCCAAAATCAAGAGTCTGCTGCGTAACCAGCTAAGCCACCCAGGTGCCGTGTGACAGCTAAGTGATTTTATGTAAATGTTTACATCAGAACGTATATCTTATTTTCCACCCTCATTTGCTTGTGGGCTCATTCAGGGTCAACCCCTTCCTGTTCTTTGGGCTGGTGTCTCAATTCCAAAGACTTTCAGAGACATTAAGGGGGAGAAGGAGGTTATGTCTGAAACTCTTCCACCATCCATCACCTTGTTAAAGAAATATCAACATTTGTTTTATTCTGGGGCGCCTGGGTGGCTCAGTTGGTTAAGCAACTGCCTTCAGCTCAGGTCATGGTCCCGGAGTCCTGGGATCGAGTCCCACATCAGGCTCCCGCCTCAGCGGGGAGCCTGCTTCTCCCTCTGACCCTCTCCCCTCTCATGCTGTTTCTCTCTCTCTCTCTCTCTCAAATAAATAAAATCTTTAAAAAAAAAACAAAAAAATTGTTTTATTCTTTCATTATAATTATTTTCCAAGCTTCCTGAGATGAACTATAAGACTTTAATTTCTGCTTCTCTGTTTAACATATAGGATAAATGTTGGTGACATCCCATGATCTGCTGTCATTCTATTTTAAATTTGATGAATTTTCTCATTTCTTTTAACCCCAGATCACAGTAGACATTTTTAATCTTTATTTGTTGTGTCAAATCCAACTTATGAACCATGACATTTTTTTAAGATATTGGAAACATTCTTTTTGCTTAGTAAATGATTCCTTTTACATCAATAGGCATTTATAAAGATGTCCATCACTTTTCTATAACATTCAACACGTTAAATCAGGATCTCTAATATTCAACCACATAATTCCTTCCTTTACATGATACATACAATGAGTATGAGGTCAGTTAAAATATCCCGCCTGAGCATCTGTTTCTCTTTTACCCCCTTTGTGCTTCCTGGAGATAGGGCAAAGTGAGCCGGACAGACTTGGAACTTTGTTCAACCCAGATCCATCTCTACAATGTGGCAGAAGTTGATCCAAGTTCATTTCAAAACATGACCCTCTTTTATGTTTTCCAGTACTAATGACATTATCTTCATGTTTTCCTAACTTTCAATATTTTTCTGTGATTTGGGGGTGCAGGGGGATTATTTAAATACTTGGGATTAAAATCATAGATTATACTGCATGTTTGTGAAAGACAGCCCTGGGCTGTGTGATTGTGTCCCTGCTCCCGACCAGACCATTATTTTCAGAATTCAACAACCCTGCATCTACTTACTCTACTCATACTTCTACTTTGCAGTGGTTGCGATCTCTGCCTGATCATGTCAGGTGGTATGTGGGCTCCAAATCCTGAGTTGCATATTTCGAAGATTCCTCCAGGCATTCTGATGCATCTTCCTAGGAGAATATTCTCTTCTGATTAAAACTACTAGACTACAGAGAATGTGGCAGAACAGGGATAGAGATAAAACCTGGGAATTATAATTGAATGTGGCAGACATGAGGCCATTCGGGTCCTGTTCTACCAGGAGCAGAAGGTAATTTTTGGCCAAGGGGGAAATAACAGCTCCACAGGGGGAATTTTTTGTTTGTTTCTCTGTTAAGCTGAATAACAGATTTTTATCCCAAAGACATGTAGGATCCGATGTCAGTTATTGGTCAGACAATCCATTACAAACTCTTTGTAAAACATTTTATCTAATTTTATTTTAAAGATTTTATTTATTTATGAGAGAGAGAGAGAGCACACAAGCAGGGAGAAGCAGAGACAGAGGGAGAAGCAGGCTCTCAGCTGAGCAAGGAGCCTGATGTGGGACTCAATCCCAGGACCCTGGATCATGACCTGAGCCAACAGCAGATGCTGAACTGACTGAGGCACCCAGGCATCCCTTTGTAAAACATTTTAAATGTCTGCATGATATTTCTATCATGGATAAGCCAAATTTTTCTATCCGTTTTGCTAATGTTGACATTTCCTTTTCTTTACCAATTTTTCATTATTATATTGTAGTGATGCTCCATGGGTATTTATCCTTGTCAAGAGAAATGACTGGACCAAGGATCTAAGTATTTGAGTGGCTCTTGATTATATTGTTAAATTACTTTCTAGGAAGGCTTTCTCAACTTCCGTTCTCTTAGCAGCATGAATGGAAGTGTGGGTCTTACCAAACCGTGCCTTCTCTACCTCCATCTCTGGAATTGGACTATACGATTTTTAAAAACCCTTCTTTTTAATTTGATATCACAAATGAGGTTAAACCTTATTTTCATACATCTTATCACTGAGTCAGTTTTGTGCGTGTATATGTGTGCAAGGAAGGTGGATAGGTGATATTTTCATTGTAGAAAATGGTGTCAAGAAAAGCCTTTTGGATTCATCTCTGAAGCAAAACTTTGCTGGAGAGTCATCTTTGGTGATCATACAAGACAGGTTCTGGCCCCACCTGTTGAAGGTCCTCAAAGGGGCTGATTTTGGAGTGCCTGGGTGGCTCAGGGACTGACTCTATTTTAGCTCAGCTCATCATCTCAGGATCATGAGATCCAGCCTCACATCAGGCTCTGCATTCAGTGCAGTCTGCTTAGGATTCTCTCTCTCTCTCCCGCTGTGCCTCTCCCCACCCTGCTTGCCCGCATCCACGCTCTCTAAGACAAATAAGATAAAAACAGAGAGGGAGGCAAACCATGAGACCCTTAACTATAGGAAACAAACTGAGGGTTGCTGGAGGGGAGGTAGGTAGGGGGATGGGGTAACTGGGTGATGGGCATTGAGGAGAGCACGTGATGTAACGAGCACTGGGTGTTATATGCCACTGATGAATCACTAAATTCTATGCCTGAAACTAATAATACACTATATGTTAACTAAAGTGAGTTTAAATACAAAATTCTAAAAATAAATAAGTAAAATCTTGAAAAGGGGGGGGTAATTTTTCTCTCCAGTTCCTGGGGTGTCAGCTAGGAGATGCCCTCACTTACTCTACCCAGTAGATATTAAGGACAAAAATTATGGAGCAAGGAGACCTTGAGATGGGAGATTCATTTTTAAGTTGCTTTCATTAGTAAGTTTCAGCATTGTGATTACAGTGGATCTAGGAGGCATTGCAAATAGCCCTACTGATTTATTTAGATGAACAGATACAATTCTTTATAAAAATGCCCAGTTTTTTCCCCTCCCTAGTAATAACATGGATCTTTTCGGGTAAATTAAGTGTTTTTATCAATGCTGTGGTGACCTGGATTCAAAGGGTGCAAACTTTGCCAGTAAAATTACACTGAGAGTCAGCTGGCTGACTGGGAAGAGATGCTAACCACATATGCTCCAACCCAGAATGGGGTAGTAGAAAACCAATTATCGTCTAATTTGTTCCAGAGGGGTGGTAGATGGGGTACTGTTTTCCACAAGAGGAAGTAAACCCATATTTCAGTCAGGTTCTTGCATATCTGGCTGGGTGATATGAGGTCCTCCAACCTTGAACAATGGGAGCAACGGTTAGAAGCAGGGGGATTAAGGAAACGATTCTGGAAAGAGAAATATTAACTGGAATCCCATTTAGATATTTGGTTCCTAAGTCCATATATCTAATGTGTACTTTAGAGTTGGCGTTTGTATTTCTCCCCTTTATAGCTTATCTCCTGGATGATTAATCCACACTTTGCCTTCCCCACTCCCCACCTCCATGTGATGAGATGGGCCAATAATTAAAACCTTTTTTTCTTGTCTTCTTCCTAAGCTTTAACAAAGAGCAAATAAGGGCTCTTGCTGAAGGTGAACTGCCAGTAATTCCAACCACTTTTTGAAAATCTTGTCCCTTCAGTGATAAATATGACCAAACATACCTGAGGTTGGGCCCATTTATTAATGGTTTTTATATGTTCTTACACAGCCCGTGGGCCTATCCACCAGAGAGGCAAGTAATAAAAACACCAACTTCTGAGTGTCAGTGAGAGGCCTGAGCTGGAATTTAGATGTGAGGTCATCAGTCTAGTGAAGGTTCTGTTTCTTGTATGGACCTACATTAAGCCTTTTTTATCATTCATCCAAAACTTTGATGTTGACCAGCACTTGCCTGCAGGAAATTTGGACTGATCAACATAAAACATCTTTTGTGAAGACTATTATAAGTTTGGTCCTGTCATGGACTGAATGTTTATGTTCCCCCCACCACCACCACCCAAATTCACAGGTTGAAATCCTAACCCCCAATGTGATGGTATTAGGAGATGGGAGCCTTTGGGCCATGATTAGTTCATGAGGGTGAATTCGCCACAAATGGGATTAGTGCCCTTGTACAAGAGATTCCAGAGATCCCTCTTGTCCTTCTGCCATATGAAAACACAGCAAGAAAATGACCGCCTGTGAACCAGGAAGTGAGTCCTTACCAGTCACTGAATCTGCTGGTGCTTTGCTCTTATTGTTTAAATCATCCAGTCTACAGTATTTTTGTTATAGCAGCCTAATGGACTAAGATAATGCCTTGCTTAGGCACTCTCGATACTGCATCTCACAATGTATCCATATAGACCTACCTTGGTCTAGCAGTCCGTGACTAATGGTTTCTCAATGCTCAGTGTCCCTGCCTGGCTGGTAGGAATTCCACTTGGGTTAGGGGTCCCTATGGCCTCTGTAACACCACCAAAGTGTCTCCGAACATGTTTTTACCTATTATCCACAAGCTATTACAAGCCCATTTCTATTTTTCTGCCTTAAGCTAAGCTACCCACTGAGCCCTTGTTCTACATCGCTGCTGCAGGATTGCTGGTTCCGCGGGATAAATGTGTAACCCAAGCTGTGCAGCCTTTCCTAGTGCTAATGCTGATTCCAATTTAACGCTAGTTTTAACCTAGTCTCCATCTCCTACTTAAACATTTGTATTCTAGTTCAGGTTTTTCTGACCAATTTGAAGGTCTCATGAACACAAATCCACAATTTTAGCTTCACTTAAAGCTAGAGACTTTAGTTTTCCTTTTATTAAAAAAATACAACTGGATTTGATCCAGGAATAACAGAAAACAATACCCCCCCATACACACAGCAGTCATCCCCTCTTCCCATTTTGGCAGAGAAGTCATAATTGGATGCTCATCCACAGGCAGAAGCTGCACTACGTGGGGACCTGTGATGACTGGGTATCCAACTTCTTGGGAGCACATCTTGGAATTGGCTGTATTGTACACAGGTCGAGATGACAAATGCTATCAGCAACACCTAAAATCTATCCACCAGATTACAAAAAGAGATTCCAACTCCCTCTACCCCAGGGCAACATAAATACTAAAGCAGAGAGTACACCTAGTATCAGTGGTGGAATCCCGATACAATTAGTAGAGAACAGTAATATCAGAGAATACAAATAAACGGCTTTGGTATTTTATCAGCAAAATCTCCTTTGGCTTTTCTATAGGTTTGGTTCTTTTTTAACCTAATCCCCACTACTAAAATTTCAGCGCATTCCACTTATGATCATATCACATATTATTACTATTTTACATTGTATAGTGACAGGTGGTGACTACACCTATGACGAGCATTGAATTGAATAATGCATAGAATTGTCTAATCAATATGCTATACACCTGAAACTAATGTAACATTGTCTGTTAATTATACTTCCATTTAAAAAATAGCAAATCCAGGTTACTGGCATGTCCTTAAGGTTTTTCAAAAGTACAGAAAAATCATGTACTTACACCCATAGAAAGTTCCAGCCTGCCACAAAATGTCCCATAGGAGTAGCGTGGTCCTTGTCGGTTCAGAAAGTGAGTAATGGTGGAGAAAAATGTGGACAAACCAAATAGAAAACAAGAGGGAGAGTTTATGGTCAGAAGATTCAGGAACCTGTCTGATCCGCAATGAACCAAAGGGAGAGGTATCAACAATCCAGACCTGAACAAACACCGTCAGAGAATGAACTCGTAGAACCTGGGCAAGAAAAAGGAACAACATCCAAGCAAATATCCAAATTTCAAGAACTTGATCCAACATCTAAATTTGAGGAATGCTCCCTGAAGGACTGAGGAAATGATCATGAAGACTGTCATGACCTCAGAATGAACATTCATTCAATAGAACATAAAAGTTGTTAAAGAGTCCAGACAGGTGATATTAGTACAGAAAGGTTTATCAATCACTAACCCATTTCCACCTAAATACCATCCTCAGTGGACCACAAATCAATACCACATTGGCGAGAAGACAGAAAATCCAACTTTACAGTTTCAACATGAACATCTGCTTGGCAAATGCCAAAATCGATGTTTTAAATGGAACAGTACTATTTTTACAGCAAAATCTATAAAATTCATTAATTCTGTTACACCTCAAGCTAATCCAAATAAGGATTAAATTAACCTAAGCAGTAAAAACTGTCTGTCACTGACTTGTTCCTAGTTTTACAAAAAAGTTTTAGAGCTTTTGAATCTCTACTGGCAACAACCAAAGTTACTTAATATTAGCTTGCTAATTTAACCTGGTTTTATGATCTCTCCCCCTTTCTCATGCCCAGCATCTGAACCCTCTTTTTACATGACAATTTTTTCACTAGAAAACGAATGGACATCACCCGGAGATCCCAGACTTAGAAGTGGATGTAATGATGTGAAGCTCTGTGTTATCCCTACATGGGGAAGAGAGTGATTGGTCTTTGATTTTGAGAGATAGCTGTATTATGTTACATAGGAGGCTCTATATACATATTTAAATCAAAGTATAGAAGGGGAAGAAAATGTTGACTTATGGGTTAGGCAGAAGAGAGGGCTATACTGGAAATTTTCCTTGCTGCTGCTTTGCAAATGAATAAAATTCTACAAATGACGGATTCTCTACTTAATTAGTATGAGTGGAAGGTCAAGTTCACCTACCACTACAGGCTCCAGGAAATACAAGGGCTAGTGCCTCTGAATTCTTAAACTACCACGTAGCACAGCTTAGGATCCACCAGACCTAGGCACTCGCCTCAGACTTGGAATCAAAATAAATCAATGTAGAGATATACTAAGAAAATTAAGAAACTTTGGGAACGTTAAGGAACTCTCATAGGGCTCCACAGCATAAGTCTGGCAATCGTTTCTATAAATCCCTGAACATGATCTTACCGCTTCTTGCCAATTCTTGGACTCACCTAATATCCTTTCAATGAACTCCTTTTTCTGAATCAATTGGCTAGCGTTGGCTCACGTGCTTCTCAACTAAGAACCCAGGTTGCTACAATTTGTAAAGAATAATGTGCTATTCACTGATGTGATCCGTTGAGTCTTCTACAGTGAAAACAGTCCGGGGGCAACCTCTGTCAATAAACTGGAAAAAAATACTTATTTTTCAGGATAAAGTTCTAAAGGCATAGGTAATTTAACTGGTCTTGTCAGGTATGTTAAGTAAGACACACAGAATAGATGCTATTGATTGAGCGCAAAATCCAAATGAAATTTAAAAATACAAAAGTGTATCTGAAAACAGTACTTAAAAATCTGGATCTCCCCTCTCCTAGCTGAAATCTCGCTCTCAAAAAAACAAAAAACAAAAAACAAAAAACACATTTATCTTTTCAAGCCTAGAAGTAAGCTGAAACATCAAACCACAAAATGAGGTGGGGAGAGTACAAAAGCAGTAGAAGCCGAGCAGGAGTGTGAGAGGACACATAACTACAGTTAACGCTGCTATATGGTGTATTTCAAAGTTGCTAGAGAGTAAATCTTAAGGGTTCTCATCAGCAGGGAAAACAAAAAACCCCATGGTTCTGTCTCTACATGAGATGACGAATGTTAACTGTGATAATCATTTCACAATATATGTAAACCAAGTCATGCTGTGTACCCTAAACTTACACAGTGCTGTACGTCTGTATCTCAGTAATGCTGGGGAAGTGAAAAATTGGTTCTAGGAGAGTATTTCCTAACATCTAGGTATTTTGGTCACTTTTCATTTCTTTCTTTTTTTTTTTTTTTTTTTTAAAGATTTTATTTATTTATTTGACAGAGAGAGAGACAGCGAGAGCAGGAACACAAGCAGGGGGAGTGGGAGAGGGAGAAGCAGGCCTCCCGCTGAGCAGGAAGCCCGATGTGGGACTCGATCCCAGGACCCTGGGATCATGACCTGAGCCGAAGGCAGACGCTTAACGACTGAGCCACCCAGGCGCCCACTTTTCATTTATTTCTAATTTTACTGGAGTATGGTGAAAGAAATTTGGCTTGTAAAATCACTATAAATTCTTCCATGGCAAAGTACAGCTTTATTTTTGTGGATTTTACACAGACAAAAAATTTTTATGCAAGGGACATATGTCATTAAATCAAGCTACTGAGTCCCCTTTTTAACCTTAAATTTTAGGTTCAGAAGTTTAATTACATATTTTGGCATGCTGTCACATGCCTTAAACTTATTATTGATAATAATTTCAATCAATAATCAATAAAAGTAATTGATGATAATTTTTGGTTGACTATCTTTAAATTAAGAGTATTTTTCCTACAAGGGAAATTATTGAGCAAATAATATAAATTAACATTTTTGTTTATTAATTGAATCTATCTTATTTCAATGCACTTGGCAATCCTTAATCCCCACTCAGAAACTGATATAATACTTATGACGTAGTGCACACAGACTTACAGACTTACATATCCAAGCTGGCCAGAAATACACATACACACACACACACACACACTTCAAAAATTTTGCAGTTTTAAAAATTTCACTTTCAATGAAATATTTTCAATGTTTACTGAAGAGATTACTTTGCAATAAATCACTTCCCAAACTTGAAATATTCAGAGCCCTCATTCTTCGCCCAGTTGGCTTTACACTCATTTGTACAATCATGGCTTCTTGCCTTCAAAGTAAGATTCAAGATGCCCAATGAAAATCATCCTAGCACTGGTATTGTTGTTGTTTTTTTTAAAGATTTTATTTAATTTGACAGAGAGAGACAGTGAGAGAGGAAACACAAGAAGGAGGAGTGGGAGAGGGAGACGCAGGCTTCCCACTGAGCAGGGAGCCTGATGTGGGGCTTGATCCCAGGACCCTGGGATCATGACCTGAGCCGAAGGCAGATGCTTAACAATTGAGCCACCCAGGCACCCCACTGGTATTGGTTTTATCTATAATTTGGGGGGGGGGGGGAGAGAAGAAGCCTATTCAGGTCCCGTTGCTAAATTAGGACTTTTCACCATTTTATATCCTCCCCAAAAGACAATGCATGGAGAACCCTGCTATTCCTCTGTGCATTCATCGACTGACTGAAGAGGTCTCAGGGTATGTACGGAGCTAGTTTTCAGCCATCAATAACTGTTCCCCAGAAATTCGATCACTGCCATGTGTGCTGTACTCTGGCTTAATCCTCAGAGAGATGGCTCCTCTTAGGGTCATCTCATGGGGACAGAATTTTACTGAGGGTGATCACTATCAGATGTCACTTTTGGTTTCTCTTTCTTCCTCCAGGGAATTCATCTCTGTTCCCTGGTCTCCCATTTCAGCTCTCAGCTTACTTTTTATTACCTCTCTAGGATCAGAGGTTTCAGGTCCGTGATAATCCATAGGATTAGAATTTATGATTTAGGGGCAAAGGCCAGAAAGACATATGAACCACATCTTAGAAACTAACAAATAGCTACAAATCTTACCTAAAATCATTCTTGCAAGCTTAATTTAGGTGATAAGCACTTAGCCATGACAATGCTCTCTCATTCAGAAAACTCTCACATTAGGAAACATATTCCAGAGGGGAAAAAAAGACAAGACTACATGGGGGAAGGCAGACCCTTAAAAATAGAGCTCCTTTATACTGCTTTGGAAATATAAAAATATGCCCTCTACACAGCCTGCATATTCTCAGTCCCTCATATAGAACCCTTCTGGCCTAAATTTCAAGTTCCCCATTCTCAGGGAAATATTTTCAATGAGGAAAATCCCTGGGAATCCAAGTCCGAAGGAGTGACCTACTCAAACTAATCCAAATGGAAATTTCAGAACCCTGAGGGATCTCTTTTATCTAGCAACCTAGTCTTTCCTAAATGGTCAAAGATGGAAATCTTTGGTTTACTTTTTGTTTTTGACTAATTTTTACTTCTCATATTACTTACTATAGTAAAACAGCACACATTCCAAAAGAGAAAGCCAGGCATAAACCTAAAAATCAAATAGATACACCCAGAAACCCTTTCAATTCTGATCCATACACAAGTATCACAATGGTTCTGGAAATTGCTGTTCTATACTCTTGGCCTGCATTTTTTTTTTTTTCACTTCATATCATAGCCATTTTCCTAATCTTTATGAAATTTTCACATAGAAAGTGCTGAATAAAATAGATTACAAAATACCTACTGGGGAAATCATGTCATAAAATGGTACTGAAATACCGTTTTCCAGCCTAGGTTCCAAAACTATAGCAATTTTCAATCTTCTCAACAAGCCCACCAGTGTTTGCATTCTCACTCTTTATTGTTAAAGAGGTCTACCTCACTCGCAATCACTCCACAGTAAGTTGTCCACTTAATGGTAATTTCCTCAGATTCAGGTCAGAGTGCTTTCTGCAAGGAAAAGTGCCAATATTTATTAGTTATGTGGCAATGTGTCATAAGGGCCAAGTTTGATTTTTTAATACAAAATTGTTGAAGTAAAATATGTGATTAATTTTTTTCTTTCTTCTCCAGAATGAACTTCCAGATACACAATAACAGAAGGTTGACATTTGAAAGAAAGAAAGAAAAAAAAAAAGAAAAGAAAAGAAAGAAGGAAGGAAGGAAGGAGAAAGAAATGCAAGAAAAAGGAAAAGAAAAAAAAAAAAAGAAATACACTCTGGCTGAAAGATTTCCAAACTAGTTACATTCATAGGGTTTCTCCTCAGTGTGAGTTGCCTGATGCCTAATAAGTTTAGAACTATTAATGAAAGCTTTCCCACACTGATTACATGTAAAGGGCTTTTCTCCAGTATGAGTTCTTTGATGTACAATAAGTCGAGCACTCAAGCTGAATGTTTTCCCACACTGATTACATTCATAGGGTTTCTCTCCAGTATGAGTTCTTTGATGTTGAGTAAGGCATGAACTCTGCCTGAAGGACTTCCCACACTGATTGCACTCATAGGGCTTTTCTCCAGTATGAGTTCTCTGATGCACAACAAGAACATAACTCTGGCTAAAGGACTTCCCACACTGGTTACATTCATAGGGTTTTTCTCCAGTATGAGTTCTCTGATGCATAACAAGGTGAGAACTGCGGTTGAAAGATTTTCCACACTCATTACATTCATAGGGTTTCTCTCCAGTATGAGTTCTCTGATGTGCAACAAGCTGAGAGCTCCAGCTGAAGGATTTTCCACACTGATTACATTCATAGGGTTTTTCTCCTGTGTGAGTTCTCTGATGGGCGACAAGTTTGTAACTCTGACTAAAGGACTTTCCACACTGATTGCACTCGTAGGGCTTCTCTCCAGTATGAATTCTTTGATGTGCAATAAGTTTATAGCTCTGGATAAAGGATTTCCCACACTGATTGCATTCATAGGGCTTCTCTCCGGTGTGAGTTCTTTGATGGGCAATAAGTTTGTAGCTCTGCCTGAAGGACTTCCCACACTGATTGCACTCATAGGGCTTCTCTCCAGTATGAGTTCTCTGATGCACCACAAGAACATAGCTCTGGCTAAAAGATTTCCCACACTGATTACATCTGTAAGGTTTCTCTCCAGTATGAGTTCTCTGGTGAGAAACAAGGTGAGAACTCCGGCTGAAGGATTTCCCACACTCGTTACATTCATAAGGTTTCTCCCCGGTGTGAGTTCTCTGATGTGCAACAAGATGAGAGCTCCAGCTGAAGGATTTCCCACACTGATTACATTCAAAGGGTTTCTCTTCAGAATGGTTTCTCATGTTTTGAGCAAGGGATGAACTCTGGGAGGTTTGACTACAGTTATATTGACTCTCTTCAACAGGTATTCTCTGTTGTTCATTACGGGATATACTGTGGTTCAAAACTTGCCCACATTCCTTAAAATCTAAGGATCTTCCTCTTGCGTGTATTTTCTGATGTATATTTAGGGGTACATCATGGCTAAAAGATTGAATACTGTCACTAAATCCATAGGATTTATCTTCTGTTTGAGTTCTTGTAAACTGAATAAGGTGAATGTTCTGGTGAGGGTTTCCACATTCATTATTCTCACAGAGTTTCTCACTGTCATTAATCGTCTCATGAGTGTTTACAATGGAATTATAATGCAATTTTTTAACATGTGAGGCATGTTTATGAAAATGGTTTCTTATGGGTATCATCTGGGGTGAAAGAAGACTGGAATTCAGACCACTCTTCTCAAGTTCATCACTTTTATGGACTCTCTCATAAGTAATCGCTTTCCTGTGAGTAAATGCCATTTCTTTCAAAAGTCTCTCTTGTTTTTCCTGTTGCTTTTCCAACTGGTCCTTACAATCCTGAACTTCTTCACACGAAGATAACCAAGGATCATCTCTTGTCAACCTTTCTAACTTTACTCCACGGGATGGTTCATCATCAAAAATGTTCTGCTTTGATGTTGATTCTCTTCTTCCAAGGGCCGTTGCCAAGTCTAGAAGAAAGCAAAATAAAACATTCTAGCCGAAGAATGTTAGAGCTGGAATACTGGGAAAGAAGCTGACAAACAAATATGCAGAATATATATGGATTTGTTTTCAGCTATGGACCTACAACCTGGATTGAGAAAACAGAAGGGTGGGATGAAGCAGTAAGCAGAAAAGTACACAGCCCAACAATATAACAATATTAAAATTCAGTGTTTCTGAATAAAAAGACTTTAGATGCCAAATATCTCCATATTCCAAAATAAGATCACCTGTGCAGAATCTACAGAATAACAAAACAATTTTGCAAGTCTTAGCAAAAACACCAGAGTCCTTTCTACCCTCTTTAGTGCTAGATATATGTTCACTGAAGTAGAGAACAGTATCTACATTTCTAGGAATTTCTGGAGGCATGTGTCAGTAAGACATGGGCAAACTACTTTGTGAACCAAGAAAAAGAATATCCCAGGTTCCCTAAATGCCTTAGCAGTTTTAAGGCCTGATGGATTCCTATGGTTCCAAGTGAGAGAGAACGGAGATTAGCTCAGAAGCAGAAGCCTGTGTGGCTACTAGGTCAAGCACAGAGAGTACATCTGGGAAAAGTGGCAATGTATACAGTCCATTAGGAGTGGGAGATGGAGAAATATGTAGTATGCCCTATGGGGATTTCTGAAATTAACCTTCAATACCTGTAATGATTCCTAAGTGTCTGTTTCTCACCTGGATATGTATGTTGGGAAATGTTAATACTCATCCCCTTGCTCCCACAAGGAGATTGCATCTGGTTTGAAAAGCTGATAGGGACCAATATAGGACTTGGGGTGTTTGGGCTAGGGACAAAAGAAAATCACTGCAGAATTTGGTCCCAGTCTTTGGCCTTTAGGAACTATGAAGACTGAACAAGCTCAAACCCAAGAAGCTGTACCTTTGCTACTCTACAAATCAAAATTAAATCTTCATTGGGGAATAAAAAGGACACATGTAATCTGTGTGTGGTCAAAATCATCCTGACCTCTGAACTCCACAGCTCTTAATCAATTGGAATCATTTCAATATACAAACTTCATTAATTCTTACCCCAAGAGACCAGGTCCCTGTGGTTCTCTAGGATCACATCTCTAGGATCACACCTCTGATTAGGGTTCAAAGTGCCCTCTTCCTTCTGAGTGAAGTCCACAGTCACAATTTTGAAGTTCACTCCTTCCTAAAACAGGACACACATTCCTGCTCAGCTGGTATCATTTTCTTCCAATGTTCACAAAGGAGGAAAAGTTTGACAAACGGTAGAAGGAAAACTTGGCCTGGAAATTGTCCTGACTGTCCAAAGGAAGATCTAGTCAAGGTGTACAGGTGCCTTTTATGTAAGGCCCTTTGGGTTTTGGATGCTGGACCTGTTTATACCCCAGAGAGAAACACCGGATCAGAACAGCTATGAATTGTTTTCTCTCTTGTTCACCTTGAAGAAAATGCTTATTCTGATTTTTGCCCTGGTGAATATAAAATTCCCACTTAGGAATTCCCTCCAAATTCCCAAGAAGCTAACAAAACAGGGTCAGCACACTTTTTCTGTCAAAGGTCAGAGAGTCAACATTTTAGGCTTTGCAAGCCAGAGTCTCTATCACAACTACTCAGCTCTCAGGCAGCAAGAAAGCAGGCACAGAAAATATATAAGCAAATGGGTGTGGCTGTATTACAATAAAGTTTTATTGACAAAAGCAGGTGGTGGGCCATATTTGGCCCACAGGCTTTACTTTACTGATGCCTGAAATAGAAGACGAAATGTAGGCCTTAATGAAAGGCAGCATGTATAGGTTAAGAGCACTGGATTTGGAAAAGGGATGGGTTTTCTCATCTATTAAGAGCAAAGGTTGGGGCACCTGGGTGGCTCAGTAGGTTATGTGTCTGCCTTCAGCTCAGGTCATGATCCCAGGGTCCTGGGATGGAGCCCCACTTTGGGCTCAACAGGGAGTCTGCTTCTCCCTCCGCCCCTCCCCCTGCCCCTGGCTCACGCTCTCTTAAATAAATTTTCTTAAAAATCTAAAAAAAAAAAAAAAGAGCAAAGGTCTGAATTTAAAAAAAATATATATATCTAATCTGACCATCTGTCTTCTAAGGTGAGTTTATCCCATTTGTAGTTATTAGGCTTAATCATACCCAACTCATTGGGTTGTCTGGTGAATTAATTGTATGATATATGTAAAGCTATTAGCAACTCACTGAACAAAAAGACAAATGCTGGCAAATGGGATCGATGGGTGATGGGTATCAAGGAAGGCACTTGTTATGATGAGCGCTGGGTCTTGTATGTAAGTGAGGAAATTTTAAGAAAAGATTATTAGATCTGAGAACTCTGAAAAATTAAGTGACAGCCAATGTGACCTTTATCTTGAACTCTCAGGCTTGAGAGGACAGTTCCATTTTGTCCACACTCAGAGCTGCATTGTAAAGCCTTCAGGAGACACACTGTCGCTACTGTCATGCAGACGGGGTCTCTTGGACTGCCTCCTCTCAGCAAGAAAGGACCCGTTTCCAAGACTACTGGGCAGGAATTTTGATCCAATAAAGTGCTGAGGGTGATCTGTCCTTACCCAAAGGCAGCGAAGGCTGGGAAAGTGGAATGCCACTTGTCACTAAAGGCTTTTTAAGTAGACCTGGTGTTCCTGAGCTGTGGTGCATGAACAGGACAGAGTCCGTGAGTCCCACGTAACTCCATGCAAAATGCTGCTGTACCTGCATTTTTCTAAGTTGGGACCCATAAATTTCACCGAAACCTCAGAAGTTTTCATGATTAGCCCAAAACGGGATTCAGATAGATCATTTGCACTCTGCCACCTATGTTGAACATGGATCTATAGGTACTGTTTTTCAAGCTCCAATTCATACTTCCTTTTCATAAACACTCCCCTTCACTGTTTAACGCAGGTCCCTTTAATATCAAGCTTGTTCAGGGGCACCTGGGTGGCTCAGTCGGTTACGTGTCTGACTTCAGCTCCGGTCATGATCTCGGGGTCCAGGCTTCGGGCCCCGCGTCAGGCTCCCTGTTCAGGAGGGAGTCTGCTTGGCCCTCTGCCCCTCCCCCCGCTTGTCCTCACTCTCTCTCTCAAATAAATAAATAAAACCTTAAAAAATATATCTGGCTTATCCAAATGTCAAATAAATAATACCAAACTAGATTAGCACCCCTCCCTCCGACTCCACCCCCAGCTATATGTTCCAAAAGTTCCATGGATTTCTATCCTAAGACTCACCACATGTTCTGTTCATTTGCATAATGGTCATCTTTGTCACAAGGCTCCAATCCATGAGGGCAGGGGTAAGGTAGTGACCGTTTGTAACTATAACTCCAGTGCTTAGCATAGTGCTGGTGTACAGTAGTTATGAAATATATATATTTGGCAAATGATTTCAATGAGTGAATCCATAGTATCAACAGACTTCGTAATATATCAAAATAATCTGATTTTTGGTCCGAATTCTGATTTAAGTCCTCTCTCTCACCTGAATCTCAGAGGCCTATCACACACCTATTTGAAAAGTCCCTTCAACGTGTGGATACTGGTTTTTCTCCACTTTTATCTCCATTTATTCTATCCTTCTTCTCACCTGCTCCAACTCCCCACTCCTCAAAATTCCTTCCCAAACCCTTCAACTGTGTCCTTGGGCACTCTACTTCTAAATAACGAAACCCTACAGCTTCAACATCATCACCAAATCTTCCCTCTATATCCCCGTGTTAATGGAAACCTACATTTCCCCCCAATGACGCCCTCCTCTGTAGGCCCCACAGGCTCACAGTCACTCAGCATCAAAGCGGGAGGATGTGTATCCCCCTAGTCACACTGAAACTCACGTCATTTACCTTACTTCTTGGACCTTTGTCCTACCAACCACCTGAACGCTAACCCCCATCCACGGGATATGTATAATACCTCGGATGCATCCTCTACTTTAAGAACTTATCTTGTCTTGTCTTGCACTGTCTCTAGCATCCATTTGTAGAGTTCTCTGATAATAATATAACACTAATTGACTTTTTAATTTTTTTAAAGATTTATTTACTTATTTTAGAGGGGAGGGGTAGAGGGAAAGGGAGACAGAATTTTAAGCAGACTCCGTGCTGAGCACCGAACCCAATGCAGGGCTCGATCTCATGACCCTGAGATCAGGACGTGAGCCGAAGCCAAGAGTCAAACGCTTAACTGACTGCCCCACCCAGAAGCCCCTAAAACTAACTGACTTTTTTTTTTTTAAATATTTTATTTATTTATTTGAGAGAGAGAGAATGAGAGAGAGCGAGTACATGAGAGGGGGGAGGGTCAGAGGGAGAAGCAGACTCCCTGCCGAGCAGGGAGCCCGATGCGGGACTCGATCCAGGGACTCCAGGATCATGACCTGAGCCGAAGGCAGTCGCTTAACCAACTGAGCCACCCAGGCGCCCAAAACTAACTGACTTTAATGAGGCACATTCTGTGCGCTATCAGGCTGTGAGCTAAGCATGTTGCATGAACTATCATTCGTTGAATTCTCACAAGGTCCCTGAGAGAAAATACTAGTAGCAGCACCTTTTTTTCGTTTTTTTCAGATGAAGAGCTAGAAGGATAAATTAACACGTATGTCTGAAGTCAGTGGCTGGGACGCAGCCTCCAACTTTGCCTAACGTGTGTTCTCAGTCATCGATGCCTAGCGCTAGCCCAACTCCCAGCCCCTAGAATTGCTCCTCAGCACCCTGCTCTTACGGTGAGACCCCAGACCTTGAAATCACCATAAGTACTCCATCTCTCAAGTCACACAGACAGAACGCTCTACAACATCAGATTGCTCTCCCTTACTCGTTTCATTCTTTGATGGTTTGGGGCCATTACTCAACTCAAGTATCTACTATTACTATCCACTGGTCTATATTCTTTTCCTTCCCATTTAATGCCCCTTTTATCTTTTCCATCTTGATTATTCCATTTAGAGTAATTAGATCATTCATTTTAATCTTTCTATTTGTTCTATTCAAAAATCCTCTTTCAAATAGTACCTTGCCCTATGGGGCTTTCACTGAATGTACCTGGCTACAAGAACGAACCTGAATGTCAATCTACGATCTAAAGAAAGTAGGTTCCAGAATGCCACTGGGAAAGAAAACTCCCAAGAGCAGCTGTATAGAGTACTATCAGTGGTCACCACCTCGGAATGATCCTTTCGGACTGACCGGCAACCCTGTTATACCTCCTGGAGCCGCTTGTCTCTCGTAATCCAACAGTACTGTTTTTCAGCCCTCTCCACCCGTGTCAAGCACCTCTCCACTCCAATTCCCAGCCCCATACCCAACAGATAACCACCTGACTGCTCCCAGAGAAGAATCCGAGCATTCCAAGAATTCCCTCGCCCTCATTCTTCCCGTACGGGTCGGTCCTCCCTCCTCGGCAGAGCCAACATGTTCACCTGAAAGATTTCCTCTGGTGCTAATCAAGGACTCTGCTTTGTCGTTTTAACTCCTCTCTCTCCACTTACGTCTTTCTGCAACCCACTGAAATAGAGTCAAATCTTTTCAATCCTTTAAAGGGGGAAAAAAAAAAGCCCTCAACTCCAAACCTCCTTGCAGCCATCACTCTCTTCAATCTTTAGCATGAGAACTGACCACGTTTTTTGTAAAAGCTGTCCAATTGTACCTCTGTTTCCTCCCTTTCTGCTCACCTCCCGGCTCACTTCAAGCTGGTCCCTGCTGCCAACTGGCCATGCACATTTCTCAGTGGAGAGAGGCCAACTCACCTGGGATGGAAGGGCCAGTGACCCAGCATCTTCTCTCTCGACCTTGATGATAATCTCTGGAGGAAGGAGAGAGTCCTAAGAAAGCAAAACAGATGAGGA
Source organism: Halichoerus grypus (assembly GCF_964656455.1). NCBI lineage: Eukaryota > Metazoa > Chordata > Mammalia > Carnivora > Phocidae > Halichoerus > Halichoerus grypus. The sequence continues at coordinate 50,667,833 of NC_135726.1, forward strand.
AAAGGAAAATAACCAGGAAGCTAAGTTGTGACTCAAAACTCCCACTGTGAGTAGGCTAGGATTCGAAAAACCACCTGTTTTTAACACATCCCACCTATAATACTTCTGCTCCCTCCCATTGGTAAGGTCAAGCTAGCCATGTGGAGAGACAAGGGACATCTGAAGGGGCAGTGAGGCACCGGACATGGGCATGAGGTCCTTGTGGATCTTCTAGGCCAGCCCAGCTACCAGTTACATGAAACTGAGTGACTCAACACAATGTGGGCAAAAAGAACTGTAAAACCGTGTTGTCGGAATTCCTGGATCACAGAATTATAAGAAAATAAAAAAGAACACGGCATGACCAAAGAGTCATAAAGAAAACAGGTCCAAAAAGTAACTTCACAAAACGTTTGGCAGAAAGCAGCACACACAACAAAGGCGCCCTCAACAAGAATCCATACTATGAAGACTTGGTCTAAATCAGTAAGAAAAAGGTACCTTTAACAGTACAAGGGACAAAGGGATATGCACGTGCAACTCAACTACGAAGAAATAAAATGGCCAGTGAATACACCAAAAGATGCTCACCTCTTTAAATCAGATAATAGCAAATCTCTATTTCTGTAACGACCTACCTCTCTGTATTAGAGGCTATCAGTTCACGCTGATACCTCTAATTACCGTTCAACAGCGCATTTTATTCTAGCCCTCCTGCTTTCCGTTTCTGCACCTTATCTGGCTCCCATTATCCTCTTTCTATTTACTTATTTGTTCAGACCGCTCTGTGTAACCAAAATCCCGAGCGCGTGGACTGTTTCTTCTGCCTGTCGCTAAGGACTCCCACCCTGGTGGCCGGCCAGTCAAGAGCATCATACCCCATCAGTGGGGGTTTACGTTGCTACAACCTTCCTGCAGGGTTGCACCCACATGCCCGAGCTCTCCCTCCCTCTCCCCCTCCTTCCCCCCTCTCCTTCCCTCCTCTGCGTGCTGGAGCTGCCTCAATGTAAAGAAGGCCCGAGGAGGGGCACCTGGGTGGCTCAGTCGTTAAGGGTCTGCCTTCGGCTCAGGTCATGATCCCAGGGTCCTGGGATCGAGCCCCGCATCGGGCTCCCTGCTCTGCGGGAAGCCTGCTTCTCCCTCTCCTTCTCCCCCTGCTTGTGTTCCCTCTCTCGCTGTGTCTGTCTCTGTCAAATAAATAAATAAAATCTTTAAAAAAAAAAAAAAAAGAAGGCCCGAGGAGAAAGTCCAGCTGCTAAGCTGCCTGGCTACTGCCCAGCATAAACAGCAGGATGGTTCATCCCCCTTACAGCGGCCGCCTGGGCATCGCTAAAGAGCTCCAGGTGCCAAAGAACAAGAACAAAGAAACCACACTCACAAGGCCACAATAACAATTTCAAAACTTCAAAACAGATGATCCAAGGGAGCCACCAAGTTTTGACTCATGTATCACGGGAACTCGGCTGCGGAGAGAAATCACATTCCTGATGTGCAACAATGCCAAACAAGTCTTCCCTTGCTACAAAAGTGGTGGACATTAAATTCTAATGACGTAAGAGCCAGAAGTTAGCGCATCCTGTAATATAGATAAACAAATGCCCAAGGAAATGAGAATTTTTCAAAAAAGGGAAACTTACAAACACTAGACTGTATTTTAAATTATTATCCTCTTTCTGGGTTTTGTTGTTGTTGCTGTGTTTTGTCTTGAAACAGCTGAGATAAGTTAAGAAATGACGCCAAGAGGGGCGCCTGGGTGGCTCAGTTGGTTAAGCGACTGCCTTCGGCTCAGGTCATGATCCTGGAGTCCCGGGATCGAGCCCCGCATCGGGCTCCCTGCTCGGCGGGGGGTCTGCTTCTCCCTCTGACCCTCTTCCCTCTTGTGCTCTCTGTCTCTCATTCTCTCTCTCAAATAAATAAATAAAATCTTTAAAAAAAAAAAAAAAAGAAATGACGCCAAGAACTGAACAAGCTAATGTTTCTAACTCAGCGGGTACTTGGTAGAAACTAAACTCCAGCATGTTCCTTGTCTGCTCCAACTGCTGAGACAATCTTACTTGGGGAATATGGGTGCACCTTCTCTTTCATCAAGACTGTTTCCAACACCTTTTGAGTTAAAAGTTCTCTTCGGAAGGAAAACAAAAGGGAGACCAGTCTGCTCAGAATCAACTCCGCCTCAATGTCCTTCCCCGCCCCCACCCAAGCAGCGGAAGCCATCCCTGTCCCCTGCTTTCGCTCCTTTGCATCACCATGTCCTCACACCTCTGGGTTTTGTCCACTTCCATTAGAGCGGGCTCCGTAAGAGCTGGGCTCTTGTCTCCTGTTCAGCACGGCTTCACTGTGCTTAAATCAGTACTGACACAGAGTGGGCACTTCGTACACGCGTGCGGACAATAAAACCACCACTGAGAGAAGGTACGTGGAACATGGTCCCGGGAGGCACCAAATCACTGCGGAGCTCCCAGCTGCTCTGCTGGTTAGAAGAAACCTCTGATGGGCACCCTTGTTCCTCTAAAATTCAAAGCACCAGCCTCCAGAACCTACTCCTACTGACTTATTCAAACTAAATGTTCAAAAACCACCTTGTCACAAAGTGAGTGAACACCCACCCACTCTGGATTACTATTTTAGGAACGTTCCCTGTATTTGTATCTTAGCTGCTGCAGTTTCCTCCAGATAATGTCACCGGTCACCTGCCAGGTATGTTTCAACAACCACAGAGTACTCAACATAGAACATCTCATAGATTTTTTAAAAAAGATTTATTTATCTGAGAGAGCGAGCGCACGCAGGGGGAGGGGCAGAGGGAGAGGGAGAGAGAGAGAGAGAATCCTCAAGCAGACTCCCCACTGAGCATGGAGCCCGACACAGGGCTCGATCTCATGACCCTGAGATCATAACCTGAGCCGAATCAAGAGTCAGACACTTAATGACTAAGCCCCCCCACCAGGTGCCCCAATTATCTAAACATTTTTGAAGGGAGAAGTAATATGTCTCTTTCACCAACACAGAGATTAATGGTAATAATGTTTAGCAAACTTTTTAAGTCCATGAAGTTCACCAGAGATGGTCCAAGCGCCAACTGCCTGATCCAAACTCTGCCCCTTTCCTCTGCCTCACGGCTCAAAGTCTCATCATTCAGGCCACCTCTTCCAGGAAGTGTTCCTGGACAGCACACAGTCTCTTCTTCCCTTAGATTTCTTAGCTGTTTTCTCTTTACTGTAACAGTAAAATCACTCTCTCCTTGTATTATTGCTTCCATTTCTACACCTCTCCCCTGAGTCACGAGCTTGGTGCTGTAAAGAACTATTTTTCATCTTTGTACTCTCAGTATTGAGTAGGAGCACAATGTGAGTTATCAGAATTTGACAGGATTAGACATATGGGCACGGTTTGGGGAATATGAATGGAATTAAAAGCCTTTTATTTTTTTTCACTATTAACTATTTATTTACAGCTTTACTGAGGTATGCTTGACAAAAACTATATTAAGGTGAACGTGATGTTTTTTAGATATGTGGACACTATGAAATGAGTACCACAATCAAGCTAATTAAACGTGTCCAGCAACTCACACAGTTATGTTTTGTTTTTTTTTTTTTGGTATGATGAGAACACTTACAATATTCTGCATGTTGAGACTGACAGGGGACAGATGAGGCTTTACCACCCGCATGGCAGGGTTCTGGTCTCAGCCCCCGGCGGCAGGCAGGGCCTTCCCTGGCCCAGCTACTACCAATATGTAAGAGATTGAAATCTCTCAGTGAGCCAGC